>NC_056752.1:36026875-36336250 GCF_018687715.1 Carya illinoinensis | reverse complement strand
CAATCTAGAAGGAGAAGACCTCACCCATTTCACAGCCATTCTAACTCATGCAACCGAGTCATCAACATCTTTCAACCCCTCAGTCACAATTAAATTCAAAATATGTGCAGCACATCTAACATGCAAGTATTCACCACCCAAGAATGTCTTATTTGCATCTTTAAGATAATTCTTTAGATATCCCAATGCGACATCATTAGACGACGCATTATCAACTGACACAGACAAAACCTTTTCCAACCCCCACTCCTTTATTGCGGCCTCCAATGCCTTCCCAATTGCTCTAAAGTGAACCTCATGTAAGTCATAAGTTCTTGACTTGATTCTAAATCCTTCCATAATTGATTTTAATAGTACCGACACTGGTATTATTTTTTTACCCCTGGATTAGATATGAATTTTTTTACAAGAATAATAATAAATTATGAATGAAGGCCATTATTGAAGATTGCTCGAGTTTGTTCATGTGAGCCTTTGCATTCCATGGTTGGGTTTTAGAAGTAGCCATGCTTTTATTTAGAGTGACAATGACCTGGAGACAGCTCTCAAGATATACAATTCTGAGCTTAGTCATTGCATAATATTTTTAAAAGATTGATATGTTGGGTTAGATTGCAGAATTTCTCTGCAAACTCAAGTCCCTTCAGATGTGTATCTTTATTATTTATTATTTTTATTTTTTCTAATGCCAGCTCTAGTCTTTAAATTTTAGAATTTAAATAAACAAAATTTAATATATATTTTCATGAAGTGGAATCAAAGGTTGTAGAACAACTCAGGAAAATAGGTTATAAAATAACTATATGAATATCAATCGACATGTTATAAAATAATTTGGATCGGGAAGTACGTGGTTTTGGATGATTGCAGTGGTTAGGAAGATACTTTTTCATTGGATGTCCCCGAGTATAATATATTTATATATATGTATATAAATAATTTCTTTCTTAATTAATTGGTAGGTCTTTTTCTTATTCTTTACAATTTTTGTATTCAATAATTTTGTAAACAAAATTTGTAGGTTGAAAGTAGGGGTGGGCACTGGGAAATTAATGAGTTTAGGGTTTCGGATTGCGGTTTCAATCCATGAAACCCCTAAATCAATTTAGGGTTTCGGATTGGGAAAAAAAAATTAGGGTTTCGGATTGGAACCCTAATTTAATTTAGGGTCCCAATCCGAAACCCTAACCCCTAAATTGATTTAGGGGTTTCAATCATGACAACCAAATGTCTTAAGACAACCAAATGTCTTAATAATTCAAATTAGACTTTTCTGAGTGCTAAGTCTCACTTGTACAGCTACTTACAACCAAGTCAGAATCAAATCTACCAGAACGTCACCATCTGGAGGCAACCAAATGTCGTAACAATTCAAATTAGACTTTTTGAGTGCTAAGTCTCACTTGTACAGCTGGTTACAACCAAGTCAGAATTAAATCTACCAGATTTATATGATTTAATTGTAAACAATGTACAATCGACGTGACCCAGATGCAATTTATGAAAACAATCGCCAAATTTCTTGACCAAGTGCTATAATACTTCTAATATAAACGACAAGATTGCAAACAGGGTTGTAAATGAAAGCTGGTAGAAAACCTTTTCTCTAATTAGAACTGTAATTAGTATCTTACATATGGTGCTTTGTGACTTTTGCACCGAAAAACAGAATTTGTTATGGGATTTTATATTGGGTACTTCTAAAGAAAAAAAAAAAAAAAATTCAGGAAAATAAGACAACAAAATCAGAGTATCCATGTTCAAATCATGCCTGGTATTGACAGAAGACACTTTCATGGAGAGGAATTGCGTCAACACATACAGAGTACAAAACACAACTAGCAAGAAACATCCCCTGAACTGCTAGTACTGCCTTTGGCTTCCTGCTCTGCATTAACAGGGTCATTTTCCTTGCCGTTAGCCTCCTTCGGCTTGCATCGCTTCGCATTTGAATTACCATTAGCTTCAGCCACCTGAAATCAAAGCGCAAACATATCTGAAAGGAACCAAACAACATGACCAAATTGATTCCTGCATTTCAAGATAAGTGCCCAATATTCTCCAAATTATTTCAGTCAGTGGAAAACATTGAAAATGAGTTTCAAAGGTAGTATTTTAAAAAAATAAAAAATACTAACATACCATTTTAAAAAAATTGAATATCGGCGAAATCGAAACTGATATATTCTATCAACTGATAAAAATAAAGAACCTGATTTATTATAATATAATAGAATCAAGGTGCTTTAGCTAAAAATCATCTATAGATTAATTTGTTGCTGTTATGAATCTAAAAGAGAAATGATATTGCAAGAAAAAGTGTTGTTATTCAATAATGAAAACCTTTAACTTATACAAGTGAATGATACCCATATATATAAGAGTACAAAGGCAATTTATGTATAGCTTAAGTCATAATTGAAGGCTAAGGGCGGTCATAATTGACGGCTAAAAATGGTCTTAATTGATGGTTAAATATGGTCATACAAATTGATTTATAATACTCCCCATTTGGATGACCATACATAAAGAATATATCTCGTTAAAGTATTGCCAAGAAAAGTGCATTATGATAGGTTTTGAAATCTTCGCATTCTAATGTTCTGCACAATCTTCTTAAATGTTGTAGTTGGTAATGCCTTAGTGAATAAATCTGCCAAATTATCACTTGACCATATCTGTTTGACAAATCTTCATGATATAGTAGAATTTCCATAAGTAAATACATATCCAGTTTAAGATCTACTTCTGTGTGGATCTAAAAGATAACATGCATCCGCATATCCAACTAATTATAGACTCGATTCATGTTGATAAAATAATCACATATCAATCGTACCTCGGAGGTAACAAATGACATGTTTAATACCATTCCAATGTCTTCGAGTTGGTGCGTAACTATATCTTGCAAGTAAATTAACTCAAAATGTAATATCAGACTGAGTGCAATTTGCAAGATACACCAGGGCTCCAATTGCACTGAGATAAGATACTTTAGGGTCAAGAATTTCTTCATCATCTTCACAAGGACGAAATGGATCTTTATGCACATCAAGTGATCAAACAACCATTGGAGTACTCAGAAGATGGGTTTTGTCTATATAAAAGTGCTTCAAGACTTTATAATGAAAGGTCTTTGCGTTGATGCATCTCAATATTGTGTACTGACACTTTAAATAATGCAGTTGGTAATGTTTTAATAAATAGATTCGCCATATTGATTCAATATCGTTTTAACATTAAATTCAATACTCTTCTGGAGTTGTGCTCTTCTGGAGTTCTTGTGAATAATATAGTTAGTGGAGAAGTCATCAAAGTTAAGCTGCCAACTTCCATATTCAACAAAAACGGTAGCACCGTAGGATTTTACAGCTCTTCTGGAGCTGTCAGGCGTCGCAGGGCTATGATGCTACATCTCTTGTCTCTTGTAAAGAAAAGCTTCACGAGAGACACTGTGAAGCAATAGAGATGCTTTGTCCTTCCTTTTACTCACCTGAGGATGTTGCTCGTATGATAGAAGTAGAGATTCATTTTTCTAGAAATGGGTTATTCTAATGTCGTTTCAGAATCAATATTTCTTAGTGCTCAATATTCTGCTTCTATTACGGCCATGTTTCGGAGGTTATTAGTTAAAGTGAATGAGGTCAACAAACTCAATAATCAAATATCTTAATTAGCTAAAGTGAATGAGGTATGCGAAGAGTCTTAAGAACAGAAAACTGAATGAGGAGCATAAGGCGCTAAAACAGTATGCTCATGATCTTCAGCCACGTATAGAGGATCTGGAAAGAGAATGGGCTCAAATACAAGATCAGCAACAATAGATATTTGAAGAAATCCAAAGATTTAGAGAATAAAAACAAGTTGCATTTAATCTCACCGCGAATATCTGAAAAAGTCTAACTTCTAACAGAGTAGGGGTAAGCTGCTTTTAATTTTACAACCTAGTAAATAACTGTAGGATATCTGTGTTTAGCATATCCTCTATCTATATATGTAATTTTGTCTTACTTTCATAATTTTCTCTATAAAAGAAATATTCAGCTCATCTTTATTCGCATCCCTTCTTCTTCACTTTTTTGTAATTACTCTGCATTCTTACTCTGTAATATCTCTCTGTATTCTTACTCTGCAATGACCTAGCAATTTTCTCGTGATCAATATATGAGATATTCTACACCTCATTCACCAGTTGTTTCTGTTTCTACCATAAGTGCTATAATGCAATACAAATATGATCTGACTAATAAGTCAGATGATGATGTTATCTACGAGCTTGTGAGTCTCGGTACCTGATACTCATCAACCATCGTCGCATTTTCTCAGCAACTACAATCCAAAACTTATGAGGTTGACAAACTCAATGAGAAAATTTCTATCCTTCAGCGACTTCTTCTAGAGTCCAACATGAAGGTAGGGGCAATAAAGCAAGAGAATAAGAACTTAAAATTCTTGCTTGACTCTTCTTTTTAATTGCCTACTCCTTTAGACAGGGATGCCATACAAATTTATGAAGAGCAAGATCGTTTAAAGAATGAGGCGAAGAGTCTCAAATTTCTATAATTTTGTTTCGAGATAATAAAATAATATTTCACAAATATTCACGTTGTGTTTCTATCTTTTAGTAGATGTTCTGTATGCTCCACTTTATTTCTCCTTTAGTCATGCACATTTCTTACAAAACCGTAATATGAATCTGAAATACTAATTGCATTTAAGAGATGGTATTTCAAAATTAATAATTTCATTTATCTCCTCATCAAAGCCGAAAGAGTTTCTGATTTATATTTCAAATATTTGCAGTTTTCATGAGCTCTTCTGGAGTCTCAATAACATTTAAATCATTTATATAAACTGCAATAAAAGCTAATCTAGATACTAAAACTATATGGAAAATAGCTTGTTCCATATGCGTTTGGATTGTTTTAGATCATATAAGCATTTTTGAAACTTGATAAAATAAGTACTTCAGGAATATATGCTTCATGCATTTCATATCTAGCGATACATATAAATATGCAGTTAATCATGCATACCCAAACTCTCGGTAACTATCAAACTAATAAAAACCACAATATAATTTCATTTACTTCAAAAGCATATCAATATTATTTCTGCGAAAAACCGATTCATGATTTATATACCACATTTTCATTTCATTTATACAAAAAGCCACAAATATTCAACAAGCATCACCTCTTATGTGTTTAGACTACAAGTCCATATGTATCGCATTTTACTAGTGATATCAATTTTGCAGGATTCATTTCTTTCTATTTTGGCCAATATTTTTATGTCGGTATTTTTCGACGGTTCTTGGCTCACTTTCTTCATTACTTCTGGTAATGTCAAGTGCTATCTTATATGAAAATATATTGTCGACAACAGTTTTATTTCTATTCAGAATTTCTCCAATACTCTAAAATGTATCAAGATCTCGTTATTTTCAGGTACCTGTCCCTCTTCAACAGAAGACATTTTATGAAAAACCTCTTCAGGAAGCACTCTTCCGTAGTTTTCTCTTCAAGAGAATTATTCTTCAGGAGATACTTTTCAGGGGGATTATACTTTTCAGGAGTTTTTATTATGAGAGAATTTTGTACAGAAAGTTTGAATGGTTCTTATTGCTTGTTTTGTAGATACGACTTCTTCAGGAGCACCAATTTCTTTTCTTTGTGTTTTTCTCTTTCAGGATGATTTATCTTTTGTATCAATAGGTCTCCCACGCTTTTGGACATGTCTTATGTTCAGTAGACTGTTAAATTTCTTATTTTTCCTACGAGGACTTCAATTCTCGCTAGAATTTTAGCAGCTAGAATATGAGACATTTTTATCTTATTGCATCCATAAATTAAGTATCATCTGAACTTCTATTTCACCTATGATAATCAAGATAACGCCAAATTATTTCATTTTATTTGATTCAAGCAAATTTTTCTTTTCGCTCATGGTGGGAAGACTTTATAGTAAAAGAATCTCCTGGTTCTTTTATAGACGTCCATATGAAAATTATTCGACTTATCGTAATTGATTTCGGATGATCAATTTAATTATGAAAAACATACAAATATTTTAAATCATACCACTTTTGATGCATCATAATATTTGATTCAATAGTTATATAATATCATTTCAAAAAGAAAGCTGGTAGTTTTTCCAATACGAGTTTCTGACCTGAAATCATAGAAGTACTATAAAGCTGGTAGTTATATAATATCTTTGCCTTCTTGAATTCTACTTCAGCCTCTTTAAGCTCTCTGCCGTTAGGAATTGAGTTCCAGTCTTCAATCTTTTTCCGAAAATGTAGGCACATAAATTTCTCTACCATCTTTAATGTGGTTGCACTGGTTGGGCAAAGTTCTTTCTTGCTGTCTTCATTCCTATTTTGACGAAGTAGATACATAAATTCCATTGCCTGGGCGAGTTCAATTCCAGCCTCTTGAAATGCAATGGCGTCGTGTATTGACTCCCAGTCTTTATTCTCCACAAATTGTTTTCTAAATTCCTCTGCCATCTCGAATTCGACTCCAGCCTCTTGAAGTTGCGTTCCATACGGTATTGAGTTCCAGTCTTCAATCCTCTTCGGACTGTATGGAAGCTTAGATTTCTCTAAATTTATGGCAAAAGCTATTGATTTTTTCTTACGGCCCTTCTTCATATTTTCCATTTTTGATTTTTGCAAGTGAAGGACTTTCAACTCTACTTATCAGGCCAAACAAATTTTTAAATATCTCTCCCTTCTTGAATTTGACTCCAACCTCTTGACATTTTTTGGCATGGTGTAGTTCCATATCAAGTACTAAAAGCCTGATAATTGTATGTATCAGATCAAGTAGATGCTTAAAATTTGCATTCTTGAATTTGTCTCCAACCTGTAGATGCTCATATACAATTTTTGCAACTGGAGGAGTGATAGCTTTATGAGAAAGTAGATGCTTAGTATCTTTGATTGAATAAGAACTTGATCCATTGACATTCCATTGAAATGGTAATGAACCATGGAAAAAAAGAAGGGCAAGATCACCAAATCGTCTGATCTGGACACTCTGATCTATGGAGGTTGAGCTTTCAAAAGAGGTAATTTCATTGTTCTGCTCAATCTCGATGGGGTGTTCTCCCAAATGTTCGGATTGGTTGGGAAGTGGTGTTTGGCTACTCTCAATCATCAAGAATAATTTAGTCAGAACAAAGAATGGAAGTTGATTTTCAAAAATCAGTAGATCGCGAGCTATTTTAGGAAGCATCCAATCCAGTTCGAAGATTGGATCATGTTCATCCTGTTGGGATCTACCCTTTGCAGGAATAACAAGAAAAATAGAGAAATAATAACAACACAAGAAATTTACGTGGAAACTCCAAAACAGGAGAAAAAACCACCAGACCCAGAGAAGAAAATTCACTATGTGAAAAATTGTTACAATCACACAATTTTTCTCCTCACCACACCCACAAAGCTACCCCACTAGTAAAACTTTAACTTTACACCTCTTTCCTTTTTACAAAAAGCTAATAGAGGAATTTAACTAAAGTCAAAAGTTACTAGATAAGCTTTCAACTGGTGCACTTAAACTAAGAGGCTAAGCCTCTTATTTATAACTTTAAGATTTGCTCTTCACTTACTAACCCACCGATGTGGGACTAAAAAGTGCAAAATTCAACAATCTCCACCTTGCGACTTTGACTGGTCCCACAGCCAAGCTCCACCTCAATGAAGATCTTCATAGCTTCTACTATCATGCTTCACCATAAAAGCATACCCACTCAGAATAAACCAATTCCAAGCATTTCACTTCGGCCCATGTCGAAAACAACCTTGCTGAAAATTATGGTGTAACTTCCACGTTTGGCTTTCCTGAAAGTTCATCAGCCATCGACATGAATTTCCACCACACACCCTGCATTAATGCCAAACCAATGCCTGTGTGCAAACTTGCGGACCTGCTAATATTAACACATCTTCTATCATGGCAACTTTGGGAATTAGCAGCATGCCATAAGGATGTACATGTCTCTTTTTAAAGAGCAAAATCTTCCATGGAGAGAGACACAATATTAGCATCATTTCCAGTATCTCCATTTACTGACTTGGAGCCCCTTGCCGAACCTGCTCCAGCTCTTGGACAATTTTTCTTGACGTGCCCAGATTGTCCACACTCCCAGCAGACTACTTTCTTCTTCATGGAGTTCTTCATCTTCCCATTTCCAGCTGCTACCATCGCTAAGTTCTCAAGTGGAACATTACTTCCACTACTTAGTCTTCTCTCTTCAGAAAAGCTTTTACTGGTAACTTCTGAAAAAATTATTTTCTCCTTCCCATGTATCAAAATAGGTTTCATGTGCTCATAGGAAGGTGGAAGAGACCAGATGAGTCTCAAGGCTTGATCCTCATCATCAATTTTAACTCCAATAGCTTCTAGCTCAGCGACAATGCCATTGAGAACGCTTAAATGATCTGAAATAGTTGTACCTTCACTCATTCGCAGTGTATGAAACTGCTCCTTCAGGTACACGCGATTTGAGACGCCCTTCGTCTGATACAACTCTTCAAGTTTTTCCCAGAGTTCCTTTGCCGTAGATATTCCATGCACATTTGCAAGAACATTTTTGGCCAGGCACAGACGTATCGCACTTGCTGTTCTCAAATCCAAATCCTCCCAATCTTCATCGCTCATTTTAGATCTGCTCCTTTCACCAGTCACACTAGTACCAGTGCTGACTTCAGGTGTTGGTCTGCCCTTCAATGCCTTGTGTAATCCTGATTGAATCAAGACATCCTTGACTTGTACTTGCCACAAGCCAAAATTGATTCTCCCATCAAATTTCTCCACCTCCAATTTTACAAGATTTGAAGGCCTACTTCCTGACATTGCTTTGATGAATTTACTGTAGAAATGAATAGTACCTCACTAAGTCAGTTCCCAGGAAAGATTGGAGGGTCACAATGGACACACTTAAAATTTCCAATCTCCTAGACAGAACCTCCTTAGACTGTACGTATCCACACTACCACACCAAAGCTCCACCCCACAAAAAAAGCCTAGTGGCTCTGATACCAATTGTTGGAAATTTGGACCTTTCAAATTCGCCCCCCCTAGGATCTACCCTTTGCAGGAATAACAAGAAAAATAGAGAAATAATAACAACACAAGAAATTTACGTGGAAACTCCAAAACAGGAGAAAAAACCATCAGACCCAGAGAAGAAAATTCACTATGTGAAAAATTGTTACAATCACACAATTTTTCTCCTCACCACACCCACAAAGCTACCCCACTAGTAAAACTTTAACTTTACACCTCTTTCCTTTTTACAAAAAGCTAATAGAGGAATTTAACTAAAGTCAAAAGTTACTAGATAAGCTTTCAACTGGTGCACTTAAACTAAGAGGCTAAGGCTCTTATTTATAACTTTAAGATTTGCTCTTCACTTACTAACCCACTGATGTGGGACTAAAAAGTGCAAAATTCAACACATCCCTTGGACTCGACCCCCCGCACTTGCGGAACAGCTCAATGATGAAATAGCCATCAAGTAGCATCATTTCTACAAACTCATCTTTGTTCTTTCAAGACTTTAATGTGTTCCTTCACACTATGGTCATTTCTCGTTTCACGCATTTGCTTCAGATACCGCATTTTATGCTCTTCCATAGGCCCCTGGCCAACCTTGCTATGGTCGTTGTAAGGACAGATGGCAAGCACCATGGGTTTGTAACCCTTCTCGTTTACCTTAAGTAACTGCTCGTGCACTTTAAATATGCAATGATCTTCAGCATTAATTGGAGTCAAGCCATCTAGCTTTTCGTCAAAAGCTTTAATATAAGCAGAGAGAGCATCTCCATCCATTATTTTGTAGAGAAATAGTGCAAGTCTCTGTTTCTAATATAAAGCATACAAATTCACACTAATATTAACAAATTTTTGATAAAAAAGAAAAAGCGTTTTTTTTTTTTAAACGAATGGACAGTGTAGGCCTCATATATATTCTAAAGAAATGGTACAAGATCTTGTCCAAGTATTTGCATACAAATTTCACTAGCTAATTTATTAAAGTCTGCATTAAAAAAATGACATGTCTGTAAGACAAACCTTTCCACTAATATAATATAATCATGGTGCTTAAACTACAAATCATCCATCCATCTATCTTGTTGTTTCTTCCTTTCCGTTTATTTTGCTTAGAGCATTCTCACCGGATTAGCCGTTTCTAAAATTTATTGTACTTTTTGACTATTAGGTGTAAAACACAGCTGCAATGGATTATCTATAAACAAAATTTATGGCTTTTAGCTACAGTATTGTTAAAGAAAAACTCAAATTTGGTCTACACTGTACATATAGCAAATCTTATTTTATTATTTTTTTTATAACACTCTCCCTCTTCTCTCTATCTACATCTATAAACTTTGACAAGTTTCTTTAAATTAAATAACAAAATGTGATAAAATAAAATAAACTAATAATTAATAATTAAAATATGATAAAATTAAATAAATTAATAATTAAAAAAATTAAATATTTTTTAAATTATTAATTACTTATTACTATATAATAAATAAATGGATATCCAATGTGGAGATTTGATGTGAATAGCTAAAGTTAAATTTATCTTATATTATTTTGTTGTTATATAATAAAAAAAATAGCTATTCCAATGTGGAGACTTATATAAATAGAACAGTCAAAATCTAAATCTATCTTATATTCATAAAAAATGTCCTTTAACTTTAGGTAATCCATTGAAAATGCTCTTAGGCAATACAATAGGCGAGTGATATTTTTAGTACTGTGGCTTAGGTTCCATATTTCATCAGGGGGAATTATTATTTATCTTTCTATTCTGGCTTTTAAAATGGAAAAAAGGAGCTGAACTGAATGGAAATAGTAGGCAATTCCTTTGCTAGTGGAAAAGCACCTAGATTGGGTGATCATAAAGAAGCTGATGAATTGGGTGCGAATTTTAGTCTGGTAAAAGGAGAATGAAAATTCTAATATTGCTAATGGGATCAGGCAGGTAATTTAGGTTATGTATCAAATCTTTTTTAAGCTCTTAAATCTTAGTTGCTATTTTCTTTTTTTTTTTTCTTTTTTTGAAGGAAAAAAAAAGATCTACTCACACACAATCAGAAGTCAGAAGAATACTAAAATAATAATAATTAATTAATTAAGATCTACTAACTATGGAAACGGTAATGCCAAAAATAATTATCGAAACTGTAAAATCCATGCATATAACGATTGATCTTGAAACTTTTCACAATAGTACTTCTACCGTGGAGTTCCCAGATAGTTCAGCTTTAGCACCTCAGAAGATGAATAGAACCATTTAAAGTGAACAGTAAAAAGTAAAGATGCTAAGCAATGTAAACTGTTGTTTTCTTTCATTAGGCTTTGCTGAAAGGAAAAAACTGGCCCAATGTTTTAGTATGTTAGAGGAAGAAAATCACAAAAGAAAGCATAAAAGAAGAAAGGTCAATTAAATGGCCATGCTGTCTTAGTGTTTTTTAACAAGCGAAGGGCAATGGACTTACTTGCTTAATGATTCGGGCTAAATCGCCTGCTGCAAATTGCTTCTCATGGTTTCTGTAAAAAGGCTCGAGATGAGAGTTTCCGATATGCAGATAGAGTATCCCTTTTTTTTTTTATAGGAAAATCACTTTCATTCATAATCAAAATAGTATTACAAAACTAAATCAGTCCATAGGACTTGCTCAACACTAGGGGGAACAGACTCCCACCAAACACTTGTGTCAGTTACATTTCTTGCAAACCTTGCTAGTTTATGTGCTTATTCATTTGCTTCCCTATTAACATGCACAATCGAGCAAATTGGTATTCTAGTTTGCAGCTGCTTTATATCTGTCACTATATTTCTAAACATAGCATTGGCCAGCTTAGGTTTTGATAACTCTTGAGCTAAAATCAAAGAATCTGTCTCAATGGTTAAAGCCTGCAATCCAAGAGGGATGCAGAATTGTAGTCCTCTGAGTATAGCTATTAGTTCGATCTCTAAAGGCTCCATCACTGCTGCCTCTTTTTTACTTACAGCCAGTATCACCTTTCCTTCCCAATCTCTGAGAATAAGACCAACCCCAGCACTGCCATCAGCATGAAATATTGCTCCATCCACATTAAGCTTTGTCGTCCCTTGTGGAGACAATTGCCACTTGGTCACTCTCTGAATGCCATTATGATTAGTGTGTTTAGTTGCCTTATAAGCCATAAGCAAGCAAAGAGCATGGTTGATTACCTCTGCTGATTCCAATTGTTTTTCCTCAAACACCCACTGATTTCTTCTATACCAGCATGCCCAAGCAATCATAAACAATCGCTCCAACTCCTCTTGACAGTGATTACCTTGTACTCGAACTACCATCTCTCTAAAGTCCTCATGTGGTCCTGCATTCATGACTTGAGGAAACTGTTGATACCAGATTTCAGTAAGCATCTGACATTGTTTAAGAGCATGTGCAGTGTTTTCACTACCTGCAGAACACAATTGGCAGGTGACATCTTCAACTATCTTTCTCCTTTTCAGGTTGCATCTTGAAATTCCCAATGTACCCCTATAAAACTACGAAATTGTCTACCAATTTCCTTGAACAAATTAGTTAGATCTCAATTATAAAGATTATGAAATGAATCAAATACTTTAAAATAAATAATCAAACTTGCAAGACGCAACGATTGGTTACGAAAGGAAACCCTTTAAAGAACTCTTTAAAGGTAAAACCCTACGGGGCAGTCAAACCCAGGAAAGTCAATCTCATTATTTGAAGAACAATTACAAGTAATAATCAATTACAAAACCTTTGCAATTCGACTCTCTTACTTGCCTAGACAAACGACCCGTTTGTCTTCTACCACAGTAGCAGCCAGAACCTCTGGCGATCTTCAAATGTTGACCTCCCTTCTGGAACTCCAAAGGCTGAAACCCAATCGATGTTGCTTCACACTCAAAGCACGATCACACTCAAGAAGATATGAAAAATCCCATGAAAATTCTCAACTGAATTTTCTCTCATAAACACACAGAATCTCCTCTGTAAAATTCGTGGCTTGAAGTCCTTAAAGAGATACAAAACCGAATCCCCTTTAAATAGAAGATCTAAAAAGAATTCTAGTTGCAGTAGGACTCTGCTGACGGTTAGCAACATATGCGAAAACGCGTCCCGACGGACTGCTAACATTTCGTGATAACTTCTTCTGATATAGACTAAACTCTGATCAGATTTCTTCTGGATAAGTGTAATGCTACCAGAACTCGATTTTGACTTCAGGGACTTATCTAAACAACTCCTAACATTTCTAGATAGACTCAACATTGTTTAGATATAAATTAATAATTATTTTTACATTCATCCAACAATAATAAATAATATGATAAGATAAGCCTTATCATTCACTCATCTAATCCTAGCCAACTTTTTGCCTTTACAATCTCCCCCTTTGGCGGATTGATGACGAAACCAGTTTGATGAATGTAAATTCCCTGAAAATATGTCAACTATCAAATCACAAAAAGTATAGAAGATTATAAAGAGTTGTGATTTAATAAAACCAGAATGGTCAGTTAGCCTAATCAAAATACATGCCAAATTGTATCTGCATTACAGCAAAAAAAATAACATGATAAGTTTTTCAAATGTACTCCCCTTTGATGCTGCTGCTCCCCCTCAAACTTTTCTCCCCCTTTTTGTCAACAATCAGCCATAGAGGTCTATATTTCCTCGTCAGAATCTGCTACGCTTGCCATAATGTGTTGGACATCCAAGGACAGTTGAACTAGTCGATCATTTGCTTGTACACAATCAGAGCGTACTGCAGCCAATTGTTGCTCCAACTTGGACTGACTGGCCTCCCACTTAGCTGTGAAGCTATCCATCTTTTGAGATAACAAAGAGATTTGCTCAAGAAGTTGAGAGGTGGGGATGGATGGTTCAGGTGGAGAGGATGCTGACTCAGTAGTGAGGGGGCGCTTCTTGGTGATGACAGCTGCTGATTTAACCACGGTTTAGGCAGAAATAGGCCCTGGCAGCTTCATGGTGGGTTCATTTGCTCGAAGTGGCACTTTTGCAATCATGGCCAATTGAGTAATTAGACTTCCAAAGGGGAGATTTAACTCTTTTTCCACATGTGAACGATGAATAATATCAATGACATGTCGTGGAAAATCAATAGACACACCAGTAGCAAGAGCATACATAAAATAAGCTCTTTTGAGAGAAATTTCAGTGTGACGACTGATAGGCCAGAGATTGGTCAAGACTATTTTGGCCAGGAGCCGATACTGAGGAAGCATATTGTGAAGAGGCAGTCTGTGTGTCTTGGCAGTCCATTTGGGGCCAATGAGACCAACAAACAGATTGCGCATTGCAGTCTTGGTTGGGGCTCCCATGCCCTTATATGGGTATAGAGGGGATTCCACCTCAGGAAGAGTAAATAGATTACGGAGAATAGCAGGAGATACCTCAATTTGAATCCCGCGAACAGTAGAGATGATGCTATGATCATCTAAATTGAAGTGGGCTATATTGGAATAAAATTCCCGGACCACCTCAACACAAGGTGTAGGAAGGGCATGAGTGAGCTTCTCCCATCCCCTTTCAATGAATATATGGCGGATAATTTGGAAGTCATCCGAAGGAAAGTCATGGATACTTACCTCCCGTTCACCCAAGACGGGTCTCTTGGAAAAGGTATTCCTATAGGCAGAGTCTCGGCTTCAATGGAGGTGAAGCGATCAGTAGGTGCTTCTGTGGGCACAGGCACAGATTGTGATGGAGATGGAGGAGGGGCGGAAGTGTTGCCTAATTGCATTGGTTCAAGTGAAGGGACATCCTCACTTGAAGAGTGCTCGGATGGCACCGGAGTAGTGAACTTTTTGCGTTTGGCCCGTTCTTTGAATCTCATCTGAATCAGCACAAGAATCAAGTTTAGAAAGGAAATTCTCAAACTTTTTAGAGGATAAGAATAGATAAAACAAAACATGATATTAAAGGGTGGTTTGGTTTTTTTTTATTATTATAAGGTTGAACATTGATAATAACCCAAAAACAATATGTGCATAAAACCTTACTATGTATAGATAAGAAAGAGCCATCCTAACAAGTGCCCAAAACAAAATAGAGATGAGTCAGGAAAAAACACAAACACTTGGTGTGCACCCGTGGAGAAAAAAAACAGAGAATCCGTGTGCAATAGAGCTTTGTCCTCAATACATGTATATAATGGGTAGAATCAATACAACAAACCCATTTACGAGTAGTGCAGCTCAACCAAACATCCAAGATTTCAAAAAAAATAAAACCCTTCACAGAAACTGTAGATATCAACATACCGAAACTTGAGAGAAGAAAAGAATAGAAAAAAAAACAGAGGATCCGAAAATACTTACCTTGAAGATGGAATGAGGAGGAATGAGAGTGAAAAGAGCACCGTGTATGGAGGATTGGGGAAAGGAAGCAAGCTGCCGTGAAAATGGGTAAGGGGATGCTTATGAGGATCGGACTGAGTGGAGGGAACAAAGGCCAAGAGGTATGCTCAAGGGTTTTAAAAGAAGACCCTCCCCGTGCACGTGCTGGACCAAAGAGTCCTATTAGGACTTCTACACTTAGGCATAAAAGACCTGATACATGTATGCAACACACTGGGAACCCTTTTTTTTTTTTAATTATTATTATTATTTTTTTTTTAAAAAAAACAAAAACAGAACAAAGCAACAGAAAAAGAAAACTATATTTTTTTTTATTAGAAAAAGATTTTGTTTTTTTTTTTTTGTTTTGTTTAAAAAAAAAACAAAGATAACATGCCTAAAATCATCTTAGTTTGATCAAGTCAGAATATACCAAAAAAAATTCAATAATCCTTAGCCCACTCATGTTTGTAACAGTCCCTTTTTGGTTGTTCACTCCTCATAGAATCAGTAATGCCAAAGTTCAGGTGAGTGTGTGAGTGAGTATACTTATATCATAGCATGTTATGAGCTTTCCCCCTTTTTTTTTTGTTTGTTGCTCTCTTTTGTGTTATATTTTTGATACCTTTGTTCAAAGAAAGGTAATATTTTTTTTTATAAAGATGCTCTCTAGAGTTTGTTTCTTGACCTTAAAAGTCAAACTTTATGCTAGGGCCTAGATACATAGGCATCTCCTCCAAACACTAGTTTGTACACCTCCTTTGTTCATGTTGGTTGCTCATCTTTTTCCACAATGATTGGAGCAACGATTTTTTCTGTAAGAACTCAAGGTGATAGATCCGTGTAGGGTGTTTGTCTTTTTTCCGCAATGAATAGACACCGACTTTTTCTATATGGATCACTCTTTGTGTTTGGCAAGAAGAGAGCTCTTTAAAGAAGTACTAGGTTCAACTAGTATTAGTCAATTCAAGGCATGAACTCCCTCTTTGATGAGCATTTTTTTTTTAAAAGGATTAATTATAGAATGCTTACATATAGGTTCCTCACAGTGCATATAGATGAACTTTGCCAAAAAGACCTATAGGGTTAGTACACTTAAGGAGAGCTGCACAAAGAGGAGTAATACATAAGATCAGAAAATTTTTGAAAGCAATTCCATACATGCTCAACCTGTGATGTAATAAACATGTACCTTAAAGAAAATACACAACCCAGTTTTTTTTTATAAGTTTTTTTTATTTAAACAAAAAAAAAAAAAACTGAAACATTTATGCTTTTAAAGAAAGGAAAAAAAAACTGGAAGAAAATATCCTAAACTAGTAGGATAGAAAACTCTCACTTGGGATCACATATACCAATGGCTTTTCGTAAAAACTCAAATCTAAGTCCATCCAAAGGTTTAGTAAACAAGTCAGCCAGTTGATGTTCAGTAGGCACATGTTCCAAGGATATTATTTTAGACTCAACCAAGTCTCTTATAAAATGATGTCGAATATCAATGTGCTTGGTTCGAGAATGCTGGACAGGATTTTTGGAAATACTTATAGCACTTGAATTATCACAATATATTGTCATAGTGTCTTGAGAAAAACCATAATCATCAAGCATTTTTTTCATCCATAATAGCTGAGTACAACAACTCCCTGCAGCTATGTATTCAGCTTCAGCAGTGGATAAAGAAATAGAATTTTGCTTTTTACTCATCCAAGCTACAAGATTTCCACCTATATAAAAACACCCACCCGTAGTACTCTTCCTATCATCAGCATTCCCAGCCCAATCAGCATCCGAATAGCCAACAAGTGTAAGATTAGTGTCTT
Organism: Carya illinoinensis; assembly: GCF_018687715.1. Lineage (NCBI taxonomy): Eukaryota > Viridiplantae > Streptophyta > Magnoliopsida > Fagales > Juglandaceae > Carya > Carya illinoinensis. The sequence continues at coordinate 36,319,016 of NC_056752.1, read as the reverse complement.
TTGAGTACCATATCCCATAATCAACAGTGGCATTAAGGTATTTTATGATTCTTTTTACTGCAGTAAGATGGGATTCTTTAGGATTAGCTTGAAATCTAGCACATACACCAACACTGAAAGCTATATCAGGTCTACTTGCTGTAATATATAAAAGACTTCCTATCATGCTTCTATAGAGAGTGGGATCAATATTTTTACCTGTGGAGTCATTGCTGATTTTCACTGAAGTGCTCATGGGAGTCCGAGCATTGCTTTTTCCTTCCATTCCAAATTTTTTTACAAGATCTCTTGCATATTTAGATTGTGAAATAAATATTCCTTCTTTACATTGTTTTACTTGAATACCCAAGAAGAAATTTAACTCACCAATCATACTCATCTCAAATTCAGATTTCATTTCATTTGCAAAGTTATAAGCAAGAGATTCAAGTGTTGCTCCAAAAACAATATCATCAACATATATTTGAGCAATTAAGAGTTGTTTACCTGATCTTCTTATGAATAAGGTCCTATCAGCTTGTCCTCTAACAAAATCATGATCAAGTAAGTAGGTAGTTAACCTTTCATACCAAGCTCGAGGTGCTTGTTTCAGTCCATACAACGCCTTCTTCAACCTGTAGACATATTCAGGGTAGAGATGATTAACAAATCCTTTTGGTTGGTTGACATATACCTCTTCTTGTAACACTCCATTTAGGAAGGCACTCTTGACATCCATTTGATATAATTTGAAGTCTAGATGACAGGCAAGTGCTAGTAGAATGCCAACAGATTCTAACCAGGCCACAGGAGCAAATGTTTCATCAAAATCAATCCCTTCTACTTGTGTGTAACCTTGTGCAACCAGTCTTGCTTTATTTCTCACAATAGTGCCATGCTCATCAGATTTGTTCTTAAAGATCCACTTAGTCCCAATTATGTTATAATTTTCTGGTTTAGGAACTAACTCCCATACATCATTTCTAGTAAATTGATGGAGTTCTTCATGCATGGCGTTGACCCAACTTTCATCATTTAGTGCTTCATCGACTTTCTTGGGTTCAACCTGTGACAAATAACACACAAAAGAAACCTAATTTAGTACTCTTCTTCTAAGCCTCATACCTTCATCTAGCTCACCGAGAATGTTTTCTTTAGGATGATTTTGAGTGATTCTTGAAGAAGGTTCTTTGATTTGTGGATTTTGTGGTGTTTCCTCTATATTATCTTCCTCATTTTGCACTTGTGAGTCTTCTCCACTGGTCTGCCCCAGTTCCTTCATATTCTCAAGCTCCTTCATGGTAGTTTCTGCTGAAATGTCATCCACAACTACGTTAATTGATTCCATAACAGTTTGTGTATGTAAGTTGTAGACTCTATAAGCCTTACTATTGGAGGAATAGCCAAGAAACAATCCCTCATCACTTTTGCTTTCAAATTTATGATTGTTTTCTCTGTCTTTCAGAATATAACACTTGCTACCAAAAATTCTGAAATACTTTACCGTAGGCCTTTTATTTTTCCACAAACCGTAAGGTGTTTGATTGGTGCCGGGTCTTAGAACCACTCGATTCAAGATATGACTTGCTGTATTCACAGCTTCTCCCCAAAAATATAAAGCCATCTTCTTGTTGCTTAACATTGTTCGTGCCATTTCCTGGATTGCTCTATTTTTCCTTTCCACCACTCCATTTTGTTGTGGAGTGATAGGTGCAGAAAATTCTTGGTGTATTCCCTGTTCATCACAAAAAGAAGTAAAATTAGTATTCTCAAATTCTCGACCATGATCACTGCGTATTCTAGAGATAGAAACTTCCTTCTCTATTTGTAGTTTCTTGAATAGTTTTTTGGCAAGATCAAAAGCTTCAGATTTTTCTCTTAAGAGCATTATCCATGTGAATCTTGAAAAATCATCTACAATCACCATGATATACTTCTTTCCTCCAAGACTCTCAGTTTGTGTTGGACCCATCAAATCCATATGCAATAGCTCAAGAGGCCGAGAGGTAAGAATATGAGAAATCTTCTTGTGTTGAGCTCTAGTTTGCTTTCCTTCTTGGCATGCTCCACACACTATTTTCTTCACTTTTAATACCTTGGGCAGTCCATCAATAATTTTTCTTTTTGAGATTTTTGACAAATTTTTAAAATTAATATGCCCAAGGAGACAAACCATTAACAAATAAAACATCATGCAACACAGGTAGTCCTGGTATTTCAATACTCCCTTTCCCTTCTATGACAGCCTTGCTCCCATCTCCAAAGGTCACGGTGCCTCCATGAGATGTTTCAATTTTTTTAAATAAGTTTTTGTCTCCAGACATATGCTTAGAACAGCCGCTGTCCAGGTACCACAGACAATCTTCCTTTGATTTCAGTGTTGTGTGAGCAACAAGACATACTGCATCTTTCTTTCTCACCCATTTTGTCTTGAGTATTGACTTGTGTTTTTCTTTGTTTTGAAGGCAAATATCTGCTAGTTCCCCAAGCTTAAGATTTATGAGACTGATTTGTTGACTTATGTCATCAACTTGAGTCTGTAGGCTCTTCTCTTTTCTTTTTCCTTCAAATTTCTGCACTTGATTTATGTTAAAACAATGTGGTCTTATATGACCTATTACTCCACACTTATGACATGTAGGGACAAATTTATCATGCAGATTTTTTGAATAAACTGGCTTAAGTTCAGCATGATTTTGAAAACTCTTACCTTGACTTCCTTTAACAAAAACAATACCTTTGGAGGTTGTAGCAGCGGATGATGAGGCAGATTTTTCTTTTCCTTTAGAAGTCGTGTACCCTAGACCAGTTCTGTCACTATTCATTTTTTGAAGACTCAACATTTCTTCTAATTTTTGTGTTGCTGTTTTTTCTTCAACCTTTTTCAATTCCTTTTCTAGTGCAGTATTTTGATTTTCTAACCTAGCTATTTCATTCTCAGAGACTTTTAAAGCTTCAGACAGGTTGTTTTTCTCACTTTCCATATCAGTGAACTTCTTATACAACTTCTTGTTGAGTTTCTTTAATTTGATCACTTCTTCACACACATCATTGTAAGCCTCCTGTAAACTCAGTTCTTGATCAGCCTCAACAACTGATACATTTGAATCACTGTATTCACAACTACTTTCAGATTTTGTCAGTGTAATATCAGGAAAATCATTCACAATAGTAGAAAAAGCCATAAAAGATTTTTCATCATCAGAGGATGAATTTTCAGAATCTGAACTATCACTAAGTGTGACATTCAAAGCTTTCCCTTTGTTTTTCTTGAAGTTTGGACATTCAACTCTTATATGACCATACCCAGAACATTCATGACACTGAACTTTATCCTTTTTCTCAGTTTTTTCTTTTTTCCAATTTTCAGTTTCATTTTTCTTAGCAAAAACATTTTTTCCTCGTTTTTGTTTACCATTTTCTTTATTAAACATGAACTTTCTGAATTTTCTAGCAAGTAAAGCAATCTCTTCATCATTCAGACTTTCTTCATCAGAAATATTTTTATAGTTTTCTTCTATAGTCTTTAAAGCAATGGACTTACCTTTTCTTGTTTGAGGAAGTGAAGATTCATATGTTTGCAAAGAACCCACCAGTTCTTCTACCTTTATTGCATCCAGATCTTTACTTTCTTCAATTGCAGTAACTTTGGGTCGAAATCTTTCAGGTAAAGACCTTAGAATCTTTCTTACAACTCTTGAATCTTCCACCTTTTCTCCAAGATTGAACCTGGAATTCACAATATCATTTAGTTTAGAATAAAAATCATCAAAACTTTCCTCTTCCAGCATTTTAATCTCCTCAAATTTAGAAGTTAGCAATTGTAATTTTGAGTTCTTCACAATTTTTGTTCCTTCATGTGTAACCTCCAGGATATCCCATGCCTCTTTAGCAATCTCACACATGGAGATTCTCTTAAATTCTTCTGGAGATACAGCCATGAATATAGCATTCAGCCCCTTGCTATTCCAATTACAGTTGGTGATTTCTTCTTTCGTCCAATCATCAATATTTGTTTCTGGTCTGATCCAACCTCGTACAACTGCGTTCCACACTCGCTCATCTAATGATTTGAGAAAGGCTCGCATGCGTACTTTCCAATATGCATAATTTTCACCATTGAAGTGCGGTGGGGCAGTCAATGATGACATATTGCAGGGGCACGGATCACACTCGAAAGAGTGAACCACGCTCTAATGCCAATTGAAATTCCCAATGTACCCCTGTAAAACCACGAAATTGTCTACCAATTTCCTTGAACAAATTAGTTAGATCTCAATTATAAAGATTATGAAATGAATCAAATACTTAAAAATAAATAATCAAACTTGCAAAACGCAACGATTGGTTACGAAAGGAAACCCTTTAAAGAACTCTTTAAAGGTAAAACCCTACGGGGCAGCCAAACCCAGGAAAGTCAATCTCATTATTTGAAGAACAATTACAAGTAATAATCAATTACAAAACCTTTGCAATTCGACTCTCTTACTTGCCTAGACAAACGACCCGTTTGTCTTCTACCACAGTAGCAGCCAGAACCTCTGGCGATCTTCAAATGTTGACCTCCCTTCTGGAACTCCAAAGGCTGAAACCCAATCGATGTTGCTTCGCACTCAAAGCACGATCACACTCAAGAAGATATGAAAAATGCCATGAAAATTCTCAAGTGAATTTTCTCTCATAAACACACAGAATCTCCTCTGTAAAATTCGTGGCTTGAAGTCCTTAAAGAGATACAAAACCGAATCCCCTTTAAATAAAAGATCTGAAAAGAATTCTAGTTGCAGTAGGACTCTGCTGACGGTTAGCAACAGACGCGAAAACGCGTCCCGACGGACTGCTAACATTTCGTGATAACTTCTTCTGATATAGACTAAACTCTGATCAGATTTCTTCTGGATAAGTGTAATGCTACCAGAACTCGATTTTGACTTCAGGGACTTATCTAAACAACTCCTAACATTTCTAGATAGACTCAACATTGTTTAGATATAAATTAATAATTATTTTTCCATTCATCCAACAATAATAAATAATATGATAAGATAAGCCTTATCATTCACTCATCTAATCCTAGCCAACTTTTTGCCTTTACACATCTGGTTGGAAGGACTTCAATGCAAGCCTTCCATGCAAAAATCTTAACCTTCTGGGGCACTTTCATCCTCCAAATAGCCTTCCATAGCTTTTTATATGTTATACTCCTAGAACTTTCCCCTTCTGTTGGTGCTGTAGCCAAACTTTTGAAAAATTTGTAAGCACTCTTAACACTAAAGCAACCATTCCTCTCCATGTCCCATAGTAACTTGTCCTCATGGTTTTCTGAACTGAGAATAATTTTCAAAATTGCATTAGTAGGTTTAGGAGCCAACAACCTTCTGACTTTGTTTACATCTCACCACCCTGAATTATGATCAATCAAAACCTCTACTCTTTGGTCATCTTCTATTAATACAGTTGCTGTCTGTTGTAAACTTTTGAAACCAGGCACCCAATGGTCTTTCCATAGCCTTATCATTCTTCCATTCCCAACTCTCCACCTGCAACCTTGTAAAAGTTTGTCTTTCACTGACCATATGCCCCTCCACACAAAGGATGGATTGTGACCAATATTTGCATTTTGAAAATTTGAACTTGGGAAGTATCTAGCCTTGAATATTTTGTGAAGCAGGCTCCCCTCATTTTGCATAATTCTCCAACCTTGTTTTGCAATTAAAGCCTCATTAAAAATCCTTAAATCTCTAAACCCCATTCCCCCATCACCTTTAGACTCACACAGCCTCTTCCAACTTACCCAATGTATCTTCCTCTCTTCCTTTTTCTGTCCCTACCAAAACTTGGCCATCATCTGTTCTATTTCATAACAAAGAGAGTTGGGCAACTTAAAGCAGGACATAGCATATCTTGGGATAGCTAGAGCCACTACCTTTATTAAAACTTCTTTTCCCCCTTAAGATAAAAGCTTTTCCTTCCATTGCTGTAACTTAGACCAAACTTTGTGCTTAATTTCAGAAAAAGCTCTCCTTTTATCTCTTCCTACCATTGATGGTAGGCCTAAATATTTTTCATAATTCTGGTAGGCTTGAACTTGCCACAAAGAAAGGACTTGTTGCTGAACTTCTGAGTGGACATTGTTACTGAAAACCATTGCAGTCTTTCCTCTATTGATTCTTTGACCTGATGCATTCTCATAAGTTTCAAAGATTCTTTGTAACTCACTGTTCTCTTGAAGTGTAGCCTTGCAAAATAGAATGCTATCATCTGCAAATAGCAACTGATTCACCACAGGAGCCCCTCTGCACACTCGAATGCTTGAAATCTGGTTTCTTGTGCTAGCTTCAATCAAAAGAGATATCAAACCCTCAGTCCCCAATAAGAAAAGATATGGAGATAGTGGATCTCCCTGTCTAATCCCATGAGAAGGATAGATAGGGCCAACTGGTTCACCATTAATGAGAATGGAAAAAGAGACTGTTTTGACACAAAGCATGACTAAATGGATCCATCTAGAAGCAAACCCCATGTGTTTCATTACAGCCTCCAAATAATGCCATTCAAGCCTATCATAAGCTTTGCTTATATCTAACTTGATGGACATGTATCCCTCTTTACCAGTTCTTTTTCTTCTTAAATAATCAATCATTTCATAGGCTACAAGAATATTATCAGAAATAACACGACCCGGGACAAATGCACTTTGAGAGTTGGATATAACATGGGGAAGGACAAGTTTCAGCCTATTAGACATAACCTTGGAGATCAACTTATAAATGACATTACATAGGCTTATGGGACGATACTGGGATACTAACTCAGGCTTTTTAGTTTTAGGGATGAGAACAATAAATGTATGATTTAACTTAGTAGGAAATTGACCTTCATTAAGAGCATGCAACACAGCTTTTGTCATAGACTTTTCTACAATATGCTAGTATTTTTAATAGAAAATGGGAGCCATACCATCGGGTCCGGGAGCTTTGGTAGGGTCCATTTGTTGTAGTGTAGTCTGTACTTTAGCTTCAGTAAAGGCCTTTGTGAGATCTTCATTCATTGCTACTATTACCCTGCCTTGTAGAGAAGATAAGAAATTATTGCTAGTTGAAAAAACATTTGATGTAAACATCTCTTCAAAATACTTCATAATCAACTCATCCCTCTGCTCATTTTCTTGCCATTCTCCATGTTCATCCTTCAGTCTTGTGATAGTATTCTTCTTTTTCCTTTGACTGGCTTTACTATGGAAATACTTGGTATTTTGATCTCCCCCTTTTTACCATAGTGCTTTTGATCTCTGCCTCCAAAGTATTTCCTCCCTCTCTAGCCATATTTGTACTTCCTCTCGTGCTTGCCGTACTGCTGCCCTATTTGGGCTTCTTGAATTCTCAGCTTGAATCTTTTCTAGTTGCACCCTTGCCATCTTTAACCTCTTTTGGATTGTTCCAAAGCTAGCTTTATTCCATCTTAGCAAACTGTCACTACACCTCGAGATCTTGTTCACCACCTCTCCAATAGGTCCATTACCACAATGAACCTGCCAAGCCTTTTCAATCACCTTTCCACACTCTTCACTTTCTGTCCAAATTGCTTCAAACCTGAAAGGCTTTGGACCCTTAAACTTTTGTACACAGCAATAGGGTTATGATCTGAATATGCAGCAAAAGTATGAAAAACCTTTGCATAAGGAAAAGCTCTACACCATGCATTTTTTGCTAGGGCTCTATCTAGTCTTTCATGGATAGCATTGACCCCTTCTATGATGTTCCACCATGTAAACTTGATTCCTTAATAACCCAAATCTAGTAAGGCACAATCATCTATCATTCTTCTAAAACTCTCCATTTGCGATTCAGATCTATCCTTCCCACCCTTTTTTTCAACTCAACTAGTGATTTCATTGAAATCTCCCATCACCAGCCAGCTCCCATGATCACCCCTATTTAAAGATCTCATTAAGTCCCAAGTTTCTTCCCTCCTACTGGTTTCTGGATGCCCATACAGACCTGTTAATTTCCAACAACCCCCATTTCACTATCCTTCACTTCAGCATCAATATGGTGCTTAGAGAAACTTTTAATGGTCAACTCAATTTCTTGTCTCCATAACAAACAAAGACCTCCACTCCTTCCCCCACAATCTACTATTAGACAATTTTGGAACCCCACCTGATACTTTACTCTATCCATTGTTCTGCAGTTTACTTTTGTTTCTTGTAAAATATAAAATTGAGACCTTCCTTCTTGACTAAATCACGAAGGGCTCTAATGCCACGTGGGTTCCCAAGCCCACGTGCATTCCAACTTAAAAGTTTCATGGCTCCCGGCGGGGCTAAATCACAACCTCCACCAATCTTCAAGTTGAAATCTTCTCACCCTCCATAACCTTTCTCAGTTTTGTTGCAGGTAAGGAGCCCGAGACATTGTCCTCCATTCTACTGCCCTTCCTCTTCATAGAAGTTTTAACTAGCTGATTATGTGCACCTTTCTCAGTCATTCTTCTTTGCCTTTGCCACTTTCCCCCAGCTACCTTTGCCGTAGTAACGTCATCCTTAGCTAAAAATTCATTTTCATAAGCTAAGCCTTTCCCTTTCTGTTGGGCTTCAGCATCCATCTTTAAATTTATTGTACCCTCTCTTAAAGGCTTGACTATGTTAGCCCCATCCTCACTAGAAAGAGCCCATTGAGGGATCTCCATTCCTCTGGATGGAAGTTCAGCTTGTTTGTCTCTAATCCTACAAGGCGCCATTACTTCAGCATTTACCTCCTTTTCAGTTACCTTATTTGGTTCCTTCACTAGAAATTCCCCTCCTCAATTTAAGCCCTCACCATTACTGCATGTAACAGTCGGTTCTGAAACTGCTCCATCAGCTTCCTGATTTAATGCTAACTCCTTTGGTTGCAGCCCTGGAACCGTTACAACAAGACTTCTGCCCTGCACAGGCTACTGCTCATGGTGGTTGTAGGCATTTCTAGAGAAAGCAGACACTCACAACAATGGACCAAAAGGAAGGTTGTCTTCCTTGCATGCTCCTTGATCATTCTTCCAGATGCTGCAGTCCTTATGACTGTGACCCAAGCGACCACAACCATAACAAAATGTAGGCAATCTCTCATATGTAAAACGAACCCAGCAGCTACCATGATTGCCCAAGTTTATACATTTTCCTCGCAACAACGGTTTTGTAACATCCAAGAGTATTCTGATTTTGATAAACTCACCCCATGCAACTTCATCCTTTTCAACGTCAATCTCCTCCACTACACCAATGCTATTACCAATCTTACTCACCACCTTTTCATTCATAGCACCCAAAAGAAGATCATATAATCTAATCCAAAAAGTAGCTGTTGATATCTGAACTCTTATTGCTTGTACTTCTCCTGTATAGTTCTGCATCAAAATTAGATTTCTATCAAAGGACCAAGGACCCTCACATTGCACCCTAGCCTTTTCCTGATGATCTTCAAACTCCACCAAAAGAATTTTAGACCCCAAATCCTTCACCCATATCTTTTTTACAGGACGCCAAATCTTCTTCAAAGTTTGCTTGAATGCCTCACGGTTGTAAGGTTTTTCTGTTATTAAAGAGACTAATAAACAATGTTCACCCCTTTGCTTAGATTCTTTGAGCACCTAGTATAATCTCCTCTTTTTCTTGCTCCGACAAGGACAACCTCTGACATAATTATTCTAAAGTTTCCCCCATGATGTAAACTTGATAGAGACAGCCTCGTACTAACCTGTACTAAGACAGGGAAAAAGACCTCCACGGTTGCAGGAACATCCGAGAGGAATAAAGAGACTTCTACCCATGCAGATATAGTATCTGTATATGTATGTATACACTGAAGGAAACGTTGACTTGTGAGGGTGGACTAGACTAGTGATCATCATGGGCATTGTGCCTGCTGCCGCAGCTGTGAGTCAAATACCCCAGCTACTTATCTGGGATGATTGCCGCAGATTTGATCTCTGAAATTTTCTCATATCGCTACCATTTCTATATATCAGTATATTTGTGATTTGTGAATGTATTGCAAAAGAAATATCTGAAACGGGCGGCTCGGTATAAAATAATGCTAATTAGCTTCTTTAATTTTATCATTCAAGTTTTAATGATTTTTATGCTGCTTTTTGCAGTGCTTCTAATTAAGTTTATTTTCTATACTTCCTTTATATCTAGATCTATCTTAATTACGTAGAGTAATAAATTTCTTTTTTACTTATATTACTGATCAACTATTTTAATTTTTTTTATTTTACTTAGCCCCATTTTATCTTTAATATAATAATAAAATTTAAGTATTTTTATTAAATATGTAAATATTGAATAAAAATACTTTTTTAATATTTTTTTTTTAAATTTGAAAAAATTGAATTTTTTTTTTCAAGTTTGGAAAAATTTTAATGATTAGATTAAAAAGTTAAAAATTTAAAATTAAGAATTTCTAGTATTTTTAGTGTTTAAATATTAAAAAGAGAAAAAATAAGAGAAAAGGAAAATGCTAGAGTAACTATCAAATGTGCACACTACTACAAATGAGTTTTTTTTTTTATAATTGTTTTAATCATTTTTTAAACATCCTCGATCATTAAAAAAATTAAAAAATATATAAATTTATTAATAGTAACTAATTCCTTAACCATAGGAAAAAAATAGAAAAATAAAAAAATAAAAATATATGAATAGACATATTTAATAAGTATATTTAAAAATCATACTACCAATATTTTCCTTTTAAGTAATGTGAGGAAGACAATTGACAGTATGCTTTAACATTTTCTTTCAAACTTTATAGACATTTTTTTTTTCAAAAACTAAAAGGATAAAAAAAAAAAAATCTTAGCATCTGTCCTGCCAACTAGCTAGCTAGCTATAACCTTCATCATGATTAGCTCATCCAATGACGACTTGTCCTATTCTTATCATCTCATGTAGACATATATTATCATGTAGATAACACGTAGTAATCTAAATTAATGTTTGGATTGTAACTAGTTGAATATAAATGTTCATAGAACAGCAGGACTTGCATGCGTATATCATTTACAATATTATGGAAAGGCTTCTCTCTATCGTCTGAGGGAAAGTGATCTTGGAGAAGTTAGTTAGTCTACTCTATTTCCGAGGGAATAGGAGGAAGGAGAGGCAGTTGGAGACGGAGGAGAAAACTGATGGATGAATTGGAAGAGATCTGTGATCGATTGAATGAAGAAGAGTCTACTCCAATAACAGTGGACATTGGAGATTTGGAGGAGTTGAAGAAAAAAGGTGACAGAAGCGTGGTGGCAAAATTGTGTTCGGAGAGAGTTGTAGGAAAGGAAGTGGTGAAATCGATGATGGAGAAATTATGGAAAGTAAATAAGCTGATGAAATTCTATGAGATCGGGGCAAATTTTTTTGTTATTTCTTTTGCTACGAAGGCAGATAGGAATAAGGTGCTTGAAGGCTGCCCTTGGCTCTTTGATAGCCATCTGTTGGCACTCAAAGTGTTTGATGGAAGTACTCAACCGAACCTAATTGATTTCTCCAAGGAAGAATTCTGGATCCAGCTGTTTAACTTGCCACTAGGAGGAATGAATCGTAGATTGGGGGAATCTATTGGCAGTTCAATAGGAAGAGTGATAGAAGTGGATACTCAGGAAGGAAGCTTGGCATGGGGGCGTTGCCTAAGAGTGAGAGTGGAATGTGTATTATCAAAGGCTCTGGCTAGAGGCAGAACCATTATGTTTGAAGGTAAGCAAATGTGGATTCCTTTTAAATACGAAAAATTACCTAAGATCTGTTTTAGATGTGGTTGTATTTGTCATAATAAAGATGGCTGTAGAGGTGGAGAAAAAGTGGAAGGAAAGAACCTGTTTGGTTCCTGGCTGAGGGCCGCTGCAATAAATAGAAAAAGAATAGAGAGAAGGGGGGAAGAAAATTCTCAGAGTATTGAATCTAGTGGTAAAGATGTGGATAGTGAGGAGGAAGTGGAAAAATTAAAAAAAGTAGAGAAGAAGGAAAAAGTAGAAGAAAAGGGAAAGGTTGTGGTAGAAGATAAAGAGAATGAGGTGGAAAAAAACAAGGGAGGGGAAAAGAATATGGAGGGCTCGACCTTGGTAGGGGAAGGATGGGAGGATAGAGTGAATGAAAAACAAGTGTTTATAAGGGATGAGGGAAGGGAATTAGAAGGGGTAGAAGGTGTGCTGAAGGGCAGTACTGAAAATAATCTTGAGCTAAAAGTGATGGTAGCAAAGGGAAGCATTAAAAAAGAAACAAAACAACATGGGAGTGGATGGAAGAGAAGGGCAAGGGGTAGAGGAGTAGGAGGGGATCCAATAAACTTAAATGTTTCTTTGAAAAGAGATGCAGAAAGTTGTGGTTTGGAGGAAAGAGAGGATGGTGGAAGAGAAAAAAAGAAAAGAATAGAAAATGAAGAGGTGGGAATGATGCTTGTTGATGAATTGGCGGAGGCTGTGAAGCAGCCCTGCCAACAGCAATGAATCTTTTATGTTGGAACTGCCGAGGGCTTGGGAACCCTCGGACAGTTCAGGACCTTAGCAATATTGTTAAGGATAAGTGTCCCAAAATTGTTTTTCTTATTGAGACAAAAGTGAAGGGAAGTAGATTGGAGAGGTTGAAACACAGATTGAAGATGGATGGATGTCTGGCTGTAGATCCAGTGGGTAGGAAAGGGGGGTTGGGGCTTTTCTGGAGAGAGAAAAAAATAGTAGAGTTGATGAGTTATTCTCAATGGCATGTAAGTGTTAAAATTCATGAGGATGATGGGAAAGTGTGGGTTTTTAGTGGCTTTTATGGCCATCCAGATTCTGCAAAAAGGAAGTATTCTTGGGACTTATTATCAAGAATTCGACCTGAAGGGGGTTTAGCATGGTGTGTAGCAGGTGATTTCAATGAAATCTTAACACAAAGCGAGAAGGAAGGGGGAAGAATGAGAGCTAAAGTTCAGATGAAAAATTTCAGAGAAGCTTTAGAGGTGAATGAGCTGTATGATGTGGGATGTGTGGGTTCTGTTTTCACATGGAGTAATGGCCATTCAGATCTCTCTTTCACTAAAGAGAGACTTGACAGATATGTAGTGAACAATGAGTGGAGGAATATGTTTAAAGATTTTATGGTGGAAGGGTTGGTGGCTAGGTGCTCTGATCACAAGCCAATGCTCATGACTGTTCTGAAACCAGAATTTGTGAGGAGAAAGAGGAAATTTATCTTTCGATTTGAGGCTAGTTGGTTGAAGGAAGAGGACTGTGGAAAAATTGTGAAAAAATCTGGTCAGAAAGAAAACAAACTCAAGAGCCTTTGAAGCAAGCCCAAAAGCTTCTCAAGCTGTGTAGTGGTTCTCTAACAAGAAGCTTCAGAGATAGGGACAAGGACAGAAATGCCAGTATAGAAAAGTTAACCAAAAGAATTAAGGAGCTACAAGATAGGGAAGGGCCACAGTACACAGAAGAGTTAAAGGTGCTAAAAGGGGCAGTGGGAAACCTTTTAGAACAAGAAGATATAAGGTGGAAGCAAAGGGCAAAAAGAAACTGGTATAATTCAGGGGATAAAAACACAAAGTATTTTCATGCTTGTGCTAGCCAGAGGAAGAAGAAGAGTCTCATTCTTTCTGTACTTGATGCTCAATCAGTTCTAAGGAACAATCATGAAGAAATAGCCGAGGCTTTCAGGGCACATTTTTTTGAGGTTTATAAATCTAGAAATCCCTCTCAGGGGGCAGTAGAGAAGTGTGTTCAGGAGATGGAAGGGAAGGTGACAAGGAGTATGAATGAAGAATTGATTAAGCCTTTTTCAAGAGAGGAAGTGGAGTTAGCTTTAAAGCAAATGGGGCCCTACAAATCACCTGGCCCTGATGGATACAGTGCCTACTTTTACCAGAATATGTGGAGCAGCATTGGGACTTATATAAGTGATGCTGTTCTGAGTTTTTTAAATGGGAGTAGTCGGATGGAAGAGTCTTTAAACTTTACTTATGTGGCCTTAATCCCTAAGATTGCTGACTCAAAAAAAGTGGGGGATTATAGACCAATAAGCCTATGCAATGTGTTATACAAGTTAATTGCAAAAACTCTGGCAAATAGATTGAAGAAAGTCCTGAATGCTGTCATTTCCAAAAACCAGAGTGCATTTGTACCAGGGAGATTGATTGTGGATAATATCATAGTGGCTTATGAGACCTTGCATACTATGAAATGTAGACAAAGGGGAAGAATGGGAAGTATGGCTATTAAACTGGACATTTCAAAAGCATATGACAGGGTTGAGTGGCCTTTTTTGAAAAGGGTAATGGAGAAGATGGGTTTTTGTGAGAGATGGTAGAATTAATAATGAACTGTGTCACTTCTGTTACCTATTCAGTGCTGATAAATGGAGAACCAGGGAAGGTGATTTATCCAACTAGAGGATTAAGGCAAGGGGATCCTCTATCCCCTTACCTGTTTCTGCTATGTGCTGAAGGTCTTAGTACCTTAATCAATGGAGCTGAAGCTAAGGGTGAGCTACAAGGAGTAGCAGTGGCAAGAGGAGGGAAAAGAGTTACACATTTACTCTTTGCAGATGATTGTATCATCTTTGGGAAAGCTTGTTGGAAGGAATGGAGAAAAATCAGTAGTATATTGAAGAAATATGAACAAGCCTCTGGACAGTGTTTAAACAAGCAGAAAACATCAATTATATTCAGCTCTAATGGAAGACATGCAGACTGGGACAGAATTGTGAAGGGTTTGGGAGGAAGGGTGCAGAACAACTGTGAGAAATACTTAGGTTTACCTACAATGGTGGGTAGATCCAAGTACAACACTTTCAGATGCATCAAGGATCGGGTATGGCTCAAGATCAATAACTGGAAGAACAACTTTCTCTCACATGCAGGAAAGGAGGTACTTTTAAAAGCTGTTATTCAATCAATTCCTACTTATGTTATGAGTGTGTTTTCTTTACCAAAAAAATTATGTAAGGAATTGGCTGCATTGATGTCTAAATTCTGGTGGGGGCAGAGAGAAAATGAAAACAAAATAAAATGGATGAGTTGGGCTAAAATGGGAGTGTCAAAAAATGATGGGGGCCTGGGATTTAGAGAGCTAGAGAGCTTTAATCAAGCTCTGCTAGCTAAACAACTATGGAGAGCTCTTAAGGATCCTGATTCATTGGCTGCAACTGTCCTGAAAAACAAATATCTTAGCCAGTCAACTGTATTAGAAGCTAGATTGGGAAATAATCCATCTTTGATATGGAGGAGTCTATGGAGTTCGTTGGAGCTGTTAAATGATGGATTAGTTTGGAGGGTGGGTAATGGGAAGTCGATCAGAATTTGGGAGGATAAATGGGTTCCAAAGCCATCATCTTACAAAGTTCAATCTCCAAGAGATGGTATGGTGGCAGATGCTAAAGTGGCACAGTTAATAGAAGAAGGGAAATGGAGGGAGGAAGCAGTAAAATGTATGTTTAGTGAAGAAGAAGCCAAGCTGATTTGTACAATACCCATTAGCCAGACAGGAAGAGAGGATAGAAGGATTTGGGCACCTGCAAAAAAAGGGATCTTTAGTGTCAAGTCTGCCTATCATTTTCAACTGAGCAGAAAAAGAAGAGTAAATGGGGAGTCGTCTATGGTTTATGAAGGGAGAGAGGGTTGGAAGAAATTATGGAAGCTAAATATTCAAGGAGTCACGAAGATGTTTATATGGAGGACCCTTAATAATTGCTTACCTACAAAAGGGAATCTATTCAAAAGGAGAGTGGTAGATAACCCCTTATGTCCTATATGTGAGAAGGAGGTTGAAAATAGCTGCCATGCTATTTGGAGGTGCCCTGCTGCAGTGGATGTATGGGCTGAGGAGGGTAGCCTGGTTCAAAAATGGAGTTCAGGTGAAGTGAATATGGAGGTAATATGGAAAAACATGGTGGAGAGACTGAGTACAAAAGAAGTGGAATTAATAGCTTCTATTATGAGATGTATTTGGTTGAGGAGAAACAAATTTGTATTTGAGAATGGCTTTAGTTGCCCAAAAGACATTATCATACAAGCCAAGCATAATGTTACAGATTTTCAGTGTGCTCAAACCAGTAAACCAGAGAATGCAAAGCCAACAAGGAGAGACATGGTGAGATGGATGGTGCCTGAGAAGGGGACTGTTAAACTTAACTGGGATGCAGCCTATGATAAAACAGCTCAACAGATGGGGGCAGGGATTGTAATGCGTGACAGTGAAGGGGAAGTCTTAGTATCTCTGTGTGTATCAAAGTTTAATGTTGGATCTCCTTTTGTAGCAGAGACAGTTGCATTATGGAGAGCTTTGACTCTGTGTGAAGAATTAAATGTATGGGAAGCTGTTTTTGAGGGGGATGCGCTGGGTGTTATTCAAGCTATCAACAGCAAGGAGGAATCATGGGAATGGAGTGGGCAATTGATTGAAGATATAAGAGGTATACTAGTAAATAGACCTTTATGGAAAATACAGCATATATACAGAGAAGGTAACAAACTAGCTCATTTTTTAGCTACTTTTGCTTACAATGTAAAGGAGGAACAAGTGTAGATAGAAGATGGCCCTAAGGGTTATTTCAGTTTCTTTTTACAGGATAAATTTTGTAATGACAATAGTTGATCAATAAAGAAGGTGATGTTTTGTTTTCAAAAAAAAAATATTATGGAAAGGCACTCTTCAATTACTCCGTCTTATGCAAGTCGAGGCTTAATTAATTTATTGGCCACATGAGTCTACATCATTTATAATTCATCATGATCTAGATCAGCCTCATCCACGTGATGAATAGAATTTTTCTTTTTGAAAATACTGATAAATATTTAACTCAAACTATCTCACTATTATTTACAAACCATTTTATTACTATTTACAAAATTCTCATCTCTTCTCACTTTCCAAACATTTCCTAAAATATATTATAGGTTATTCGCTTGAGCGGAGTGTTGAGTTCACCTCAAGCGAATTCTTTATCCAACATTCGCTCGAGTGGTTTCTCGAGCTAACCTCGACCAAACTCTTTGCTTGATTATTTTGTACAGGATGGCCATTTTCAACAGTGAAAATCATCCCAAAAAGTGTACCTTAGGATTCCTCAACATAATAAAATATTCCTCTACACCTCCGTGGATGTAAGCACATTACCAAACGACGTAAATTTGTGTCGTGTAATTGATTGTTTGATTATTTCTTGCTTACTTTTGCTTTATTGTCATCGTTTTCGCTATAGTTGAAACACATCTTGATGCATTAAAGTTCAATTTAAAAGGTAGTACTCATTCAATGAAAAAGAAAAAAAAAATGACACGGCACAATTAAGAAGTCATGTATGCTTACTCTCACTTTCATCCATCAAGATTCTCTCACGATTGGCATCGTCATATCGTTGGTCACAACTCTCACTCCTCTCGAACAAAATATTAAGAATGAAGAATGGAAGTTGATTTTTAAATTACAAAATAATAGAGGAGTGTTACATTTAGATTCATCATTGTAAACTTACAAAACAGCTTAATCATGTTGTGACACTCACCAAATAATGAGAAAATGCTGAATAAAATGATAATGAAATATACGTGTAATAAATAAGGTCAATTTACAAACTTTAACAGTGTCAGGGCCATCCTTAATTTCCATGGTTGGGTGGGTTTCCCAAACGTACTGGCCCCCCATGTCATTAAAATCCTTGCAAAAAGTTGAGAAGATGCATTTACAATTGGTCTTAATTCGGGCCATGTTATGGCAATTAAGCATGAAAGAAAGAGAAGCAAACAAGAGAGGAAGACAAAGGATCAAGGCCAAGAGAGGACTACAAAGGTCAAGCATGTCATCTGCAAGCTGGGTGTTCATGTTATGGACACGACCAAGGTTAAAATTACTGAAACAGAAGAAGAAGATACACACCAAGTGTTTGTGAAAATATTCTATAGAACTGGGTATTGTACTGCTTGTATTCTCGAATACATTATCTGTGTACAGTAATGGCTATTTATAGAATATGTGCATGACAAAACGGAAATTAATGACCACTCATATTGTGACACCTAGCTAGACTCTTTATTCTTTCTGTTACAATAAGATTCGATAGAAATATTCTCAAAAGTTCTAGAGGATTCTTGTTGATTTGATGAAGGTAATGCATGTGCCTTATTATCCCCCCTCGATTCAAGCGGCACTGATGCAAGTGTAAGGCTTGATCAAAGAAGTGTGAATTAAGTGAGTTGTGGACAGTAGTTTGGTGAGAATATCAACTATTTGGTCTTTGATGGAAATAAATGCAACCTGGAGAGATTTTGCATCAACCCTTTTACGGACAAAGTGATAGTCCAATTCAACATGCTTTGTCTTGGAGTGCAATACCAAATTCATTGATAGATATGTGGCACCAATGTTGTCGTACCAAAGTGTGGGAGGCTCCGAGAGACCAATTCCAAGTTTTTTTAACAAAGACTATTACCAAAGAATCTCACAAGCAGTATTAGCAACTGATTTGTACTCGGCTTAAGTGGAAGACCGAGCTATAGTGGGTTGCTTTTTAGAACCCCATAAAATTAGATGATTTCCAAAATATACACAGAATCATCCAGTGGACATTCTATCATCATGTACACTGACTCTTCAAGATCCCCACACAAAAACGCGTTTTGTATGTCTAGTTGGTGAACTGCCCATTGTGAGGAAACTGCCACTAAAAGGAGACGAATGGTCGTAGGTTTAACAACAAGACTGAACATCTCAGAGTAATCAATAAACCTTGAGCTACAAGTCTGGCCTTGCGCCTATCAATGGTTCCATCAGCGTGACGTTTAGTTTTCAAAATCCATTTTGAGCCAAGCAGATTGTAAGTGGGAGAGGGAGGACGAGGTTCCATGTTTTTTTCGAAGGAGCACATCTATTTCAGTGGCCATGGCAGATCACCACTCAGGATGTTTTGATGCTTCGGTGTATGAAGTGGGTTCCTCTGGAACCAAAGGAATGGTGGAACACGAAGAAGATGGCTCAATGAGAGACGTTGTTGGCTTGGTTGAAGGCCACGAAATGGATCCATCCATGCGCTGATGAGGACAGAGAGAGTGGGTCTGCGTTCGGGTAACCATTGGGTGTTTGAGAGGAGGAGACAAATACTTAGATTCAAGAATGGGAGATGTGGTTGCTGCGGGTTGAGAGGTCGATGGAGAGGAGATAAATGAGGGGGAATTTGAAACCCTAGGAGATGATCAAGAGGTCATTGGATCAAAGATAGTGTTTGTGGAAGGTGTATAGGCTGAGAGAGGAGTTATTGTTGGGCTTAGAGAGGAGTTACGGAAAGGAGACATGGAGGAAAGTGGGATTGGACCAACAAAAATATTAGGCTGAGGACTATTAATGTGAGATGGGAGAAGAGATGCTGATAAAGGGTTCATAGTGGAGAGTGTTTCCTAGTTGGGCTTTGGAGAGAAAGGAAACGTGGATTCATTAAATATGACATCCCTTGAAACAAAGGTGTAGCCGGAATCTATGTGGAAATAGAGATAACCTTTGTGATCTGGGCTGTATCCCATGAATACACACTCTTTGGACCTGTAGTCCATTTTATGGGAGTTAAAGGGCCTTAAATTGGGCCAACAAGCACACCCAAAAACTTTGAAGAAAGAGTAATCTAGGACTTGACCCATTAATAATTGAAATGGAGATTGATTTTGAAGAAGTGTGATAGGCATGCTACTTATTAAGTAAGTAGCGGTGTGGAAGAAATGAGCCCAATAAGTGTGAGGAACCGAGGCATGAGACAGTAAGGCAAAACCCATTTCCACAATGTGATGGTGACAACGTTCCCCACTCCCATTTTTTTTTATGAGAGAATGGACATGTGATTTGATGGAAAATGCCAAAATTGTGGAAAGAGAGGATGATGTAGGCTCTGCATCCATTCGAAGCACATACAAAATTTGGAAACCAAGTATTAGTTTGAGAGGGAGCAGGGGTAATGGCCTTGTAATTTGCCGTGAGAGATTGTTGTGGAGGAGATTGATATCTTCGATCAAACCAATAATAACAAGTAACAACAGTATGACCCCTTTTTGATAGACTTGAGAGACAGATTTGTTGTAAAAATGAGAGAAGGGGGGTCTGGGTCCAAGAAGAATACCAAGGCCATTATGGCGGCCACAACCATGTCCACCAGTAAAATTGTTGCGCTGCGAGGGGAAGAAGCAGAACCAAATGGTGGAGTTTTGATATTGTTATTGGCAATGATAGAGGTGTTGGATAAGAGAGAGTTGGTTTGGTGAGAAATTTGGGATTCATGATTTAAGAGAAAACTGTAAATCTGGTTAGGAGCAAGAGAATCAAGACAGATTGTGAGAAATGTAACCAAGGATTCGTAGTATGTTCCTATACCAGCTAAGAGATTGATGGAAATTTCAGAATCAGTTAAGGGATGATCGGCAACATTCAGAGTGGCAACAAGTGCTTTCACTTTGTTGTAGTATTCGGTGACAGACTCAGAACCTTTCTTGATGGTAGCAAGTTGAAATTTTGTATGAATGAGATGAGCTGATGATTTTGCTGCAAAGAGTTCATTGAGAGTATCCGACCTTAGAGGCGGTAGAGGAGTCAATGACCTGGGCCAAGACCAAATCAGATAAAGAGGAATTGATCTTGATGAAGCCATTGAGAATATGCAAGATTGGGAAGATTATCAACGGTGGCAGGAGGAATCGGAAGGGAACCATCAACACGTCCGAAGACTTGATGCCCCTTCAGAAATGGCACTATCTGTGCCTTCTAGAGAAGTAAATTCTCGATTGTGAGCTTAAGATTGACAAAAGTGATTAGCAGAATTAAGAAGAGAGTAAGAAATGGAAGAGTTGGGTGTTTTAGAAGGAGCCATAAGTGTAAGACAGAGAAGAAGATAGAGAGAAAAAAAATGTATGAAGGACTTGGGTCCATTAGGCTTGTGATACCATGCTGAAACAGAGGAAGAAGATACACACTAAGTGTTTGTGAAAGCATTCTATAGAACTAAGTATTGTATTGCTTGTAGTCTCGAATACATGATCTGTGTACAGTAATGACTATTTATAGATTGTACATAATAGAATTGAAATTAATGATCACTCATATTGTGACTGACACCTAGCCAAACTCTTTATTCTTTCTGTTCAAATGAAATTCGGCAGTAATATTCTCAAAAGTTCTAGAGGATTCTTGTTGATTTGTTGAAGGTAACGCATGTGCCTTATTAAAAAGCACATCGACGTCATGCATGCACAACGGGAAACACTTAATAAAGTAGCATGTCTACGTTGGTAGGTAATCAAGAGTCATAGATCAGTACTATTAGAGTGGTAAATAGACTTATCCTCAAGGCTAAGGCCAACGTGCATGGTGGGAGTACGGTTGTCACCTTTATCTTTACTACCTTCGTTACATAGCATATTGAAACTATGAGATTATGGTTATTTAAGTACTTCTTCCTGCTCAATGCACATCAACTAGGGGAAAAGTTGAAAGAGGAGTAACATGGTCTCCTATCTTTTTCTTCAAAGAAGAAACATGGAAGACTAGATGCAAGAGAGAATCTGAGGGCAAACATAGTCGATAAGCTACCTTGCCAATTTGATGTGTGATTTGAAATGGTCCAAAATAACGAGGTTAAAGATTAAGATTACTTCTGACTGCCACAGATTGTTGTCGATAAGGTTGAAGGCTAAGATAGACCCAATCTCCAACTAAGAAATCTCTGTCAATATGCCTCTTATCATAATAGAACTTCATTCTATCCTGGGCCAGTGTAAGGTTGGACTTGGGAGTAGTCACAATTTGCTCACATGTCTACAACAGCTAATCTACTGATGGATTAGAAGTGATGCCAAGAATGTAAGCTTGAAGCTTAGTTGGGGGAATTCCATACACAGCTTCAAATGGGGTTAATTTGGTGGAGGTATGAAAGGTGAAATTATACCACCATTCAAATAATGAAAGCCAATCAACCCATAACTTTGGCTTATCCCTAGAAAAGGATCTGAGAAAGTGTTCAAGACACTTATTAACAACTTCTGTTTGGCCATCACTTTGGGGGTGATTGGCTGAAGAGTAGGAAAGATTAACCCCTTGCAATCTGAAAATTTCTTTCCAAAATGAACTAGTAAAAGTTGATCCACAATCAGAAACAATGGTTTTAGGCAGCCCATGCAGCTTAAAAACATTGTATTCAAAATAGTAAGGCCACTTGAGCAACTGTAAATGGATGTTTTAATGGCATAAAATGGGCATACTTTGACAATCTGTCCACAACAACCATGATGACAGAATAGCTCTTGGAAATAGGCAAACCCTCAACAAAATCCATTGAGAGGTCAGTCCAAATCTGCTCACGAATAGGTAAGGGTTGTAAAAACCCAGCTGGAAGGATATTTTGAATCTTGTTTCTCTAACAGGTTTCACACTCACGAATAAAGTTCTTGACATCATTCTTGAGACCAGGCCAATGGAAATCTACCCTAGCTTTGTGCAAACATTTGTGAAAAACAGAATGTCCAGAAGCAGGACTAGAATGCAAGTAATGCAAAATCTGTTGTTTCAATGGCAAAGAATCGAGCACATAAATTCGATCCTTCTTAAATAGAATATCACGTCTTAGTTTAAATGAAGGATCAGAAGTAGGATCCAACTACAACTCAAAAATTAGTTTAAGAACACCCTGATCTGCATCATAAGTAGACTTCAAATCTATGAGCCATGTTGGTGTAGGAAAGGACAATGCTGCCAATTCTTCAGTTTCATTACTCTGATCCATCCTAGACAAGGCATCAACCACCTTATTTTCCACACCTTTCTTATATTCAATTGTAAATTCATAGCCAAGGAGCTTAGAAAGCCATTTATGTTGTGCAACAATACCAATCTTTTGCTCAAGCAAGTATTTAAGGCTATGATGGTCAGTTCTGACCACAAATACACTTCCCAAAATATATGGCCTTCATTTCTTAACAGCTAGCACTAAGACTAGCAACTCTTTTTTATAAGTGGAAAGAGTTAAATTTTTACCCTTCAAAGCCTAACTCAGAAAGGCTAAGGTCTTTTGTAATACCCCGTTTTTACGTGCATTTTTAATGAATGATTATTTAGTTTATTATAAATAATAGTTCTCTTGTTTTAAATTAAATGTGTTATTCATTGGGTTTATTTTATGATTTTTAAGTTGTGCAAAATATTTTAAAATGCTTTCTTGTATTAATTATTGGTTTGCATTTAAATTCTTCTTTATTTTAATTTATTCTATTGATGGGCTTTAACTATTTTATTTTATTAATTGTGAGTTGTAATGTTTTTATTTGACTTTTATTTATTTTATTGTGCCTTTTTCCTTTCTTAGACCCTTTATTTTCGGAATGGACTTATTTTTAGTGGGTTTTTCCTTGTTTTTGGGCCAAAATTCCCTTCATTTTCGGCCCAACCTGTTGCACTTGAAGCCCAACCCTCTTAATCTCCTAAACGGCATCGTTTTGGGTGGTAGCTTAGAGCTTCATTTTTTCTTTCTTCTCCCTTGCGCCGTCCACTTCATTTCCTCTCATTTCATCATCATTTTCATTCCTCTTCTCTTTGGGTTCGATTGTTGCTGCTGCTTCTCCCTTCTTATTCTTCTCTCCATTTATTTGGTTTTCTCTCCTTTTCTTCGCTTGTTGCGCCGGCTGTTCTTCTTCTCCCTTGAAAAATTTCTGGTTCATCTTCAAGCTTGGAAATGAAGCTCTTTCTATATTTCATTCGGGTATCAACTTGCATTTTCATCTCCAAACTTTCTTTTTCTTGTTGCTGTGAAACCGTGCATTACCTTTCTCTCTTGCATTTATATTTTTTCTCTGTTTTTGCTGATTTTTGCAGTGAATCCATGAGTCAATGCTTTTTTTTTTTTTTGCCTCACTTTCATGGTTTCCTCTGTTTTTCCTCTAGTATTTTCGTGGGTTCATGCTTGTGTTTAACCCTTGCATTTTCGGTTGTTTTGGTTCCATTTTCCTACTTTGTATTACCCTTAATCATGCCCCTGTTTTGCCCTTGTAGTCGTGGCCTTCATTTTCATTTCTTGTGAGTTTTTGGTTCTAATCGTGTGCTACACTTCCAACCATTTTCCTCAATTTTTATTTCAGTAAAAATCAGCCTTTATTCTGAAAATTATGTTTTGAAAATCATCTTGTTTTTTAAACCCATTTTAGTACCAAAAATTGTAATTTTTAGTGATTTATTTTCGAACTAGCTTTCGGGAATTAAATTGGGTGCGTGATCTTTCAAATATTGTATTTAAAGCGTTGTAAAGATTTTCTGAATAAACTTTGAGATTTAAATATATTTTGCTTTAACAAATATTTTTTGAAATTGGTTGGTTGTGCCAGACTAAGCCCGAGGAGTCGGGGGTTGGTTGGAATGGTGAACGGAGTTTGTGTGATTGATTGATGTTGGGTTTTATTGGCTATTTGTCGTTCTTGTGTCTTGCCATTATTTCGCATAATTGCATGCATGTTTATGAGCATGAATGAAAACTAGATTTTATATGTAAAATGGATTTTTGGGTGCGTGTGTATCACGACCCCAAGCAAAGATGGGGCATTATTTTGGTGGAACTCCTCTGGTCACTCGGAAGCGGAATATACTAAGTGACGTCCCCTGAGTTGTCGCTAGGCAACAACAGGATCGGATGGGAGGGTAATGCTCTCGTGTTGACTCTGTGGCCCCTCTGCTGGCAAAGGCTAGAGGATGTTTGGCTACGAACTTGCTGGGCGCGAAATTGGGCATCGCTCGTTACAAATTAAATTGGATATGTGGGCCATTTTTCGAGAAAATGGCGAGATTTGATTAATGGATTTTATGTTGGCAATTTTCTAGAAATATGGCACATATGTTGGATTTATGAGCCAAATGAGATTTTTGGAGTGCGTGGAAAATTGTTCATTGTGGGAAATGATGATTTTTGGGTCTCATGCATATGGCATCATGAGCATACCTTTGTTATTGCATGGATGCATTTATTTATCTTGTGGTTTGTTTAGGTTATTACTTACCTGCGGTACCATTTCTTGGTACCTTAGATTTTGATGCAAATGACGAGGAGGCTAAGTCTAAGGAGGCGACTCCACCAGATGAGTGACTTGATGCTTTAGCTTGTGTATTGGGAATTGTTTTCCCACCTTTTAATTATGTATTTGGTTTACATTATGTTTTTTTGGACTTTTGTAATATTTTTGGTAAGATTATATTTAAGCATATTTTTATTTTAACAATTATGGTACTTAGTAATCAACTTAACTCATTCTGCTGCGTTGTTTTTGTTGGATACTTTTTGCTTGTACATACACTTGACACTTGGTGATGGGATGCGTGATCCATATTTTCATCATCCTGATGCATCGATTCCCGTCTTTTTGTACATGGGAGTTGGGGGGTGTCACATCTTTGTTCTTGCATCAAAACTGCACCTACACCAGTTGCACAAGCATCGCATTCTATGACAAAAGCTTTGGTGAAATCAAGCAAGGCAAGACCCAGGAGGACTCGTGATAGCAGCCTTCAAGTCATGAAAGACCGAGTAGCATAATCTGACCAAACAAAGGCATCTCTTTTTAGCAAAGAAGTCAGAGATACAGCAATCTGGCCATAACCCTTATAAATTTCCTATAGTATCCTGTCAATCCTAAGAAACCTCTTAATGACTTCAGGTTTTTAGGTATTGGCCAAGAGATCATGGACTCCAACTTCTTAGGGTATGCCCTTACCCCTTTCTTGGAGATCAAATGACCCAAATATTCAATTTCTGGGCATGCAAACTTACACTTCAACTACTTGGCATAAAGTTGGTGATGTTGTAATGTGAGCAACACTGTAGAGAGATGAGACAAATGTGATGACATGTCCTAGCTATAGACTAGTATGTCATAAAAAAAAACAATGACAAAATGTCTAAGAAATGGCCTGAAAACCTCATTCATGAGTCTTTGAAATGTTGAAGGGGCATTGGCGAGCCCAAAGGGCATGACAAGAAACTGATAGTGCCATTCATGAGTTCTGAATGCAAATTTATGGACATATTCATCACTCATATATATTTGATGATACCTTGCCCTAAGATCCAACTTGGAAAAAAATGTAGAAAGTTCATCCAAGAGCTCATCCACAACAGGAATGAGGTATTTATCTTTCATAATGACTTCATTTAAGGCCCTACGATCAACACACATTCTCCAAATGCCATTAGACTTCCTGACTAGCAATACAGGAGAGGAAAAGGGTGACTGACTTGGCCTAATAACCCCAGAATTCAAGAGCTCTTTTACAATTTTCTCAATTTCTGTTTTCTCATAAAATGGATATCTATAGGGTCTAACACTGATAGGAGAAGTGTCTTGTTTCAAGTGAATTTTGTGATCATGGTACCTATTGGATGGCAACCCTATAGGTTCATAAAAAACAACCTTGCATTTATGTAAAAGTTGTTGCACTTGTTCATCTTGCATAATTAAGGGCTCAATTGAGTCACAAGCAACTAACTACAAAAATACTCCTCTCTGACCACAACCAGAGATTTTAAGAGATTCACTATCATCAATAAAAGATAATTGAGATGCTATTAATCCTTTGAAGAAGACTGTTTGACCAGCATGTTCAAACTGCATACGCATATTCACAAAGTCCCATAGAATAGGACTCAATGTAGACAACCACTGAATGCCAAGAATAATATCACATCCCCCCAAGGGAAGAGTAAAAAATCAACTGTGAAAGGTATACTCTGACTCTGTAGGGACACAGCCACACATTTGTTAGTACCATCAATGACTTGGCCATTAGCCACTTTAACTCGAACAATTTGGTTCAATTGCACATGTAACTTGCATCGAGCAACCACTACAGTATCCACAAAATTATGTGTACTACCAATGTCCACCAAAATCACCAACCTTCTCTTTCCAATATAACCAATAAGTCTCATTGTCTTAGGTCCTCCACCCCCCACAATAAACTGTAATGAGATGAAAGCACTCTCAACTACAACTTCAGCAAGCTCAATAGCCACTTCACCACTAGAGGCACTGTCCACTTCACAACTGGACTCACCAACAATGTCCATACCTTCCAATAGAAATAGTTTTGGCCTAACACACTTATGAATTGGTTGCCATTTGTCATCACAAAAATAACAAAGGTCTTTTTTGCACCTTTCCTGCATCTGAGACTCAAAGACCTTATGATAAGAGCTAAAGGTTGAGTTCTCAGGGATCCTAAAATGGAAGGAGCTTGTTCAGACTTCGACACACTAGCCTCTGAACTAAACTTACTCGAATCAGTAAGTGAACTTCTCCAAGGCCTTCTAAAACTCTCAACATATTGTTCTTGAATTTTAGCTAAGCTATATGCATCATTCAAGGATAAAGGATTTAGCATCCTAACAGGCAATCTAATCTCATCACGTAAGCCGCTTAGAAAACAACTCAATCTCTTCTTCTCAGATTTGCCTTTAATTCGATGGCAAAGAGTTTCAAATTCAGCCTTATACTCGTTAACTGTACTAACCTGCTTGAGACAAGTAAGAGACTCCATTGGATCATCGTATGGAGTAGAATCAAACCTGATTTGAATAGCTTTGATGAAGTCCTCCCAAGACTAAAAAGATCCAGCCTCACTGGCATTCTGGAACCAAACCAAAGCTTCTTCATCCATGTGAAATGAAGCAATGAAGATTCATTGATCAAGGGAGACTTGGTGATACAAAAAATATTGATTCACACGATAAATCCATGGTAATGGATTACCGCTACAAAATCGAGGAAAATCTAGCTTAATTCCTTTGACAAATCCTCTGTCCACCGTGTCTCCTTGTCACACCTCTCCTATACCTTCCTCCATATCTACATTTCAATTAACTAAACCAAGATCATCAGAGTCAAGAGAAGAAAGCCATGAGATCTGTTGTAAAACCTCCTTAAACTTCTTATCTTGTGCGTCTCTAACTTGCGTTACACTTATTGAAAGGAAATGTATCAATCGACAACGTTCTATTAAAACACAATCAATTAAAATGTATACGAAAATGGCAACGTTTCTAACTTCCACTTAAAGCCAATCCCAACTACTGGCAATGACCTTCTCTTCCTTTTCCAGACCAAATGCATCACGAACACGTCAC
This sequence comes from Carya illinoinensis, assembly GCF_018687715.1. NCBI lineage: Eukaryota > Viridiplantae > Streptophyta > Magnoliopsida > Fagales > Juglandaceae > Carya > Carya illinoinensis. The sequence continues at coordinate 36,290,899 of NC_056752.1, read as the reverse complement.
CTTGCCCACTACCATACTTCCACTCCTATACCTTTCCAGTGTATAATATAAAACCATTCAATCGATCAAACTCACAATGTAAACTCTATTGTTGATCTAAAAACAATGTCTAAATCATTAGACTTCACCTCTAACCTTAGTACGAAAATTTAGCCAACCATGTTCATCACAAGAGCCATGGAAATCAAAGAAACATTCTCTATCAGAAAAATAAAATAAAACACAAAACTCAACACTAGAAAATCCCTTCACAAGATAGCAAAGGTGGAGAGAAAACAAAGAGCCCAAGAGCCACAGAACCCGAGAGCTCCCATGCTCCAATCGGTCTTTCCTTACTTTAACCCAGAAAAATAAAACTCTCTCTGTCTCTCTCTTTTTCTAGTCCCCAACTCCCCAGCTCAAGTGCAGCCTTGTGATGCATTTTTTCCCAGCAAAAGAGCCCTGCCAAAACCCCAAGACTGACGTAAATCCCAACTGTCTCTCCAAAGCTCCAAACCTCCACCAAAGAGTCAGCCTGCTCCCTTTCATTCCCGTCTCCCCTGCCCTCTCTTTGTTTTTTCCAGTCTTCGTGCTCCTTCCCCTCCTGCTTCCTATCCCCATAAAATCATTTCCTTTTTCTTTCATGCAGCACCTAAGCTTTCTTTTCCCCTAACTCGTGCAACGTAGCATTCCACCTAAAACTAAAAAAATGCAGCGTCCTGCATGGTCTCTTTTCGCCTTTCATAAAAAAGGAAACTCTGCTGCGTCTCTCGTCCAAGACCAAAGAAATAAAAACTCCTTTAAGCATGTTTTGCGTGAGTGCTTAAAAAAAAAAGAAATAGAATAGAAAAATAAAAAAATAAAAAGGAAGACTAGAATATCAAAAATATATCATGAATGTAAGGAAATATTGCCCAATTAAATTACAGGTTATAAAATTAAGCATAAATCTTTATATTAATCAATTTAAATCACAACTCAGATTTATGCCTATTAGCCATTTTTTTAATTTAAAATCAATAATAATGTCATGAACTAGTTAAAATATATTGGTTCTAGATATATAAAATATGCAATAATTTAGCACAATCAATGACTTCCCATATAGATCCCGGCTGAGAGCAGAGGGAGGCATGGCACATAATAAGCCCTTTATAGTGATTGAAAATGCTTCAAATACTGATAATGAAATGGGTGCTACTAATGGCATTTTGAGAAGTTACTCACAAGGGAAGAAGGTGAGGGGGTAAGATGATGTGGGGAAGACAGACACTAAATCCAGTGTTTGTGGACTGGGATGAAATTGGGCCTAAGATGAAGATGCAAGTTATAAGTGGGCCAAAGGAAGACTTAAAAATACGGCCTATGGTAAATATGAGAGTTTGAGTCAAGCGTCAATGGATTAGGTTGAAAAGGGGTCTGCTAGAAATAGAGGAAGTTCGTGTGGGCTGAAAAGAAGAAATCAAGAACTTGGGCTTGAGGGCTTACTTGAAGAGTATTCGATGAAGACAAATAGGGAGTTTTGTTCTCTTATTCCTAGTGGAATGGTGAAGTCAGAGCAATAGAAAGCAAAGGCAGTGAACAGAGCTATAAGAGATGGTCAATGGCGAAGGAAGGAAGTTTCTACAGCGGAAGACAATTTTGGTAAGTACATTTCTCTTATTCCTTCTAAAAGAGTAAATGATGCTAGTGTTTTCAATTTTAACTCTGATGGGGCCAATCCTAAGCAATTCTATCTTATGGATGAAGAGTTGTGGAAATTCAAGTGTTATCGGCGAAGGCTGAGTTCCAATCCCGCCGGTCACCATGAAAAGTTTAGAATGGAACTCACGTGGGATTGGGAACTCATGGGGTGTTCATTTGCTTCGTAATGTAATCCGAAGTGAAGTTTCTGATGTTGTGTTTGTAATGGAAACTAAATCACTTGGAAGGAAAATGGATTTTCTAAAATATTCATTGGGTTTTTATGGGTGTCTTGCTATTAGTAGTGAATGCCAGAGTGGTGGAATTGTGTTGTAATGGTGTAAAAATACTAAGGTAGACATCATCTCTTATTCTAAACATCATTTTGATGCTTGGTTGGTGAATGAAAGACGTTCACAAATAAAATGGAGAATAACTGTTATTTATGACCTTCCAGAGGTGAGGAGTCGAAAGGAGATTTGGGCTTTGATGAAATACATTTCCATGTCTATCAATGGGCCATGGCTTTGTTTTGGTGATTTTAATGAGATCCTATCTAATGAGGAAAATTGAGGAGGTAGGAATCGAAGTGAATGGCAGATAAGGGATTTTAGGGAGGCAGTGGATTTCTATCGGTTGGAAAGTATAAATACAGAGGGGCATTATTTTACTTAGTCTAATAGGAGGGATGGGATGACTAATATTAGGAGAGATTAGATAGATTTATGGCTAACCTGGAGTGGTTTTCATTTTATCCTTCTACTAAGGTCAATAATTTTGGGGTTGCATATTCTTATCATAAAGGCTTATTGCTTGATACAATGAGTTCAGCTTGTGGAAAAATGCATGGTAGAAAACTTTTCAGATTTGAATCTATGTGGACTGGGGCAATAGGGTGTGAAGAAGTTATTGCTTCTGAATGGAATAGCAACACTAATGAGGAATCAGTTGATGATTTGAAGTAAGCTATTTCTTGCTGTTGAATTCGACTCAAATCTTGGAAGTTTAAACAGTTTGGTAATATTAAAAAAATGTTGGCTGAAAAGATGGCTAAGTTGAATAGTGTGATTTTAGATCCTAATAAAACTGTAGAGGTTAGGGGGCTGAAATAGGATATAAATTTGCTGCTAGAGAGGGAGGAAATGGTGTGGAAGCAAAGTTCCAGGGCGTTGTGGTTACATTCGGGTGATAAAACTACTCAGTTCTTTCCTCATAAAGCATCTGGGTGAAGAAGTAAAAATTATATTACTAAACTTCAAGATGACAGAGGTGTTTGGAAAGAGGGAGAGGATTTGGAGAGGGTTATAGTCCCTTACATTTCAGAGATGTTCTCCACTATTTGCCCTAATAGGATGGATCCAGTTATTAATGTTTTACAGAGGAGAGTTACTGAAGAAATGAACCAATCTTGTGATACCCAATATTTTTCATGTGTTTTAATTAAATAATTATTTTATTTATTATTATTATGGACTTTCTTGTTTTAAATTTTATATGATTTTTGTGGTATTATTTTATGATTTCTAACTGTGAAATTTAATTCAATGTGTTTTCTTGTTATTTATTATAGTTCATTATTTAAATTGCTCTCTATTTTAAATTATTTTATTTAAATTGCTGTTTTGAAATCATTTTCGTTGGATCAGTTTTGAGACCCTGAGTTGAAAAGATATGACCTCATTTCTTTCCCTTCCTTTTTCTTTTTCCCCTGTTTTTTTCTTCTTTCTTTTTTTCTTCCTTCTTTTCTCTCCTCCCCTACTTCCTTCTTGCGCACAACCTCTCTCTCCCTTTCTTCCTTCGTTCGTCTCTCTCTCACCTTCAGTGCGCCGCTGTGTGCCACCACTTGCCATCACCGCCCAACCCACCAGCTAGACCACTCGCCGGTGACCTCCCCCACAACCATCTCTTGAAAACACCGCTCCGCCGCTACTCTACCACTTTCTGCGTGACCTTTGATCTTCCAGAGTTGCCTTTCGTTGTTGTAAGTAATTTTCCAAATGATTTCTTGATATTTAAATATAATAAATATATTTTTATACTAACCTGTTTTTTGCAATCTGGTTGGTTGTGTCAGGCCTTGGATCTGAGGAGTTTGGATTTTTGGGTTGGATTGAAGGTTGGGCATATTTTTGGAGTTTGGCTATGTTTGGGTTTTTATATGTTGTGTTGGTAACATAACATTCATCATTATGTTCATGAATTTTCATGTGTTAAGGATGAAAATTGGGTTTTCATATTGAGAAATGATTTTAGATATGTTTGTAATGAAAGGAATGAAAGAGAGGAAAAAGAACTGTATGGATGGTGGTAGAGAATCTCGCATGTGATTCCCACCTACGATACACGCTGTAGGGATGGTAGTAGTCCTACCTGTGATTCCCACCTACAATGATTGATAAATGAATTTGTTAGGCTATTTTCGGGAAAAATGGCAGTTTGTAATTTAATGGATATGAGGACCATTTTCTGGGAAAATGGTCGACTTATGTTTGGGCTGTTTTCTAGGAAAATGGCAGGTGGCATTTAATGGCATGTTTTGGGTCAAATGGAATTTTTGGAGTGCGTTGGAAAATGGTCATTTTCAGGAAAAAAAAATGATGGCTTTGGCCTCCTGCATGTTTCATCATGTGCACGTATTCATGTTGGTTGCATTAATGTGTTTTTATCTCTTGGGTTATTTGGTTGATTACTTACTGAGACTTATAATCTTACGTGGTATTCTTCTCTATGGTTCTGTTTTATGGAATCGTAGAATTTGATGCAGATGAGGATGTTGAACCTAAGGGATCGACTTCGCTAAAGGAGCGACGTGTTGTCGCTTTTCGTGTCTTGTGATTTTTTTCCCAGTTTTGATTATGTATTTTGGCTTTTACTTTATTTTACTAGATAATTGTATAATTTTTTAAAGCCATTTTATTTTGGAAAATATGTATTTAACAAATTCTGGTACTTAGTTGACTAACTTTTATTTATCTGCTACGATTATTATTTTACACCCTTTGCATGTACATACACTTAACACTTGTCATTTGGGGTGTATAACCCGTGTTGTCAGTATCCTGATGTCATGATTCCCGCCCTTTTTGCACGTGAGAGTCAGGGCGCCACAAATCCCTTTTACAGCCCTACTCTGTTGAGGAAGTTAAAGAAGCCAATGGGTTTCGACCCGGATTTGAACCGGGCCGAAACCCGCATTATTAAAACCAGCCCAGTCCGGGCCGATTATGGGTATTTCACCCAGTACCGGATTTAAACCCCGATACCCGGTTTATATATATAAAAAAAAAAATTGTGATTCTCATTTCTCTCTCTCTCTTTCTCTCTCTCTCTCTCTCTCTCTCTCGTTCGAGCCCAACGAACGTACCCTAGCCGTCTATCTCTCTCGCCGGCGCCGGTGGACTTTAGATAGGTAGTCTCTTCTCTCTCTCTCTCTCTCTCTCTCTCTCTCTCAATCGATCGATCGATCCGACAAAGAATGTACATCTACTATTTTTTGTTAGATCTGAATGTATCTTTTTTTTTTAATGGGTTTTTTATGGTCAAGTATGTGCTAGCATCTCTGTTCAAGTTCAAATCTGTTTTTGTTTATCTATTTGGTTGCTGGGAAAACGAGGGGAAAGAAATAATTTTTTGTTTATCTGTTCAAGATTAGATTTGTTTTTGTTTATCTGTTCAAGTTCAGATCTGAATGTATCTTTTTTTTTTTATGGGTTTTTTATGGTCATCTTTGTTTATTTGTCACATTATCATCACGCACATTATTATACATGGGGACCAATTATTTCATCCATAAAGATTCTCTCCTCTCGAGTGACTTATCCTTTCTGCTCATACCCATTTTTTTCCATCTAGAAGGTTGTGTTCAACAACTGATCAAGAGTCATTATATTGATTTTTTTATATATATAAAAATAAAAATCTAAAACTGACTTTTTCAAGGGAATAGATCCAAACTTGACTGCATGTCTTTCCCATCCCAATACTTCATCCCCCAATCAATTGAATTAAGCAATTGAGTAGTAGTAGTTAATAACTTTGAAGTACATATTGCAGAGATGGTCCAGAACTTCAAATCTCACAAATTAAGCTGCTTTTCTTAAACTTAATTCCCCCACTCTTTAACCCTTGTAGTTAACATCCTTATTAAGAGAAGAGGAAAACTTTTAGAAGTATTTTAGGGTGATTTATGATCAGTTTCAGGTGATTTATGATCAACAGCAAGCTACTTCATGCAGGTTCATGGCCACAGCACATGGCATAGGGTACTTGTCTTTGTCACAGTTGGGATTTAAAGGAGAAATAAATACCTAAAACTTGGTAGGGTTACCAAACCTAATCTAACATAGAGGTGATCAAGAGCTAAAGGCAATATGCATAGAGATCGAGGAGGTAGGATTAGTGACTCTTACCCACCCAAAAAGAGTAATTGGTTGTTAAAATATATTGTCAAACCATTCCTATCCTTTAAATATTTACATTGATTATTCTAATAATGTCAAGGCCGAAGGAAAAAGGTAGTGATTCTGATTGTATATTGCTTTAGCAAACCCCATGATCATGCATTTTTTTAATCATAAGCTGATGTGTTTCTCGAACAAGCTTTTTTGGGACGTTTGTTACTGTTTAAACAAGTGGAGGAGAAATTAAGAATATAATCTTGGTAATGTGATCACCAAGCTTGATTGTTGAAGTGAGGCAACGTGATACTGTTATATGTTTGGTGGTACAAAGTATATGCTGTCATGAGTTTGATAGATCTTAGGAAACGTGAAGAAAAATCCAGAGTCCTTGATGTTGATTACAGTGATGAATAATTTAAATCCATTTAAATTTTCTCTATTAGGAGATTGGATCTTTTATACATGTTCATGTGCTTATACCCTAGGATGTAATGAGGAGAATAATAGATATGCTTTGATGTAATCTGCACAAAATTTATATGGCCAAATTAAAAATACAACAGGTGCTTTTATAATGAGAAAATACAATGGGTGAATATTATAAGATAGAAAGCATAATGGATCAATAAACAGCATAAAAAATAGGTTGTTTTTCTTGGCTTGAAAAGTGTGGATATATATTTTTTCGGCTATGACTGGCTTGATAATTCTTCAGCAATTATGAAACTTGATTCAAATGTTATGTTAAATATAATTCTTTGGACCATATTATAATGACATAGTTCGTCCGGGTACCTGGATACCCGGTCGAGTTACATTTTATGAGTTTATTTTTATATGACTAAAACATTTTTAAGCTAGGGAGGAATGAAGGAAAATAAGAAAATATAACCAAACAACTAAGGAAATAAGCCGGGATTGGGGGATACGCTAAAACCCCGATCAAAGGAGGGCAAAATGGCATGGTCAGGGGACCATGTCTGGTGGTCGCATCGTTGCCTCTTAGTGGCTGTTGGCTAGAGGTGATGGAGAGAGTATGGATGTTCTAATGGTATGGAACATGTAGTGTTGTGGCTGGTAGAGAGATGTAGATCTAACTTCCAAGAGAGAAGAAAAACTATGAAAAAAATCAAAGGAAAAAAGAGAGAATATGGTTTTGTAGACTTAGAGTGAAATCTGGGAATAAATCAAAGTGAATTGGCCCATAACTCTCTTCAATACAAGAGCATGTTAGAGGATTAGATGGACTGCAAAAGAAAGAAGCCAACTTTGTTTTATTTCACTCATAAATTATGCTTGTTCAGCCAACCATATCTTAGTCTACCCATGGATTTACTCAAGATTTTGTTTTTTGCAGGATCTCTTTCGGTCCAATCACTTGAAGTTGCTATTTGGTGTGGAGATTAAATAATTGATAGAAATGCATCTGATTTTGTAATTTATATATTGTAATTTTGTATTTTGTAATGTATATATAGCAAATAATGGAATATGTAGTGGATTGCATTATGATGCATGCATAGATGAATGTTGGATTTTTTTATTTATTTTTTAGATGCATCTAGTATTTTTAGAACACAAATATTATGCTTTGACTATGTTTTTATGAGTATGTTTTTTTCTATGTGTATTTGGTCATCTTTGACTATGTTTTGCATCAAACAAATGAAACATGCATAGCTACATGTTTATTCTTTTGTTTTTCAACCTCTAAAGTGCACAATCAAATTTATTTTTTTGATTTTTATAAAAAAATCAGAGCTACATGTGAAAATATTGTATATACATTTAGGCTTTTATATGGGTTAAAAAAAAAAACAGGTTCAATCCGGAACCCAGAATCCGGGTTTTGAAAAACCCAGATTCATCCGGGTTTCGGCCCGTTTATGACCCGGGCTAATCCGGTCCGGGTTCCGGCCTGGATTTGAAATCCGGGTTCCGGTTTGGGTCTACCCGGATTTCCCGGTCGGAACCCAGATGAACAGGCCTACTAGAAAGGGGTTGTTTTATTTGCTTCTAGTAGGAAGGAAGTTAGGGATTATTCAGTGGATGAGATTGAAGCCTTAGCAGTATTAAGAGGATTACAAATGATTCTACATATGGGATTCAGAAAGTAACAACTGGAAGGCGACTCTTTGACGATTGTTGAAGCCATAAATTCTCAAAGTAAAAATTTCACGTTGCAGGGGCCTTTGTTAACGGAAGTTCAGCATTTATTACACTGTTTTCGGAGGGTTGATGTCCTTCTTGTGGGAAGACATGGGAATGAGGCAGCACACCTCATAGCTCAACATACCAAATGGGTAGAAGAAACAAGTCAATGGTGGCATTCTTATCCAAACTCTGTTTCTAATGGGTGCTCACAGATTCTAAAATGTTGTAATTAGTAGTATCTGTTTGGAAGTTTTCTGGGACAGGCTTTGTATTTCCAATACTTTTTCATCTATGAATGAATTCAGTTTATCAAAAAATAAAATAAAAAAGAAAAAATAGAGAACTCTATTTTGGCATTATTAGCAAGGTTATATTCTCAATTCTGGACACTAAACGTACCTTTGCAGTCTTCGTCGAATCGTCAACTACGTACGTATATTGATCTGGCACCCCCCATAATTTTCATATATATATATATATATATATATTAAATTTTAAATTCAAAATTTATAAACCTTGAAATTCAAGAATGAATTTATAAAAATATTGACACTCAAATAGATCATGCACATGAGACTGGAGAGTTTCATCTGGAAGATTAAAGTCGAAAAAGCAAGTATAAACTGCAGCCCCTAAGTTGGTTTGGGTGCTAATTAATCCGTCCAATATTCAACAAAAGATGATTGGAAACTCAAGAGAGAAGACTTCCTGAGGAGCCACGTAAGTACTGAAGTAGAGAGATTTTATTACAATAACTAATTAAAAAGGTTAAACAGTAGTAATGACTCAGTTGAAAACGTAAGAAAGAATGGAAAATACGGTTTGTGCAATTGCTAATGGAAGCAATAAGACAGCCGCTAGAACTGAAAGCAATGCCCAAGGGCTGTTGAAATAATCCCCCCTTAATTTCGCCATCCATCTATTCCATGGTCTGTCACAGTGCTTGTTCACTTCCTTGATAATGCCAGCATAATAGAAATCACGGCCAAAATAGGTGTAGTGACAAAATCTGTTGAACATGTTGGAAACAACTTCATCATCACCCATCCAATTATTAATTATTCCGTTTTGGCGAAGTAGTTCGACATCCTTTGGGGTGTTAATCAGACAATCCATAAGGGTCGCAAAGTGAGTGACATAGTACTTGAGTCTAATATCTCGACTATATTGCTCGTAGGCAATTAGATTTAGGAAGATTGGCCGTGTGTTATCTCCAATATCCAAAGGCGGAATTTCCATTACTCCATTATTGAACTTTAAGAAAAACATGTTACCTGTTTCTGCCTTTTTGAATTTGACTCCAGCCTCGTGAAGCTCTATGACATTTGGTATTGATGACTTCCAGTCCCATTCCCTGTCAAAATCGTGACCCTTAACAATTCTTAAAAATATAGAGCATCTATTATATATCAAAATATAGAGCGTCACTTAAATTAGATGCAAAAAACATAAAATGGTATTTTTAGGCAATACAATAGGCGAGTGATATTTTTAGTACTGTGGCTTAGGTTCCATTTTTCATCGGGGTGAATTATTATTTATCTTTCAATTCTGACTTTCAAAATGGAAAAAGCAGCTGAACTGAATGGAAATAGTAGGCAATTCCTTTGCTAGTGGAAAAGCACCTTGATTGGGTGATCATAAATTAAGAAGGTGATGAATTGAGTGCGAATTTTACTCTGGTACAAGGAGAATGAAAATTCTAATATTGCTATTGGGATCAGGCGGGTAATTTTGGTTATGTATCAATCCTTTGTGAAGCTCTTAAATCTTAGTTGCGTTTTTTTTTTTTTTTTTTGAAGAAAAAAAAAATAGATCTACTCACACACGATCAGAAGTCAAAAGAATACTAAATTAATAACAATTAATTAATTAAGATCTAGTAACTATGAAAACGGTAATGCCAAAAATAATTATTGAGACTGTAAAATCCATGCATATACCGATTGATCTTATAACTTTTCACAATATTACTTCTACCGTGGAGTTCCCAGATAGTTCAGCTTCAGCACCTCAAAAGATTAATAGAACCATTTAAAGTGAACATTAAAAAGTAGATCGAGATGCCAAGCAATGTAAACTATTGTTTTCTTTCATTAGGCTTTTCAGAAAAGAAAAAACTGGCCAAATGTTTTAGCATGTTAGAGGAAGAAAATCACAAAAGAAAGCAGAGAAGAAGAAAGGTTAATTAAATGGCCTTGCTGTCCTAGTGTTTTTTAACAAGCGAAGGGCAATGGACTTACTTGCTTAATAATTTGGAATAAATCGCCTGCTGCAAATTGCTTCTCCTGGTTTCTGTAAAAAGGCTCGAGGTGAGAGTTTCCGATATGCAGATATAGTATCCGTATATGTATATATACACTGAAGGAAACGTTGACTTGGGAGGGTGGACTAGACTAGTGATCATCATGAGCATTGTGCATGCTGCCGCAGCTGTGAGTCAAATACCCCATCTACCTATTTGGGATGATTGCCGCAGATTTGATCTCTGAAATTTTCTCATATCGCTGCCATTTCTATATATCATTATATTTGTGATTTGCGAATGTATTGTGAAAGCAATGTCTGAAACGGGCGGCTCGGTATAAAACAAGAAATAGAAAAATGCTACTTAGCTGGATCTTTAATTTTATCGTTCAAGTTTTAATGATTTTTATCTTGCTTTTTGCAGTGCTTGTAATTAAGTTTCTTTTCTATACTTCCTTTGTATCTGGATCTTGCCTAATTACGTAGAGTAATAATTCTTTTCTTTCTTTTACTTATAAAAAATATATTACTGCTCATCTATTTTAATTTTTTTTATTTTACTTAGCCCCATTTTATCTTTAATATAATAATAAAAATAAATTTTTAATATTATTTTTGTTTTGAAATTTGAAAAAATTAAATTATTTTTTATATTTTTTTAAATTTAAAAAATTTGTAATGATTAGGTAATGATTAGATTAAAAAGTTAAAAATTTAAAATTTAAAATTTAAAATTTCTTGTATTTTTAGTGTTTAAATATTAAAACGAGAAAAGATAAGATAAAAAGATAATATTAGAGTGACTATCAAATGTGCACACTAGTACAAATAAGTTTTTTTGTTTTTTTCTTAAATCATTTTTTAAGCATCCTTAATCATTAAGAAAAAAAAAAATATATATATATATATATATATAAAAATTCACTAATTATAACTAATTCCATAACCATAAGAAAAAAAAAAGAAATATAAAAAACAAAAATATATAAATAGACATATTTGATAATCATACTATCATTTTCCTTTTAAATAATTATGTGAGGCAAGAAAATTGACCGTATGCTTTAACATTTTCTTTCAAACTTTATGGACATTTTTTCTTTCAAAAAATAAAAAGAAAAAAAATCTTAGCATCTGTCCTACCAACTAGCTAGCTAGCTATAACCTTCATCATGATTATCAGGTAGACATATATTATCACCTCGTGTAGACATATAATATCATGTAGATAACACGTAGTAATCTAAATTAATGTTTGGATTGTAACTTGTTGAATATATGTTAACAGAACAGCAGGACTAGTTGCATGCGTATCATTTACAATATTATGGAAAGGCACTGATCTTCAATTACTCCATCTTATATATGCAAGTCAAAAGGGAAGTTTTGGGATACCATGAACTATATCAGTAATAACTATATAGGGGACCTTAACTCAATTCTGAGCCAAACTGTAAAAATAGGAAGACCCTTTACTTGCTCCTCTAATGGTAATGGACTGAGAGTCTATATAGATAACACTGGAAAGATTGATCTTGGATTCCATGGTCCCAAGTACACTTGGACTAACAATAGGCAGGGTCTCGGCAGCATAAGGGAAAGGCCTAACAGAGGGCTTACTAACCACCAATAGATGAACCTATTCTCCAATGCAAATCTCCAACACCTCCCAATTAGTGCATCAGGCCACTCCCCCATTTTTCTTGATACCTCAGGGAGAAAACAACACAAATCCTCCTTTAAATTTGAAGAATTTTGGATGAGGGATCCCTCCTGTCAGATGGTGATCCAAAAGGTTTGGAACATTCACTTCTCTGGAACACCTAGCTTCATTCTCTCAAAGAAATAGAAGGTGGTTAAAAGGGCCCTGAAAATTTGGAACATAAATCATTTTGGTCATATCCAATATGCGATTAGACAACTCACACAGGACCTTATAAAAATCCAATCCAAAGACCCAACCATTCAGTCCATGACCATAGAGAATGAAGTCAAGGCTAACCTATGAACAACTTAGAAGAGAGGAAACCCTCTAGAGGCAAAAAGCTAGGCTAAGTTGGCTAACCACAACTAATTTAAACACCAAGTTCTTCCACATGTCCACCACTATAAGGAAGCGCACCAATTCCATTTAGAGCATTAAAATAAACCCTCAAACATGGACAACTGAGACCTCTGTGATCTAGAATAAATTCCTTTAGCACTTTCAAGACATTTTCACTACTTCAAATCCAATTCTAAACACTGAATAGAATGACCTTTTCCCTAACAAAATCACTGACTTGGAGAACCAATTCCTTTGTGAAATCCCCTCTGATTTTGAGATTCTTTCAACCCTGAAGCAAGCTCCCTCCAACAAGACCTCTGGTCCTGATAGCTTTACTGGTATGTTTTTTAAACATTAATCAAGGATGATTTCAATGTTGCCATCAAGAATTTCTTCATTAATGGGAAACTGCTCAAGGAATGGAACCATACACACATTGATCGCTAAGACTAACATTCCTAATACTGTTCATCAGTTCAGGCCAATTAGTCTGTCCAATGTATGCTACAAAGTCATTGCTATGCTACTAGCCAACAAAATGAAAAATATCCTTCCCAAACTCATCTCTCCTTACCAAACAGCCTTTGTCCTAGTGAGAATAATCCAAGAAAACACCATAATGGCTCAAGAAATATTCCATCATATCAAGAGGAAAAAGAAAGGGAAAAAATGTCTCATGGCTATTAAAATAGACATGGAAAAAGCCTTTGACTTCATAGAGTGAGATTTTTTGCTTAACATTACGTCCATTCTTGGATTTCATAGCAAATAGATCAACTGGATCAGAGAGTATATCTCTACAGTTTCTTACTTAGGCATCATCAATGGTAACCCTTGTGGTTATTTTAATCCATCCAGAGGACTTAGGCAAGGGAATCCACTTTCCCCATTCCTCTTCATTCTTGGTACTGAGGTACTTACTCAAATGATCACTAGAGAAGAAAGTCTAGGCCATCTCAGTGGGTTCTCCATTTGCAGAAATGGACCCAAAATCTCCCATTTGCTTTTGCAGATGATCTGATCTTCTTTGGCTTAGCTTTCAAAAACAATGCTCATAAGTTCAAAAACTACCTTGATAAATACTCTCTCTGGTCTGGCCAAAAAATTCATGTACCAAAGTCCTCCATTCAATTTAGTTGTAGCACCCCAAATCATTCTAAAAGAGAAGTGAAAGAAATCCTAGATTTTAAAACTGCCTATTCTAACATAAAATATTTGGGTCTACCCCGCCTTTTCAAAGCTTCTAAGAGATAACACTTTGAGGAAATGCAACAAAGGATCACTCAAAATTTGGCAAGGTAGAAAGCTAAGCTTCTCTCTCAAGCAGGTAGGACCACTTGAATTAGGTCAGTAGCAAGTTCCATTCCCTCCTAGAAAATGGCCACCCTCTTAATTCCAAAAGCTGTCACCCATTTCATTTATAGTTCTTTTATGAAATTCTGGTGGGGATTCCCTATTAAAAAAATTCACAATTTCACTCTTAAGTCTTGGAAGTCCATCTGCAGACCTAAATCTATAGGAGGCCTTGGGCTCAGAAAAACCTCAGACTTTAACACTGCCATCATATGCAAATTAGGTCGGCAAATGATCAATGAGAGTGACAACACCTAGAAGAGAATGCTTACTACCAAATATTTGTACAATTTTTCATTCTTCAATACCAAACCTAAACACTCTGACTCTTGGATTTGGAAAGAGATTCTAAAGCAAAATGACTTTTTGAAAGCAAGTGTTTGTTTTCAAGTTAATAATTAAAGTTTTGGACTGACACCTAAATCCCTACCTTCCCATCCTATCAACCCAAACCAAAATCACCCTCCATCTATCAGAACCCTGAGCTTACAGTTTTTGAACTTACAATGGAGGAACCAAGAAGATGGAATACTATCCTTCTTCAAGTACTTTTTCATCATGACACTGTGAATGAGATCAGAAAGATACCACTTACACAATTCGACTACCATCATCAAAAAGATAGGATTACGTAGATGCACCATAATTCAGGGAATTTTTCTATCAAATCAGCATATGCAGCCCTTTCCATGAACCAAGTCCACACTAACTCCAATGACCATTTCATTAACTAGAAAAAAACTTTGGCAAATTCAAATCCAGGACAGACTCAAATTCTTCTATTGGAAAGTCATTCACAATATCATTCCCACCAAGGGTAACCTAAAAAGGTTCATCCTCCTGAGTGAAAATGACACATGTTGTCCTATATGCAAAACTGAGGAAGAATCTCAAAGCCATCTATTCTTGAGTTGGCCCTTCACAAGAATTCTTTGGAGACAATCCCCATGGCTAATATATATCACTAGTTTTACTAGTAGGGATATAAAAGACTGGATAGAATGTATCATCACCCCTTTCATGAGTCTAAATATACCCACCAGTGATGAGCACCAATTCCAAAGCTTTGCTATCACAGTCATGGGCAACATTTGGTTCCTTAGAAATAAGATAGTCCATGATGATATCCAACCTTGTATTAGTAGTTTTTTTAATGTAGACTCAAAACTTTCAATGAGCATTTGGGGCACTAAATAGGTAACTGAATGCCACCAATGGAGAGCAACACCTAGAGACCATTGTACTCTAACTTTTGATGTGGCGGTCAAAGACTCTTGCAATACAGCAGTTGCCAGTCTTTTTCTAGACAAAATCCATCCCTAGCCAAGACCCTAATCAAGGAGAAGCCACAGCTCTACTTATAGGAGTAAAGAAAGCAGTTGAAAGAAGCATTGGAAAGGTTGTAATTGCATGTGACTCCATAATCACCATACAAGCAGTAAAATAACCATAAACCAGCTCAATCTGGACAGTCCATCCTATCATAAATGACATAAGGCAACTCCTAAGCAAGTTTCAAAGTTGCAAGTTAGGAAAATTCATCGAGATATGAATCGATACGTGCATTCTATTGCACAATGGGAAGCTTCCAACAACCTCTATGAATGCATACCCCTCATTACTATTCCCCTGCCTCTTAGATTTCTATTGTGGCAAAGACCCACCAGTTCTATTGTTGCTTCTTCCAGGATGTAATATGTTTGTAATGTTGTACTTAGGATGATGAACTTTGTTGTATTCTGGTTTCTGGTAATGAAGTCTATTTGCAAGGGGGAAAAAATGTGTCCTAAGCTTTAACAAAGTATAACTTGCACCCCACCCAAAGTGTTGAATTGACTGAGAATTTGAAAGATTTAGAATAAAAGAGTGAAAATTCTACTTTTCCGAAGTTGTTATAAGTACCATTAGTCATGCAAAAGGTTACGTAGATTAGAATGAACCATTATGGCATTGATGATTAGAATAAAGTAGTTGAAATAATAACTCCATGCTATAACTAATTGTGTATCAATGATTAGGAAATTAAAAGAAGGTATACCTACTTGGGTTAAATTCTGGATCAACGCAGATTGGCCCGACAGATGATCCTTTCCTTGCTTGCCTTAATCCAAAATGTTACAGCAACTCCATATATAATAAATATAAATTAGAGATGTAGAGTTTCAAGATGAGAGTTTCCAATATGAACCAAAGGAAGAACTATATATACCGAAGGAAGAACAACCTCATGCAATAAGAGGTCCTTTCCTTCACTGAAGGGTAAGGCAGTTAGTCCTTTCCTTCACTGAAGGGTAAGGTAAAGTCTTTGCTTGAGCAAAGTACCGGGTGTTTTGATTGCATGCATACAAGGTACTAGCCGAGATGGCGGATGAATCAGAAATATTATAATAAAAGAAACAAATATGACAAAAATAACAAGAAAGATAAAAGCAAAGTAAATGTTATAAATGTGAAAAAAAAAATCGAGATGCAAAGTTAAAAATAAAATAAACTAATTACAAATGTCTTAGGTAGAAAAATAAAATCTCTATAAAATCTTAGAGTAATCAATAAAGGAGACATCTCCAGTCTCCGCAACATTATCTTCAGCAAGTCCAAAACACAATCTCAGAATATATATATATATATATATATATATATATATATATATAGGAAACTATATGTGCACCACGGCAGTATTGTTCTCAGTTCTTCCTTTTCTTTCTCTTGGACATTTCTTTCCTTTTTTCAGAGACATACTCCAACCATACATACCACATTTTGGGATGGCCGCTCACACCTCTAGGGTTCATGAAGGTCAAGCCAGTATTCTTACATTGGATCATGATTTGCGGCCCAAAGATAGAATATCTATGAAAATCATTTCCAACGTCATATTTTCAAAACATTACTTTTGAATATCATCTATTTGACATTCGATTATTAATTAGTTAAGTGCTTGAAGGCTATTAAAAGCGTTCAATATTACTAAAATGTAAACAATGATTTTTCTTATAATTTCTAAAAATTAATAAAAATTAAAATTATAGTAATTATGTTTCTTTAAAAAATGGATTGGACTCCTGCTGGCACATCAATTGTGCCAAGACACTATGCTAGTTGAATTAAGAAGCGTAAAATACTTTTTATCTTATGTAAAACTCATCCAACCAAATTTCAAACTTTGGAGGCTCCGTTATAGAAAAGGGTGGCACTATTTGCCTCCAATTATCTATTATTATATTAATTGAAATAATGGACATCTCGTATCTGCTTTTAATTTTCTATATTCTCCAAGCTCTTCAACAAATCCTTTATCGAGGGAGATGACCAATAGATCTTATCATCATAAATAGGATTTGGTAATTCATTGGGAATGCGGCCCTTTCAAAGGAGATTGTCCCCTTTTGCTTTCTCCCTTTATCTCTAATTCGACACTTTCCTTCACATTAGGATAAAAAATTTCCTCCAAGTTATTTATAAAATGTCGAGCTTTAAAACAGTGAGAAAGAACATCATTCTTTATTGCCGACGAGTGAAGTTCTAAAAAGGTGATTCGTTAACTTCCATTCAAGTAAGGTAATTATAGAATCAATCAAAACGAATATCTTAAAGAAAATCCTACTCAAAGAAAGAAAAAAAGATAAAAATAAAAGATAAAAACTTCTTTTTAAAAAATTAGTAAAATAATAAAATTATATTATTTTATTCTATCACATTCGGGTCGAGATCATAATTTGGGTCAAACCATTAGACTTGGTCAACCGAGTAATCAAACCTCTAACTACTTTAGATTCAAGTCAAGCCGAATGACCCAGAATCGTCAAGCCTATTGATTGATCGACCCAAATACCAAATGGATCAAGATCAACCCATTCATGTGTACAGGTCTTATGATATGATACGGCCCAATAAAGAAACCCGAATGGATTAAACTCAACTGGATCCAAAAATCGGGCTAGACCAATATTACAAGTGCAATGCATATATATAACCTTTTTTTTTTTTTTTTGAAATCATATATAACCTTAATTCCAACTCAAGTAAAAGGAAACCTCACCCCAATTAGAAAACCCACGACTTGGTTCCACAATTCGGAAAAATTTTTTGGTCACGCATGTTGTGGTTACCATGCTATACTTGGAGCTACCCCTCTCGACCCCAAAATCATCAGATTTTCCTCTGAACAATTAGTTTAAGTTATTGTTTTTCTTTTATGGTAATATTTCGATGTCAAATTTAGAGATGATTTTATTTTGGCTCAAATTTCTTGCAAGATAGTTATTTTGTTACGTATTTTATTTTTATTCAATAATTAGAATTTTAATTAGCTTTTCAGGCAGAATTCTCAAGATCTTAGGTATTTTTAACTATTTAAACCAACATGTGGGCTTCAAAACTAGTCTTTTACTTTTAATAATAAACTCTATCTCTGAGTTTTCTCTCTGTTTACACCTTTTGTTAGTCTCAATCGATTTAAACCAAACGGGACTAGTATGTAAATTTATAATTTTTTATATTATATTATATATATTATATGCTAATTTACTAATTAATATAATATGAAATTCTAATCTTATAATATAAAATTAATACAACACAAAATTTTAATCTTAAAAAAAATATTAATATAAACTTACCATTGATATGTATATATGTATAATAATACATTTTTGACATAATAAATTATAATTATATATATTTATATATATACATTTTTTTTTTACACATTTGATCATATATACTCATATAAAAAGTCTACAACATAAATAGCTATAGTTAAATTCAATATTTTACTAGTATATGTTAATTATTATAAAATACTGTCTTTATACTATAATATAAATAAACTAATAATTTAGTATATGTAAACATTGTGTTATTACTAAAATAGAATAACCCATCAAACCAAAAAATGAGGACCAGACCAGACTAAAACCAGAGTAACCTGAAGTTCCGATTTCGGTAGGAAATTGGTCCGGTATCAATTCTTAAAGTTTTGAAACCAGAGTAACATGCAATTGACCAACCTCTAGTAGGTGGCTCTTGCATTCTTGAGCCCAAATGATGTGGCTCAATAGCAATACAGTCCTCTATCTATGATGAATGATGTTTTCTCCTCGTTATCAGGGTTCATCCAAATCTGATTGTATCCTGAGTAAGCATCTATAAAACTCAACATCTTGTGTCTAGAGGTCAAATCCACAATTAGGTCAATTTTTGGCAGGGGAAAACTGTCTTTAGGGCATGCTTTGTTTAGGTCAGTAAAGTCGACGCACATTTTCCCTTGCTTGCTCAACTTTTTCACCAATACTACATTGAGCAACCATTCTGGGGAGTGTGCTTCCCAAATGAACCTCGCGGCTAGTAGGTGATCAACTTTGTCGGCTATTGCAGTGCATTTCTCCTCACTGAGTTTTTGGCGCTTCTACCCTCACCTTCTTCACCTCGAGATCTATGTGGAGGTGGCACCTAATTATTGTATTATCTATTCTGGGCATATCCCTATGGCCCAAAGCAAACACATATGGGCATTTAGCCAAGAGCTGCTTTAGTTCTTGCCTTATTCCAGGTTCCATCTTAGTCCCTAACTTGACTGTGTCATTGGGATGGCTTGGGTCTAGGGCAACTAGCTCTAGCGGTTTATTCAGCTTCACCTTTCTATGAGTTTGCTCGTCTTTCACTTCTTCAACATTGCTGGTGAACTCTGAGAGGGGTGGTAGTTTTTCTCCGCATGTTGAGCACTTGATCATACGAACCTCCCTTTTCCCAGTCTTCAGTTCCTATACACAGCACTCCCATGCGAGTACTTGCTCGCCACAGACTTGACCCACGCCAATCGCTGTTGGAAAATTCATCTTTAGGTGGTAAGTTAATGTTACCTCCTTCAGTTGTTCAGGGTTGGTCGTCCTCATATGGCGTTATAAGATGGCAATGCTTTCACTACCAAGAAGTCGACCATTGTTGCGATTTTGTTAAGGGCCTTGCCGGCCAAGATCAACAAGGTGATGGTTCCCCCTGGCTAAACCATGTCCCCTAAAAATCCTCTGAGCGACATGGGTGACTTTCATAGTCGGTTGGGATCTAGTGAAAGCATCCTAGAAGAGGATGTCTGCTGAGCTGCCATTGTCAATCAAGTTCATTCTAGTTGTGAAGTTAGTGACGATCATGGTCACCACTAACTAGTCATCGTGTGGGTATTGGACCCCCCACTTTTGATATCATCATTGAAGGAGATGATTGCAGTCATTGGAAACTTCCTTTGCTTGGTGGCAGGTTGCTTCGTTGAATAGAATTATTCATATTTCACCTTTCGGGCATGTGCTTTTCTGTCAGACATGGTGGGGCTACTCTCGACAAATGCCCTGGCTATGGTTTGGATCTCACCGATGAGCTATTTTCGGGGTTTGTTGGGGATTCAGTGGGGATTCTCATTCCACTGGCTATCTTCTAGGGCTCTCACTTCTTCCCAGTCTCCAGGATCTCCCCTAACCCTGCTCCAACTCCTTCCTCAAATCTGTCCGATATTGGGTGGCAAAGGGCTCCAACTCCTCCCTCTTTCTTTTGAGACTGACACAATCCTCAATGTTGTAAAACTATGACATTATGGTTATTTAAGTACTTCTTCCTGCTCAATGCTTTCGCAACCTGGTTGATGTTGCCTGCCCTGTATTCCAACACAAAATCATATTCTGCATGTGCTGAAAGATAGCTCTAAATTAGAGCTTTTATAAAATATTCAAAAATATTTGCTATGAAACTACTGAATAGGAATAATAAATACGATAATTAGATACATAATTTGATTTTTCATTATAGTTTTTAAAAGTGTGTGCATTTCGTCTGCTTTCCTCACTAGTGATAGTTCACGCCAAGATGACTATTTACTTGTAAATGGCAATCCATAAAAGATCATATCGATACTGTTTTTTTTTTTTTTCTCTTTTTAATTCATCTCCATTAATATAAAAATATGCATGAAGTTGTTACGAGCTTTGTGTTTGAAAGATGATTGAATGGGTGAATTTCACTAGCCCCTTCTTTCCATTTTGTAGACTTTATTGTTTAGGCTTACTTATTTTCTAAATTTCCTGATCTAATAACCTACTAGAATCTCACCTCCTTTCCGATGCATTGGCCTATTACGAGTTCATTTTGGGGACTTCATAATAGGCGACTTCCCATTCTCTTCTCCAAGTTATAATATATATTTTCCTACTTTTCCTCTAAAGAGACAAATAGTGACCAGAAGCTTATATTTCTTACATGTTTATAATGATTTTTTCTGTCAAATTCTCACGCAGTTTGTGTCAAATCACTTAAAAATGTTAGTCTCGTTTCCTCCCATGAGGCTCTATCCAATTCGATCATTACTATTTACAAGCAGTTCATTATTATTTATAAATTATTTATTATTTTTTTATTATTATTCACAAATAATTTAAGATCACCTCAATATCCAAATTAACATAGCCTATGTCTTTTCAATCAATTTATTACTTTTAGAATTATAGATAATAAATTTTTTTATCATTTTTAAATATTTTAGAAAGTAAAAAAAAAAATACATTAATCCACTAAAAATAACTTCCTTAATTACTAAGTAAAAAAAAATTGATGGACGATCAACTAGAGCGGTCTACTTGGGGGCGGCAAAGTAGTGTTGTCTAAAACATGTAGACATATGGGTATAGATAGGCTTCTCAAATGACCCAAGTAAGGTTTTGATGGTCCAGCCTAATCAATATATGTTATTGTTTATTTGTAGACCATGCACAGTGATTTTTTCTTTTGAGAATAAAAAATAAATAACTCTGCACCTTGTCAGATTAGAAGTGCATGTCCCTGTCTTCGTTAAAGAGTAATTTCTTTGAGCATAATTTGCAAAATTAAAATTCACACAATAACAAGTACTCCTTAGCTTTTCATTTCATTCTTCCAGTCGCTAGCTAGAAGACTAATTTCCAGGTAATTTATTTAAGCATTGTCTGCATAAGTACTAAAGTTCAAACCAATAACAAATACTCCTTAAATTTATTCCTTTTGTAGTTCAAAATGAAAAACTGCAATGTTGCTTTGAACTTTAGTTCTGGATATAACACAATATTGTGATCATCAAATTCCCAATGCCAAGATTTTGAATCTAGTGCACTAATAGGATGGATGTCGTTGAAATCTCATCAGTGTTCTTGTGAAAAGCACTCCTAGGCAATACCAACGATGCCACGAACAAGTAACAGGCAACGAGAAAAATAAATAATCAAACACACAATACAGAATTTAACGTAGTTCGGCAACTTGCTTACATCTACAAAGCTGCAAAGAATTTTATTCAAAGAAAAATAGAAACACTGTGGAGCAATACAATGTCTCTCCCTCACTATCTCTCTTTAACACAAAGGGTTCTCTCTCTATCCTTTTCTCTTTGTTTCACGTCATTCCCCAATGCCTCAAGATTAATTCCAAAACATATCTATTACATATATATAGGCTAGTGGTAGAAATCCTAAAATATATTATGGGTTATTCGCTCAAGCGGGATGTCAAGCGCACCTCAAGTAAACTCCCTATCCGACATTCACTCGAATGGTCTATCGAGTTAGCCTCAAGCAAACTCTCTACCTGAGTTTCTCTCGAGCTAAGCATCAAGTGCAATTCAAGCGAACTCTCGACTTGGCATTTCCTCAGTTCAATAACCAGGCTCCACGACCCAACAATCTCCCACTTAGAGACTAGTTCAACCACAATTGTCAACCACTATCTCCAGCAGAAGCCCTTCACCTCTACAGCTCACAGCCCTCGTCTTCAAGCCAAAAGACCCGCATGACTTCAATTTCTCACGTGTAGTTCCCTAAGTCAACACATCCAGAAGGCAACTCATAACTCCCACTGCACTAGGAATACCTGGTCTCGTACCGACCTAGGCACACATTAGAGAACTTGTAGCTGACCCTTCTCTGATCTGACAACTGATCCCACCTCCTACTACTATTATGTTCAGTCTTCAATCGATGTGCCCACCTTCTATGCAGTGTTTGCTTCATCCTTGAAAGCCCAATCAGCTTGTTCATAGCTAACTTTCACTTGCTCAATCTCCCATCTCACAAGATTTTTCTATAGTTTCGTGGTTCACCACCTTCAGTCAACATGATATTATTCAAGGTAGGTGAATACCAATATGGAGGTCAGGTCATCCTAAAGCCCTACTAGCAATTGTAGGTGTAGAAGACCCTAGATCACCAAATGCTTTGTCCTTGTCTCTTACACCTCGTCTCTGCACCTTGGTCTCAAAAATCTTCCCCAGACTTACAAATTCATAGGAAACTACAAACTGGCTCCATTTTGCTTCCCCGTCCTCACATTCACGTGAACAAGTCTACTATGCTACAACTCTATATTTCTCTACACATCACTATATTCAGATGTCAAATACAAAGTATATGTTCTGTGACCATGAGCCAAGACCATCATACCCTTTGTGACCTTCCACATACCTCCCGAAAATATTATTGAATGATCATTATCGTCAAATTTTCCCATAGAGATAAGGTTTTTTCTTAAACTTTCGAGTGTGTCTAACTTTTTGTAAAATCCACACATTTCTGCTAGGGAGTATAATGCTACATCTCCCACTTCCATTACATCCAGTGCTTCTCTATCAACCATGTGCACCTTACCAAAATCACTAGCAATGTAATTCTACATGATCTTTTGGTGTGAAGTGGTATGGAACGAAGCCCTTAAATCTAACACCCATTCATCAACTGGACTATGCACTACAGGAAATAGAGTATCAAGTATTTCTTTAGTCACCACGTTCACAACATCATCCTCGGTCTTCTTTGGATTCCAACAGTCTCTTTTTATGTGGCCTGTCTTGTCACAACTCTAGCAAGTCGTTTGCTACTCAAACCTTAACTTACTCTTGCTCCTGTTCCTAGACACTGATCCATCATGTCCCCTGCCCTAGTATTCGCCATGAGATCCGTTGTGATTCTTTCTTTAATAACGTTGTGTGCCACTAATCTTAACAGGGTTCTAATTAGCGTCGTCCATACTATCTAGCTTCTTTCCCAACAAAGAAAGATGAAGCCTCTTCCCATAGAGAAATTATGTGCCATTGAACTTCTCAAAATCTATGCCGTCGAACTTATTTTCCAAAATCCATGCTGTCAAACTTCTCAATCCCAGTCGTCACTTCATCTCCAGCCATCGTTCTTCCTTAGACCCCAACCTTGGGGCTCTAATACCAGTTCTCGTGAAAAACACCCTCAGGCTATTACCAATTATGCTACAAACAATTAACAAGCAATGAGAGAAATAAATAATCAATTAGACAGTACAGAATTTAACGTGGTTCATCAACATGTCTATGTCCACAATGTTATAGAGGATTTTATTCAAAGAAAAGTGGGAACACTATGGAGCAATACACTATCTCTCTCAAACACACAAGGGTTCTCTCTCTTTAACGCTATTTGCCAGTGCCTAAAGATTAATTTTAGAACAAATATATTACATATATATAGGCTAGCAGCAAAAACCTTAAAAAAAATTCTCAATTATTCGCTCGAGCGGAATGTTGAATAGGTCTCAAGTGAACTCTCTGTTTAAAATTTGCTAGAGCAAACTTTCTATATGCAATCCTCTCGAGTGCTGTATTGAGCACAAGTCAAGCGAACTCTAATCTTGGCATTTTCACAGCTCACAAACCAGGCTCTACAAACCAACAGGTGTATACTCAACTTTGCTGTTGATTTTACGTTTTTCAGATGCCAAGGAAAAAAGAGATGGTTTTCAATGTAAATGCGGAGAAGAAAGGGGGATCTTGAAACAAGGAAGGAGGCAATCAATGTTACAAAATGATTTGTGCAATTCTAATGCATGTAAGTAATTAAGCTGAAATATTACATATTTTTATGCATTTAGAATCAATATATTTTAATTCTTTCATTACATTATTGTTGATTTTAGATGGAAAATTGATTAAGATGAATAAATCCGAGTTGTGATTTAAATTGATAAATAGCATGATTTTTTGCTTAATATTATAACTTGTGATTTAATTGGACAATGTTTCTTAACATGCAAAACATGTTTTGATATTCTATTATTTATTTTTATTTTATTTTATTTCTAATTTTTATTTTTATTTTTTTATATAGGCTAAGAATGCAAGAGCCTTAAAGGAAAATTCATGTTTTTCTCATTTGAAAAAGTTGATACACATGGCAACACACATGTTGGACATTCAACTCACACTTGGCATGAAAAAGGATATTCACTCTTTACTTTTAACTTGGGACTACATGGCAATAAGGGGATTAATCTATTAGGTTCATTCACGCCACATGACTTTGGAATTTTTTGACTCATGCACCGACTTTTGGCAGTTGACACACGAAACCATTATTCTATTAAAGAGTTATGACATGCACAGCATCATAATATATAGTCACTCGGCGCCGCATATAAGATTCTCTCTAGCATTCATTCAAGTCACAACACATTTTTGAGCCAGTTTCAATTTTCAGCCGCACACTTTTTATTCACTGTGGCATATATACTCTGGGTCTTTAATTCACGCAGCAACACATATTTTCTGAGGGATTTTTCAGCGCCGTTAAAGAGCTCTTTAAGGAGTCCAATTGCTGCTATAGTCCAGCCTCCTCTATTGCTTTCAATCTCTATCTTCATTCATTTAGCTTGATTTTTTCATTCCCTACTTTTTATTTGTTGAACCCAAGGTTTCAAGTTTTGTGTAATTCTATATTTACACATGGATTTTGATGATAACAAATAAATTCAAAGAATAAAGGAGTCTCAAGCTCAAGTTGTCTACACAATGAAGTCAAGCACATCAAGGAAATAAGCATGAACAAGAAGGGAACAAGTTCACATTAAAGTCATAGAGTAATGTTGTAAATCTCTTAAATTCGAAATTAGAATTAAGGCTCAAAATTAATATTTTATCATAAAGCATTAAAATACATTTTCCACATGTGCATGAATATTTTGAAAATTAAATTTGAAAATTTTGAAAGATGATTGATTGTCATCTTTCACATGTGCATACCTTGATTAAAGGATTGAACTTTGAAAATATTAAAGATGATTGATTGTCATCTTGCACATGTGCATGTTTTATTTGAATATTTTTAAAGGTGATTGATGCTTTTTTAGACTTATACAAAAGGTAGATAATTTTGTTTGAAAATTTTGAAAAGTAAAGTATGCTCCTTTTGTCATATGCAAAAAGTAAAAGATTAGGTTTGAAATATTTGAAAAGTAAAGTGTGCTCCTTTTGTCATATGTCAAAAGTAAAAGATTAGGTTTGAAGATTTTGAAAAAATGAATGATGTTGTCTTTAACAATTGAAAAAGAAGAACCTTTTATTTGAATTTTTTGAAAAAGTGAATGATGTTGTCTTTGACATGTGAATATTTTTAAATTTGAATATGAAGTCTCATATGCCCATAAATAGATCATTTGAGAGCTTCACATTCACAACATCCAGAGCATACAACATTCATTCAAAGCTTTCATTCTCTCTTCTCTAAGCATTGAGCCTTAATTCTTGTTCATTTTGAGAGATATAGTTTGCGTTGTATTGTTCTTATTTCACTCATTGAGGAGTGTTTTCTGATAACCTACCCACTATCAGCTTTTGTATCAGAAAAATGGTGTGTATAACCCTTGTGCGTGTAGAAAGTATTCTACACGGGGAATAGTTGAATCACCACGTGTAAGGTGATTGCAAGTGTAGAGGGTGTTCTACACAGATCTTTTGTAGCGGTGTTGTTCAAAGGTGTAATAGGTTTCTATCTCCACCTGAAGGAGGTTGAATAGTGAATTTGGGAATCCTCAAGGGGTAGCTTGAGGCGAGAACGTAGGCAGTGGGGCCGAACCTCGTTAACATACTGAGTTTGCTTCTCTCTTACCCTTACTATTTATATTTATTGTTATTTCATATTTTGTTTATATTTTATATTATATATTTGATTTATAATTGTTATTTTTTTAATACAACTCAATTCACCCTCCCTCTTATGTTAGTCATCTGGGCAACATTATTTAATTTCAATTTGAAGTTTATGACGTATTCTTGATATTTTTGGATTAAAAGTTTGAGCATTTTATTTGTTGTTTATTTTATTTTATATCAGTTATTTTTCTTATTTATTTAAATTTCGATTAAATATGCATTACAATTACATTTTAGATTAATTTCAGTTTATTATTTAATTTTCAGATTAATTAAAATTGTTTAGCATTGTTGAATCTTTAATTTTTAATTTCAATTTGTTAATCTTTTACGTTCCATTTCTACACTAAAAAAAAAATTCCAAAAGTATGAATCTAGTTTATGACTAGTGCCCTTTTTATTTTCGTTGCACTCTTCCATTCATTATACATACCACCACTTTTGTTTGTGAAATTTTTCACCATTTTATACGAGTTTAAATTTAAGCAACTTTTTTCGAGGAGATGATTTAAGAATTTTATTTCTAATTATTACACGACATCCTTCTGTACTTAGAATAGCCTTTGTACTACTTATTTTTGAGTGAGTCAGTAAGCTTTGCGTACTCCCTTTAAAAAGAATGATTCCACTATGAAAAGTCAATTTTTATAAAATGGATATCATCATTAAAAAATGACTTTTTATGATATAGCTCATTTAAGTATTAAAATGACTGTATAAAACTTGCACGAGTTATATTCATGTCTATTATTATTCGATAATATTTAGTTATTGTTATAAACTATCTTGAATTGTATGACCACATTTATCTAGTCGTCAAATGCATAGTGCATAGTGCTAGCATAGTGAGCTAGCATAGTCCCCTTTGTACGCCTATATATATCGTTGAATTCTTTAAGAAATTGATAAGTTTGATATACAGATCAAGAATCTCCTCTCATTCTCTCTTAACCTCTCTGAGTTCTCTTTCTATCGTTGAATTTCTTTCTCTATTTTCATGATTTTATAACACGTTATCAGCACGATTACTCTCCATTTTTCTCTTGATCTCTCTTCTCTCTCTAGCCGACTCTGAAATCCACGCTGCCAAAGCTTTCGGTTCTTCTGGTTTGCTACCAGGAACTCTAGGACGTTCGAGAAGGATCTCCTCAGTCGAACCTATAGTGAGGCGGCTACCAACGTTCTCGTGCACTTGGCTACCAACATAGAAGAAAACGAAATCTCCCCCAAAATCAAACGCTCTCAGTTTCAGAGAGAAGAGAACCCTCCGAGTGAACTATGAAAGATATCGCCAAGCTGATCCATTTTTTTTACCATTTTATGCCTCACTTTCTTCCCCAAAGTAGTCATCTCTCTCACTCTGGGCACCCTAAATGCAACTCAATCACTCACAAATGAACAGACCCTTGTCTCCCCCGGCCAAGTTTTTTTTTGAGCTGGGATTCTTCGATCCAGGCAACTCAAAGTGGTACCTGGGAATATGGTACAAGAAAATCCCTGTTAAAACAGTTGTTTGGGTTGCAAACAAAGACAACCCACTTTCAAACTCATCCTCCGGCACCTTCAAGATCAGTGACCGTGGAAACATCGTTGTCGTCGACGGTGTTGGGAGCGTACTTTGGTCGTCCAAGAAAACCCAGGAAGTTGTTAATCCAGTTGTACAGCTTTTAGATTCAAGAAATCTTGTGGTCCGAGAAACGAGCGAAATCGACCCCGAAAAGCATCTATGGCAGAGCTTCGATTATCCTACAGACACTCTATTACCGGATATGAAGATGGGGTCGAACTTCGACTCTGGTTTCGACTGGAACCTGACTTCTTGGAAGAGCTCGGAGGACCCTTCAACGGGAGACTACTCATTCAAGTTAGATGTCCATGGATTTTCGGAAATTTTCTTGCTCAAGAATCAAGAACCAAAGTACCGGAAATGGCGCCTTTGAACGGTCTCAAATTCAGCTTTGTAATGGACGAACACGAGCCAGGAGTGGAATTTATATTGGGAAGCCCCTAAAGATCAATGCGATAACTACAAAGAGCCGCGGCAGCTTAACGGCAACATCTCAATCACCAAAACAAGGAGAGATTCAAGCAGGCAATCGAGTCCTCAACGCCGTCGGATCAGTAACTAGATAAAGAGAAATTTGATGGTGGTAGGCTTGAGGGTGTCAAGTGAAGGTCTGATCATGCTTTTCGGAAATTGGGATGGGATCTGAGTAGAAAAAGAGAGGGGGCAGGTTTTGTCTCTCCTATTTAGGCCTAGCCATGCCAGCCACCTACTCTCTAACCAAACAAATTCAACCTGACATCTTTCCACGTCAAATACAAATAATGTAGCTGCTAACTAGTCAAAGAAAGAAACTATAGTAAATTCATAATTCATAAATCGATGTTACTATTTTTGTCTTCACATATTTAGTAGGGGTCCATTAAGTTGATAAGATGAGCCGACCAACTACCTTCACAATAAAATAAAATAAATAAAAATAGATTGATGGTACTTATGGGGGATGAACCTAAGTCACGAGATTTTGAATTTGGTAAGTGGTTACTACTATTATTATAATAATAGTTAACTGGTCTCCTCTTTATAATAGTTAGAGGTAATTTTTTTTAACTTGTCATGTTTGACTAATAATTTTAGTTTTACAGACAGGAGCTATGTACTGTGATATTTTTCAATCTTACTAATTTTTACAGTGCACGTAGGTTCAGATGATACTGAAGATAGTAATCTTCTATTTCAAGTAAGTTTTTCAATATATCATTTGAAATCTTTAAAGTAAATATTGGTGAATTAAAATTTTCATAATTTACATATCAATTATATATGTGAATAATTTTATTCACATAGTTTAGATACAAGTTTTATTTATTCTTTTTGTACTTGTTATGAATTATTGATGATATAATTTATCTTAGAATAGAAATGGAGCATCCCTGAAGGATTGTTCTAAATCAATAATTTTATTGAGTACCTCATAATTTAAATGAGTGATACGTGTACCAAAAACTCATTATGATTTATGTACCTGAAGTTGCATAATTGAAATTGTAAAAAGAATATATATTTAAATGAATGTCTCGAATATGCTCCTGAAGTAGCAATATCGAGTATGCTCCTGCAATATGAAATGCAAACGTTCACAATATATTCTAAATTTAAATCTGGTTTTTCAGTGACTGGACAAAATAATGAGTTTTTGATAAGAATCATTAATCACGTCTTACTAGATCTACATCATTCCCTGAAGTGAATGATAATGAATTTATATCATTCTATTCCCTGAAGTGAAAAGAATGATGCGTTTAATAAACTAAGAGATTGGACGTGATAATGAATATTTTTTCGAGTCAGAAGCTCGTATTGGAAAAGCTATAAGCTTTCTCTTTGAGATGATATTATACAATTATTGAATCAAATATTATGATGCATCAAAAAGTGATATGATTCAAAATATTTGTATCATTTATAGTTATCTTGATCATCGAAAATCAATTATGATAAGTCGAATGATTTTCATATGGACTTCCATAAAAGAACCAGAAGATTCTTTTACTATAAAGTCTTACCACCAGAAATGGAAATAAAAATTTGCTTGAAGCAAATAAGATGAAATTATTCGACGTTATCTTGATTATCATATGTGAACCAGAAGTTCAGATGATAATTAAATTTTGGATGCAATAAGATAAAAATGTCTCATATTCTAGCTGCTAAAATCCCAGCGAGGATTGAAGTCCCTGTAGGACAATTAAGAAATTCAGCAGTCTAAAAACATGTATAAAGGCATGTGAGACTTATCGATACAAAAAATAGAGTATCTCAAAAGAGAAAGGCACAAATAATTTGATGCTCCTGAAGAGGCCATACCCACAAAACAAGCAATAAAGTCCATCCAAATTCTCTGTATAAAATTCTCCTATATAAACTCTTGAAGAGTGCCTCCTGAAGAGGTTTTTCATGAAAATGTCTTCCCTTGAAGAGGGACAGGTACCTGAAAATAACGAGATCTCGTTACATTTCATGAATAATGGAGAAATTATGAATAGAAATAAAATCGTTGTCAACAACGTATTTCCATATGAGATGGCAATTGACATTACCAGAAGTAATGATGAAAGTGAATCAAGAATCGTCGAAGAATACGACGTAAAATATTGGCCAAATTTGAAAGAAACAATTCCTGCAGAATTGATTCACTAGTAAAATATGATGCATCGGGACTTATAGTCCAAACACCTAAAGAGGTGATGCTTGTTGAATGTCAGTGGGTATTTATAGAAAGGAAATAAAAATGTGATATATAAATCACGAATCAGTTTCTCAATTCCTGCAGAATTGATATGCAGAATTGATATCACTAAGTAAAATGTGATAAATATTGACTTGAAGTCCAAATACCTAAAGAGGTGATTTTTGTTAAATATCAGTGGATATTTATATACATGATATAAAAAGCCTGAAGCTTTTAATATGAAAATGTGATATAGAGATCACAAGTTAGTTTCTCGAAGAAACAATATTGATATGTTTTTAAAGTGGTTGAAATCATATTGAGATTTTTATTAGCTTAAAAGTTACCGAGAGTTTGGATATGCATGATTAACTGCATATTTATATGGATCATTGGATCATGATATATATATATATATATATATATATATATATATATATATGAAAATCCCTGAAGGATAGAAAATGTCTGAAACTTCTAATATGAATACATCTGGAAATATGTATTCTATCAAGTTTCAAAAATCCTTATATGATCTAAAGCAATCCAAACGCAAATGAAAACAAGCTATTATTGCAGTTTATATATATGATTTAAATGTCATTGAAACTCCAGAAGAGCTCATAAAAACTGCACATATTTGAAATATAAATCTGAAACCCTTGCGGCTTCAAGGGGAAGATGGATGATATTATTAGTCATGAAATGCCATCTTTTAATACAATTAGTATTTCAGATTCATATTATGGGTTTGATATGAAATGTGCATTATTAAAGAAGAAATAAAGCACACAGAACATTTACCAAAAGATAGAAACACAAATATGAATATTTGTGAAATATTATTTTATTATCTTGAAACAAGAATTACAGAAATTTAAGGCACTTTGCCTCATTCTTCAAATGCTCTTGTTCTTCAAGAATCTGCATGGCATCCCTATCTAAAGCGGTGGGCAATCGAAAAGAAGATTTAAGCAAGGATTTTAAATTCCTATTCTCTTGCTTTATTGATTCTATCTTCATGTTGGACTCCAGAAGAAGTCGCTGAAGTATAGCAATATTCTCGTGGAGATCGTCAACTCCACAAGTTCTGGATTGCAGTCGCTGAGAAAATGCGACAATGGATGATGAGTATCGGGTACCGAGACTCACAAGCTCATAGATAGCTTCATTATCTGCCCTACGAGTCAGATCATTATATTGCATGATAGCACTTGTGGTAGAAGCAGGAACAGCTGATGAACGAGGTGCAGAGTACCTCATATATTGGCCATGAGAAGATCGCTGAGCCATTGCAGAGTAAAAATGCAGAAAGAGATTACAGAGTAAAAATGCAGTATGATTACAGAAAAGTGAAGAAGATGAGATGTGAATGAAGATGAGCTGAATATCTCTTTTATAGAGAAAAATTATGATACAACATCTCTCGTGAAGCAAGAGAAAAGAGACGAAATATAGCTTCATAGCTCTGCGGCGCCCGACAGCACGCCTGACAGCTGAGGCGCCTGACAGCTGCAGCACCTAACAGCACGCCTAACACCTACAGAGGAGTTAAAAATCTGCGGTGCTTGTCTGATCTCAAAAGGCTGGCCACCGTTTTTATTAAAAATGAGGTTAGCGGTTTAATGTTGATGAATTCTCCACTAACTGTGTTATTTACAAGAACTCCAGAAGAGTACAATTCCAGAAGAGTAGTGATCAGCAGAAAGATCCAGTTATGATTATTTTATCAACATGGATCAAGTCCACAGTTAGTTGGATGTACAAATGCGAGTTATCTTTCAGATATACACAAGAAGATCATTGCAATTCATGAGAAGAAAGTTGAAATTGATATCAAGAAGGTACGGTCAAGTAAAAAAATCTGGCAGATTTATTCACTAAAGCATTACCAACTGCAACATTTAAGAAGATTATGCAGAACATTGGAATGCGGAGGTTTGAAGACCTGTTATCATGCACTTTTCAGGGGAAGTAATGTCTTGAAGACTTGTGCTGATTGTACTCTTTTTCCTTCGCTAAGGTTTTATCCCACTGGGTTTTCCTTTGCAAGGTTTTAATGAGACAATCCTAAAGCACTCGGTGATACATATGAATACTGTACTCTTTTTCCTTCGCCATTGGTTTTTTCCCACAGGGTTTTTCCTTGGCAAGGTTTTAACGAGGTATATTCTTTAAATATGGTCATCCAAAGGGGAAGTGTTATAAACTATCTTGAATTGTATGACCACATTTATCTAGTCGTCAAATGCATAGTGCATAGTGCTAGCATAGTGAGCTAGCATAGTCCCCTTTGTACGCCTATATATATCGTTGAATTCTTTAAGAAATTGATAAGTTTGATATACAGATCAAGAATCTCCTCTCATTCTCTCTTAACTTCTCTGAGTTCTCTTTCTATCGTTGAATTTCTTTCTCTATTTTCATGATTTTATAACAGTTATAGAATAGTTTTGTACTTTATAGATTTTGTCCTGGTGTTCTTGCAAGGATATAACCACATGTACTACGTCAACTCAAAACTGCATTAGTCAATGGATGCATGGAGTGTATGATGGAAGAAAAGGATCAAAATCATCAAGTAGCACAGTGGTTATTAATTAAAAAAAATAACAAGAGCAAACCTTAATCTGATCATAGTGTGGTAGGAATTTTGGATTTTTAAGAGGCCTTAATTGAACTTTAAAACTTAGAATTCAAACAATATTCAATATTCAGTAAATGCTATAACTTTATTAAATTTGTGGATCCAAATTAATTTTAGATTAATTTATATTTAAATATAAACTTTATTTATATATTTTTTAAGATTTCAAAAATTGTATCTATTTTGTTAGATATGGGCTGAAAATCAGGTTCTTGGTCCACAAATAGTCGAAAGAAATTTTGAAACAGATTCAAAGCTCCATGAATTACGGGCCTACATGCCATTGAGGCCTACGGATGGGCAAACGGCCTGTAGGCCGATCTGTTTGCCCAACAACCGGGCAGGACGGAGCCGAGGGGCATGTTGCACAAAGAGCCCCCACCCGGGTGGTTGCGGGGGGCAGGGTGGCTTGCTGCCGCCCGCATAAGGCGGGTAACAGGCCTGAGTCAACTGACATAGAAAATGCTGCATGGGATTGGAAAAAAGAGAGAATTTTCTTTTAATTATTTAGTTAGAAGTTAAGCCCCCGGCATACTTACCTTTGAATTCCTGGCGCGTTATTTTAAGCAAAATATCGTTGTTACGCCCCGCTTTGAACTCCGACCCTTAAGCAACGGCATCCCCTCCCTCTCTCACAATCTCAAGCCACACCCCTACAAACAAAACTCAAAATCCAAACTCTATTTTCGTCTTTTGATTCCAAAAATTTGAATTCATTTCCAATTCCACCACCTTTGGAGGTTAATTCCATGCACATAGTAAAGATTTTCGCAAACACGCAGGTACGTACCTTTCTCACTGTTATCCTTCTTTAAGCAGTAGTTCAGTTTTATCCACCTAGGTACGTTTTATTTATACCAACAAAAGATGTTTACCCTCTTTTGCTTCTTCGTTTTCGTTTATTTGTATTTTTTTTCAGTTCCATCTTGGTCATTTTTTCTTTTGTCATTTCTTAATTTATGATATTGTATGATTGGGTTTTTTGGTTATTCCATTATTTTCTATACTTCGATCATTAGTTTTATGGATATTCTTTCACATTTGAACTTTCAAGTTCAATTGTGGAAATAAGTCCTGTGTTACGCTTTGATTGTACGAGAAATTAGTGAGGGTGGGGTGATCGTGAATGTTGCTGATAGTGTAGCTGGAATGTAGTAAATATGGGGGAACATGTGGTGGAGTATTTGTTTGATATTCTTTCAATGTGTTGAGCCCGCAATAATATTCATTAAATGCTGAAAGAAGAACTGAAATTTTTTCCGTCGTTGGCGCCAGATGTAAAATTAGGCCTTGGAAGCTATAGAAGCAGGTAAGCCAATTGATCGAGTTTGTACACCTATCGACAGCATGATTGTCTGAGCATTAAGTTTTGAAACTCTTAAGGAAATTGTAGAGGCATGAAGGAAATAAGGCATAAAAGGACACAGAATGTTCATATGAAGCTATAAATAAAGTTGAACTTGTATTGAGACAATGACTAGGGAGGCCCCTAGTACCTCAGGTCAGCAGTCCTACAATGAAGCAGGGTATGTTCTGCCAAGTGGCAGGACCACCTCGGAGAGAAAGGAAAATGAGATCTGTGTACAGACAGGTGAGGAATTTTCCACTGAGTTTTTGCGGGATCGCGCTGCTCTGAGAAGATTGCCACTGATATCTGAAGTGGAACAGTACCAGCCAAAGAGATTAGGTTTTAATCTCAATAAGAACCATCAGCTGGCTTATGAGGATCTCAGTGCCACTGTTGGGCTGCACAGAATTGATTCTGAATGCAGTTCAGAATTCTTTGAGTTTGTCCTAAGAACTGAATATGGCGCTGAAGCAGAGAACAAGACTTATACTGATAATATAAACAGATATCATTGGGAATATGGTGCCATTGGGCAAGTGCCTGGTAACTTTTCTGATGAGAGTAAGCTTGATCAAGTAACTCCAGCAATAATTGCTCCGCCCCTACGTGTAGTGGGGTCCAATCATTCATACTATCCTCATGGACCAGAAATCTCAGAAGCTTCTTTCCCCGGCAAGATGAAAATTCTCTGCAGCTTTGGGGGTAGAATCTTACCAAGGCCAAGCGATGGCAAGCTTAGATATGTGGGTGGAGAGACACGAATTATATCCATCAGAAAGAATGTCACTTGGGTGGATCTTATGAAGAAGACTTCTGCAATTTGTAACCAACTGCATACCATCAAATACCAGCTTCCTGGTGAGGATCTTGATGCACTTATATCTGTTTGTTCAGATGAGGATCTTCATCATATGATAGAGGAATATCAAGAGCTGGAAAGAATTGAGGGTTCTCACAGACTGCGGATATTTCTTGTATCTTCAAATGAACCCGAGAGCCCAAGTTCTTTGGAAGGAAAGGCTACCCAGACAAGTGATGCTGATTATCAGTATATTGTAGCTGTTAATGGCACAGTGGACCCAAGTTCCAGGAAGAGCTCTAGTGGTCAGAGTTTGACAAGCCAGAACAGCCAATTTGGAAATAACTCAGATTATAGTCCAACTTTGCATCGAGACTCTCCTACATCACCATATAATTTAGAGATTAGGGATTGTAGTCCAAGTTCCTCAAATTTGGCAGGAGTGTTTTCCAAGCCTGCTTCTCAGTATCTAACTGCACTTCAGATACCAAGCAAGTCATTTAACCAGTCCCCTCCTATATCTCCCAGTCAGCGTCGAGATCCTAATAATTCTAATTTGCAGATTTATGTGGATCGACCATGTGCAGATGGCAATCAAATCATCAATCTATTTGTTAAGGAAAAGCTACCTTGTGAAAATCCATATTGTATTGAAAATTTGTATTATCCTGATGCCTTGGCTTATTACAATAATCTTTCTCATGGGCCTACATTGATGAATTACCAACAGCCTAATGAATATTTGGTAGAAACTGGGCATAACAACAAATCCCATGACAGACACTTTCACGACCGAAGCCCCAGAAAAGATTCAGAATATTCTCCATCATATGGTCAAAGTGAAATGAATTATGAGAAACGAACGCTTGGGGAAAGTGAATTCTATTCAGAGAAGGTTCCCCCCTTCCCCGATGCTCCAATGGGCTTGTGGCCAGGGTTCAATAATACAGATGTTTCTCATGGCAAAATCTTACAAGTATTGTCGGACTCTCAGTTGCAGGAACATGGTGAGAGGTCCAATTGCTACTTCTCACTGTCCCCTTTGAGTGCTGTGAGAGAAAAATCACTTTCACTAGAAATCCCTAATTCCTCATTACAATGTGAAGAGAGAATTGATGACAAGCCCCAAATAGCTGACTATGAGAATCAGCCTACTTCTGAGACCGCTGAAGATTGCAAGAAGATTTCTAAAATGGATCAAGACCAGAAAGACTCTGAGGGAAATGTTGAAGTTACATCATGTGATAATGCCACAGAGTTTAAGAAGTTCCCAGACCTGAACTATCTCCCTAGTGTTTGTCTATCCTTGAAAGAGCTACAAAACCTCAGAGGAAGGATTCATGTTTCACCCGTCATTTCTTTAAAATGTTCTCCAGAGCGCAGGAGGGAGCCCTCCCTTGATTTCCAAGCAGATGCAACTGTTCCTGAGTTTTCAATTAAAAGCCAAACTTCTAAGAAGGATAAGCATTGTGCGACAACTGAGACATTAAGTATTCAAGCAGCATCTGATGGGTACCCTGGAATATTACATGTTGCATCACGGGGATTGGATGACCAAGAATCCATGGACCAAAGATGTGTAAGTATATTTCCCTTTCCCAGAATTAAGCTTGTACAGAATAATAATCTCATCTATGCCTTATTTCAGAAGTCAACCACAAGCACTGTTTTCTGTAGAGAGGCTCCTCTTTATAATTCGGATCCCCTAGATTATTCAGACCACAAGGTTGACATCGTGGGACATGGCAGACCTTCTTATGATGAAGCCAAGTTTGGAGATGTCATCGGTGTCCAATCACAGCCATCATATTGTCATCCTGACAACAAGAAGCTGGAATCAGTTATCATTGTTGAAGATATAACTGATTCTACACGTCCTGGCGCTCCCTTGTCCTCAAAAGTTGTCTCAAGTACAGAGAATGAAGCCAATGATGATTTGCTATCTCCTAGGCAAACAGAAGCAGAGAATGCCACCTTAAATTCAGAATGCAAGGTAAACAGTTTCCGTATGGAACTAGAGTTCATGTTTTATAATAGTGAGTTTAGTTGTTAATTTGAGCTCATAACCTATATAGGGTGTGAAAGGTAATCGCAGAGATATTGATGACTCCATCACTGATGCTACAATAGCTGAAATGGAAGCAGGCATCTATGGTTTGCAGGTTCAGAATGTCTATCTTCTGATTTTATGCCTGATTCAACAGCAGTCCCCTTTCCTATCAGATTTCTTTGTTTTCATGCCTTGAAAATCAGACA
This sequence comes from Carya illinoinensis, assembly GCF_018687715.1. Lineage (NCBI taxonomy): Eukaryota > Viridiplantae > Streptophyta > Magnoliopsida > Fagales > Juglandaceae > Carya > Carya illinoinensis. The sequence continues at coordinate 36,252,787 of NC_056752.1, read as the reverse complement.
AAAATTTCCAATGATTCTTTCATGTAAATGATGTGCACTGTGGCAGTAAACTATCTTACTTTAAAATTTTCCATTTTTTTGAAGGAGTTTTATCTGAAAAATTTACATTTTCCTCCGGATTAGAAATGATCCTAGGAAACAAAGGATTTGAATAAAAGTTGTATTAGCAAGTACTCGAGTTATGGAATGAAACTGCATTTATGGGCATGAGAGTTTCCCAACAGGTGCTTCTTCAACCAAATTTCCTATTTTTGTCATGGATTTTTAAGCAAGTATGCAAGGTTAAGTGAATAATGCAGAGACTTTCTAGATTTAGAACTGAACGCATGATGTCTTGTTCCAAGTGAATGGTGTTAGATTGCCGAGAAGATTGAAGCAACTGCTTTAAAGTTTATATCCATAAGAAAAATAATGGTATCAAAATTTTCGCTTTTCAAGTTCTTAAGAGAATGATGCTTTATGGCATCCAAGTACCACATGCAGTTCTTAACTAGAAAGGAGCTTGGTTTTATCTAATAGACTTCTTTGTCATTTTCTGTCATTTGCCTCTTCCTTTAATGTGTATTTTTCATGGCTATTCATTTAACTACATGTCTTTAAGTTACTGCCTTCAGAACGCTTCAACATGGTTACATATTACAGAACTACTTATTTCATTTCCTTTTTGTTTCTTTCTTAACTATTGCAAGGCTTTCAGTTCATCGCGGTAAGCAAATTCAGATTTTCCTAGACCAACTTGTAATCTGGAATTACAACCCTGTGATTGACTCCCTTATCCTATTTCTATCTTGCTTCTTTTTCTCGCTAAACAAATAAAATCTTGAGTCTATTTTTTTCCTGGAATCTAGAGTCTGTTTAACTGAATGCTTCGTATTCTGATCTGCAGATTATATCAAATGCTGATCTTGAAGAACTGAAAGAGTTAGGATCTGGTACGTTTGGAACTGTATATCATGGAAAGTGGAGGGGAACAGATGTTGCTATTAAGAGAATAAAAAAGAGTTGCTTTCAAGGCAATTCATCAGAGCAAGAGCGACTGGTGGGTCCTAAAATCATCAGTGTTTGAACATCTGAAATTCTTCTTTATCACAATTTTTGCTCATGGCTATATTCATACAGTTCCCATAATATACAGAATTTTTTTTTTATTATTATTATTAGAAGAGCAACTTCTCAATGACTTGAATGCCATTACTTGGTTTCATTATGAACATATATATATATATAGTAAAAATTTCCTCTCTACCTGTTTGTACAGATAAAAGACTTCTGGAGAGAGGCACGGATATTGTCCACTCTTCACCATCCAAATGTGGTTGCATTCTATGGGGTTGTTCCTGATGGGCCTGAGGGAACACTGGCAACTGTAACTGAATTTATGGCCAGTGGATCATTGAGAAATGTACTATTGAGGAAGGATCGGTGAGTCGGTACATGTTTCCTTTCTCTCTTTAACCCCATATATAGATTTATGCAATCCATAGAATTCTTCTTGCAGGGTGCTTGATCGCCAAAAAAGGCTAATAATTGCAATGGATGCTGCTTTTGGCATGGAATACTTGCATTTGAAAAATATTGTTCATTTTGATTTGAAATGTGACAATTTGTTAGTCAATTTGAGGGATCCTGAACGACCCATTTGCAAGGTAATTAATAGCAGAACAAAATTTTGATTGACACAGTTGTCCTCAGTATCACTCTTTATTGTGGATCCATATATATCATGAGTATTTCTATATTCTTTCAGGTCTTCCGTGATTAGTGTTTCTTAAACAACTTTTATCTTTGAGTAGTTAGATTTCAACTCACTTGGGATTGTAACCGCCTGTCAGGTTGGAGATTTTGGCTTGTCAAGAATTAAACGCAACACACTTGTCTCTGGGGGTGTTCGAGGAACCCTTCCATGGATGGCACCTGAATTATTAAACGGTAGCAGCAGCCGGGTCTCTGAGAAGGTTTTAGACTTGGGATAGAACCTATTATCTTACACCTCAGAGTTTTAAGTAAATTGAATAATAACCAATTATGCCTCAAAGAATGCAATAGCAAGATCATGTGTTTTCCTTTTCTTTTCAATAGGTTGATGTTTTCTCATTTGGTATTGTGATGTGGGAGATTCTGACCGGTGAGGAGCCATATGCTAACATGCATTGTGGTGCTATCATAGGTAAATTATAACCCATTGCTGAAATTAATGTATCTTTTTTCTTCATCAGAGTTTAGTTCCCTATCATATTAATAGAGCACTTTTCAACTTAAGATGATTTTGAAATGGCATGCTTTGGTATTCAATGTGACGCCCCCAACTCCCACGTACGGACACATGGAAATCGAGACGTCGGGATGATGACATTCAATTTAGAAGAGTCACTCCAATTTTTTCTCCATGACAGTTGCAAATTTGGTTTACAACTCCACATCTGGTGTTCTTTTGTGAACTTATGATTATAAGGTTGTCCTTGGAGACCATCCTTAGGAGAAACATTGCCATTTGAATCCAATGATATATGGTGATTATGGTGCCTTTTAGTGGCCTATTATGGGGAGCCCATCTATAAATTGGGGGTAGAAGCATGTCTTTTTGGCATGTAATACTAAAGCTTCTCTCAGGAAATTCTGGTGCTACCAACCTCTTTTTGAATCCATTATAACATTATAATCCAAGTACATTTGTGTCGCACGGATGACTCTTACCCATTAACATCTTGTTTGATGAAAGGTTCAATTTATTTCTATGGACTACCTTCTACTGTAATAATAAGTTCGTATGTTTAATTTGTTACAGTAGTCACTATAATGTTGACGCTAGGACAGTATCATCTTCCTCCCCCCCTCCCCCCCTCCCAGCTAGAGGCCCTACTTTGGTAGAGACATTACCTTTATTAGCTTGAATATCTTCATTTCTTCCTATATGAATCCCTGGATTGTCTCTTATTCATTGCCAAATGTTAGTTTAATCCCAGGACTTTTTGGCATGATGATCTTGAGCAGCATTTCAGAATTTTGGTTCAACCTTGCTTTTTGTCACTTGAGCTAAAATAAAATTTGAAAATTTTGATGTGGCCTTAGAAATCATGACCAATCAATATGAAACGGATGGAAGCATTTTTAACATTTTCAGATAACCAATGTGTTCACCTGATCCCCAAGTAGAAGGCATAGAAATCTCTGTCAGTTGTGGAAAACTAACTTATATATCTAAGAATTTGATTTTTTTGGTAAATCGCTTGTCATTTTCTTTTATCCTATTTCTTGAAGATTGCCTATTTCAATGAGTCTCTGCTATGATTTTGATTACCATAGTCTTGTTGTGAACTTTGCTGAAGGAGGAATTGTAAATAACACACTCAGACCTCCAATTCCAAAACGTCGTGATCCTGAATGGAAAAAGTTAATGGAAGAGTGCTGGTCCCCTGATCCTACAGCCAGGCCATCATTCACAGAGATAACAAATAGGCTACGTGATATGTCAACTGCACTCCTGAAAAAGCGACGTGGTCCTGCCAATAGATGAACCAAAAATCCTCATGTAAGTCACACTTGTACATAACCCAAAATGAATTAAAAAGAAAATTAGCAAATTTTGTTTTTCATTTTATTATATTGTGCGGAATCTTCTAACTGTAAAATAGCTTTTATATGGGCGGAGCCATTAATATAGACATTTATACGAATAAGATCCACTTGCAGTTTGTACTTTTTTCTATTTCTTTGATGTATTAAGCTAAAAAGACCTGAAATGATTTGTACATGGTAAATGTTGTTGTTCAAAAAGTAAGTTCTTTGTAAAACTTTTTTAGTTTCTTACAGGAAGTGATGGGGCTCCGTGGCTTCTCTATGGAGTTCATAATATAGGGCTGCATTTAAGTGTGGAGATATTGCATTGAACACAAGTTGTTATATAAGGTTCAGACTCTTGGAATTTTCCACTTAACACCCCTATAGGCTAATACCTTGTCTTGGTAGCCGTTGTGTTGAGATATAAATTAAATGGGATAATGGTACACCTACGACTCTCTTACAATTATTTTACAAATCATTTTAAATCAAACAATGTTATTGTGCTACTTCATTAAAAAACAATTTCAATTTTACATAACTACCCTTTATTTTAAGTAGAGTTATAAAATGGTTGTAGACTAATTGTAAGTTTATTATCCTTCCTTTGTATTACATTCTTAACACGCTCTCTCACGTGTAAATCAGACTCTCTCTCAATGGGTAAGCTCAAAATATAGAATCTTTGATTAAATGAGGTAGCATGTATAGTCAAAGTTCAAATTCAGGATCTCTGCCATGATACCATAAAGTTAAACGGATGGGAATAGGTAGATTTTATTATTTAGTTTATATCTTAAAGTTGCCCCTCATGTGTGTGGTGGACTCTTACAGTTTAATAGGTGGGCCCAATCCGTAGAATATTTAATAAAATGGGATGAAGTGTAAAATCTGCTATGATATTATGCGAAATCATCACTTGTCCTAAAAAATTAAACTGATAGGAAGGTGTAGATTTAATCATTTATATTTATCTTAACATATACCAACTCTAGAAACTCGATTTTTCTCCTTACTCTTCTCTTAACCTAGTAGTAGTAAACAATTAGAATTCTGATTTTAGTTTCTTTTAACTGAAACTTCTATAATGGAGTGCAAATATGTCCTTCCCTTAACAGAGATAGGTTGTAAATGGTGAGAAAGAAGGCATAAAACATGAAGCTTTGATGAAAACAACAAGAACTTCGATCTATTTACTGAGTTTTAGCAATACCCGGACAAGCTACTAGATTTTGGCCACAGCATCCGAGAGGGAGAAATATCTTAAGCATGATAGTACTCATAAATTATATAGTCAGTTACAAAATATAGGAAGTCCGTCGGCCAGAAGCATGTAAATATAAGGGCTATGAAATTTACTGGTCATTCTTCTAACTACCAGACTATAAAATGAGTAATCATAGATCCTTCAGTCTAAAATTTTAGTTAAACTTATGGGTAGGACCGTAGGAGACTGCTCACTATTATAATAACCATCCAATTATGATGCTCAATATTAAAAATATTGTGTCGTATTGCAAGGCTGAAAGCATTCTTAATGGATTAACCAAATGCATTTTTAAATTTTAGTTAATATCATATGAATTTACATTTGCCTATTCCATTTAAATTCAATCCCCACATTAGATTATTCATTTACTCTCTATATGATAATAAAATAGTATTAATTTAATATTTTTTTATTTAATTTATTTTTATCACATTTTGTAGTTCTACTAATTAAATATTAATAATAATTCTATTCTAATTAAATTAATATTAAAAAAAGTATTATTAAATGTTAATAATAATTATATTCTAAATGTTAAATGTTAATTATATTCTAATTAATTTAATTTATTTGTTTGGAGTGAGAAACTAGTATTTTAATGTTTGAAGAAGCAACTGTAATTAGCTATATTTGGTGAAGCGCTGTAACTGAAATCCAAATTATTTTAAAGATGACCAATCCAATGTGGAGTCTTTTTGGCACAGATTTTATATATTATCTAAAATTTAGCCAAGCTAATAAGGATGCTCTAATTGTGAATGACGGTAAAATGTAAAATGAATAATAGTATTGTTTTCTTTTATGAAAAGAAATTTTCATCCTAAATTCTGATATTAATAAGCACTGCTATGTAGCACATTTTAACTAATTGTCATATCAACGAGTATAATTAAAGATAATAAGATAATTTATTATAAAAAGTAGCATTGCTCTTTTAAGAAGAAATGTGATACATTTTAGGTAATTTTCATCTAATTAGTTAAATGTGAAGCCATTCAAAATGTATCATATCAGCAAATGTAATCATTAGGGACTGCAAGATATTAAAAGATTAAGAATAATATTAATGCATTACTCTAATTTTATAAATTTTCCAGTGGAGTCTATATTGGAAGACCACATCTTTGCATTGAGTTGAATGTATATGCAAAGGATAGAGATCAGATTGATTGCGATGAAGTTACCTTATGCAATTAGTATTAAAGTCATTGGTGGGAAACAATTGAAGTGCCTTACGACACCCCTTTGACTCTCTGCTTAATTTCTTCTTCTCTTTTGAGAATGATTTTGAAACTCTTTTCATTCTTCATGAAGTCATAACACAATTGTCAATTCATATTCCTCTTTTGAGATTTACGTACCCTGGCCTCCTTTCTTTTCAAATATCCCTTGTGGGTAATGGGCAAATGACGTAATGTCTAACTTTTTTTTTTTCTTCATCCTCTCTATATATCCAAAGATTCGAGCTGGTCTCCATATCCTCAATTATTTTATTAAATAGTAATATTAATAGACTTTTCTAATATTCCAGGAAGGGAAATTAATAGAGAAATTGATCTTCAGTACTTGACAAGACTAGTTAATGTTTGTCAAAATCATCACTATTTTTATAGGGTAACGAGCTACGTACTAGGGTTTCAATATTAATGTAATATTCTAGATTAAAACTGATTTTCTCTAAACTCTTTAGCCCTTATGAAAGGGAACAAAATAAAACATGCTCTAAAGACATCTTCATGGACCTTTGGAGTCAAAATGCAATATTTTAATGGAAAGCTCAAACCACATAACATATACTACAAAAGAATTAGTCAATAATACATTTGCAGCCTCATTAAAATATTATAAAAAGTAATAACTTCTCATTTCTAAATAATGTAAAATCTCTTATACTACCTACTCTTATCCTTATCACATGGGGTATCACACAATTTTTTTTTTTTTTTTGGTCCTCGTGATATTTCTTTTAAAATTAAATGAAATACAAGTAACTTGTGATCATGATCTTAACAGCTAAATTTTAGTGGGTGGTACATATATTAAAACTTATTGATAGTTTAGAATTGATCATATTACAAAACCAAAAGATAATTTAGGATGCAATTAAGAGTAATAACCCTGGCCTAGTTATTATATATCCAATCCGAGCAAGTGGGTTAGAAGAGACTCGAACCACCCATTAGGCATTGATGAAGGAGGAATTAGAGGTAGCGCACATGCATAACAACTAGGCCACCGACGGTGACTAGTATCAACCACTTGATTACATAGGATCCACCATGAAATAGACATTATTAAAGCTTTTGTAAATGCTAAGATCGATAATGATCATCGGGAACGGTTGTTCCATCATGTGTTGATTAGAACGCTTCCTTTCTGTAGAGACATTGGTGATAACATTCCAAACAACTACTTGAAGGCGTCGTGGTCAATAATGCCTTATTTTATTGTAGATAAGGAATCATGTATCTCTCCACAAACAATGGTTACCAATTCACGACCATGCATACATATATCTACATATATATTTGCAAAGATGTCATGAATGATTGAACAAAATGACAACAGTACCTTTGCAAAGCTGGTCAATCCCATTTAATTGACACCATCACAAGACAGGCAACTTGCATGAAAAAATGTCTATATATATGAGCCAAACAAACGCATGCTGCAAAGCTTTTCGACCCCCATTAACTTTGACACATCCATCAGACAACTTTGATCGTGAAGTCAATTCTCAAATTTCAATTAGCTATATATACTACTGCCTAAATACGTGTTGGTAACCAATACATAAATGTTTAAATGCTATTTCTTGTAAGACTTGAATAAAATATAAATCATGGGTTTAGTGATCATCAGAGATCACGACATTAATGGTAGTCTCAAATTTCTTTTGTTTGCCTGAGTACTATTGAACTAACTTTTAACCAATAATTAATTTAATTGTATGTATTAATAATTATAAGCTCTTCATGAAGTAGTACTTTGAATTAACAAGTAGACTTTTCCGGCATTTCCCATCTATCCATTCAAGTGGCTCATCTATGAGTCCACCAAAACCTGCACGTACAAATCAAAGATATACTTGCAAGAAACAGTAGTGGCTGATCATCTTATCCTCGATGTTACCCATTATAAAGGCATACTACGACTTAATTAACTTTTGATTATTTATATCATGTATCGGTCAATCCCTATATACAATATCTTGATCTCTCCCCTAAATTAAAGGATCATGTTAAAATGTAACATATATATATATATATAATAATGGTGTCGAATATTTTCTGTACAAATTTTGGTGGGTGTTGATCTAGCAGTGCTACTCACTCGGTACACTCCACTCCCCGACCAAGTAGTGGCAATTAAGGCTCCTCCCTCCTCCATGTTGCAGTGGGGATCTCCGCCACTATATATAGGTAAATTTAAAAGCGAGACTTCCATATAAAAACAAAAAATAGTTTAAGATGATGATGCATGTACACTCATCAAAAGGCAAAAGATACACTTGTAAATTTCATCTTTGATCATTACACTTTGCTGATTGTGCAATTAATATAAGTCATGCACCATATGCATGGAAAGATCATCAGTTCCTACTAAAAACATATTGATTAACACCTGGTGATCTTCAATATTAAAGAGGAAGATATATTGATCATTTTCAATTTGAGAACCTGAATTATGATTATTTTTCGCGTACAAATAAAAATACCTTTTAATTTCTTCCACCAAAACAGCAAGATCAACTTCCTGATCTAATATTACATGACATGCATGGGATGATATATAAGTTTATGTTCTCCCCTGTATCTTATGAACGCTAACATATTGACAATTTATAAGGAAGTTATATATATATATAAAATACGTCTCCGGTCTTCCCTGAAATTAAAGAGCTTTCAAACTGTTGCGTGAAAGCCATCTTTCTGTCAACGAAGCTTTTCCGGTCGGGTTTCCTCGTCATTTGTGATGACTGTACGTAGTTGCGGTATTTTGATGAAAGGTCTAGCTACTAGCTAGTGCTAATCTTTGGCTTGGCCGGGTTAGTCAACTCATTTTATATATAGCATTACCATATTATTTTTTCAGGGCGGGATGATCATATTTCATCAGCAGGCCAATAGGATCATGAATATATATTGTAATTCTATAATGTGTGTGGTAAAGCTTGTTTAATAATTCAAATGGACATGAACACTTTTATTCTTTAACTTTATGAAAAGAAACCTTAAAATTATGACCACATAATTTGGCGAGACGCATGCCCGATTACCCACCATGTGTGAAAACTAGACAGACCCAGTATGACGCATGTCGATCGTGACGTAAATTGAACATGTGTCATAAGCCTTAATTGGCTTACGTGGGGGCGCATGCGTTAACCAATCGATATTAGGTAATCATGCACGTCATCAAGAGAGCCGAAAGGAGCAAATTAAGAAGTATATCCTATATATATATATATATATATATATATATGATCTTGTATATGTTGCATTGCTTGCTTTCATGAATACGGTCGGTTTTGGTGTTCCAAACCCACGAGAAATTAATTAAAAATATAATTAACTTATATTATTAATATTGCAGAATATATATATATATATATAAGAATCAAGGGGCGGCTAAATTAGATCACTTATGACCTAATAGCATCTTAAAAAAGTAAGTAATTAAGCAATAAGAAAAAGCTAGCTAGGGGATAAATTAAATAAATGAGAAATTAACAAGCTTAAGAAAGGAATTAAGTGCATGCAGCAAGCATTCGTATAACATAAAGCATGGGTGGCCAATGGAAAATGTATAGGTCTGATCGATTTTGTGTTGTGTAAATGGAATGGATATTTAGTAAGGGAAAGGTATGCATGAGATAAAGCTTTGTATTACTTATTGTATATAGTTTAAAGTTGGTAACTTAATTGCACCTATTATTCATTCATGTTGTGTCAAGTTAAAGCTGTCATGTCAAAGTCTAGCCAAATCGTGTGTATATATATAGAGTTTTGTTACATACAAGTACAGTCGTGCACTAATCTGTGTATTAATACTGATTTATTCATACTTAAAATTTAAATTAACACTATTTTTAATAAAATCTACTTTTTTACCAATCACATCACATTAATGCACAGATTAGTATACAATTATGCTTACAACTATATTTTTCCATATATATATACCAACTCTAGCCCAATATGCAGTTTAATTAAATGAGTTAGAACAATCAATCTTAATTTGTTAATTACGTACATATATTTTGTGTTTGACTGTTTGTCATGGCAATCGAGATAGCAAATTATGACAAAAATTACTAGCTCTAATATAAAGTTAAGTTTGGACAGTAAGTTGAGATGTGATGAGTTAAAATAAAAATTAAAAGTTAAATAAAATATTATTTGAATATTATTTTTTTAATATTATTATTATTTTAAAATTTGAAAAAGTTAAATTGTTTATTATATTTTATGTGAAAATTTGTAAAAGTTGTAATAATGAGATGAGATAAGCTGAGATGGTTTTTGTTGAAACTAGTAGACAAAGATCCTCTACTACCTCCAGACACGGATCCTCCACTATCAGACATGTATTGCACAGACAATTTCAGAAATGCATGAATTGGAATATTTTCTGTTTTGGTTGTTACCATCGTAATAAGCTATAAATTGTATTCTCTTATTCCTTTACTTCATCTATAAATACTAGTTGTACCAGTACGAAATAGATATGAAATGAATTGGATTATTCCTTTCTATTACATCTTCTTCTCTATTTCCTTTTACTGCGTAAGTTTCATCATGGTATCAGAGATATGAGTGAAGCAAACACAGATTCAACCTTGTATTCCAACCCTCACCCAGAGCCAAACATGCAAAATCAAAACTCCTAAACTCTTTATAGAAATCCTCACCATCCTGCAAGTCCATATTTCATTCAACCTAGTGAAGGAGCTTCTTCTCAGTTGGTTCCAGAATTTTTGATGACAGAAAACTATGTCACCTAGGCAAGAACCATGCGATGAGCTCTAAACATCAAAAACAAACTCGGTTTCATTGATGGTAAAATTCCTAAAACTACTAATACATCAAACCCTTTTTTAACTCCATGAGAACGATGTAACAATATGATTATTGTTTGGATTTAGCATTCTGTTAGTTTTGAGCATTAATCCACTGTGATATCTCGTATTTACATGTATTTTAAAAAAATAAAAAATTTAATTAATTAAGATTATGGGCTTTCTTGTTTTAAATTTTAGAAGATTTACGTGGCATTATTTTACGACTTTTAACTGTAAAATTTAATTCAATGTGTTTTCTTGTTATTAGTTATTGTCTATTATTTAAATTTCTCTTTATTTTAAATTATTTTATTGTTAGATTTTGCAATTTTATTTTACTTAATTACTGTGTTTAAATTATTTTATTTAAATTGTCTTTTTGAAATCTTTTTCCTTAAATCAGTTTTGAGACCCAAGTTGAAAGGGCTGGACCTCCTTTCTTTCCATTCCTTTTTCTTTTTCCTCTTTTCTTTTTTCTTTTTTCTCTTTTTTCTTCTTTCTTTTTTCATCTTTCCTTTTTCCCTTTTTCTCCCCTGCTTCCCATGCACGAACTCCCCCTCTTTCTATCCATGCGCACCCAGCTCCCCCATCCCCACTGTGCACCACCCACCTCATCACCGCCCACCTCAGCTACTTCCCCTCATGCTGGCAACCATCACCACCGAACCCCAACCCCATGTAGCCCTCTCCCTCCTTCACGCGAGCTCAACCAGAGTAAGTTTTCTCCCACTCGGTTTCACCATCTCCAGGCCTTAGCGCCGCCGCCAACTGCCGCCATCTACTCATCAGACCACCCTCTTCCTCTCCTAGCCTCTCTGCATCTTTTCCTTCCTCTCTTATCCCGAATCTAGCCTCTCCCTCTCTCATGCGATTTCGGCCCTTCATAGCCCCAATCCCCGCCTTGCGTTGCCAACCACGGCTTTCAACCACCACCTTCAACATCATAGCACCTCCCTCAACCCTCCATGGCCAGCCCAAGCTCCCCTTATCTCTCCTTCAATTTTTATCTATTTTGAGACACACGGCCATAATTCAAAATACACTATTCCATTGTTGTGCCACCACCTTTAGCACCTCCTTGATCTTTCAAAATTATATTTCATCATTGTAAGTAATTTTTCAAAGAATTTCTTGAAATTTAAATATATTTTTGCACTTATAAATTTTCTGCAGTCTGGTTGGTTGTACCAAACTTTTAGTCCGATGAGCATGGGGGTCTGGTTGGATTGGAGGATGGGATTGGTTATTGAATTGGTTTATGCTTGGTGTTTTTATGTTGTGTATGATGTCATGATTTTCATTGCATTATGGCATACATATTCATGTATTGTAAATGAAAACTAGGTTTTCATGTGAGAATAGATTTTAGGTAGGTTTGTAATGAATAAATTGAAAGAATTGAGAAAGAGGAAAAATGAACTGTAGGAATGGTGATAAGCAGGGACAGTGCTAGAGTCCCGCATGTGATTCCCGCCTACAATGCTCTGATAGATACCCTTTGTGGCTACCAAGGGCTACGGATAGTCACGGATTGTTTGGAATGAGTGGATTGAAATGAATGAAAAATATGAAGATGAACCTTATAGATGGTGGTAAGCAGAGACGGTGGTAGAATCCCACCTGTAATTCTCACCTAAGATTCTCGCACATGGTAAGGATGGTGGTAGTCTCGCCTGCAATTCCCCCTACCGTGCAAGATTTAGGGATGGTGGTAGTCCCGCCTATGATTCTCGCATACAGTGACTGATAAATGGATATGTTGGACCATTTTCTGGAAAAATGATAGTTTATAATTAAATTGATATAATGACCATTTTTTAGAAAAAATGGTGGTTATTGTTTGGGTCATTTTTCAGAAAAATGGCGGATGGTATTTAATGGTATTTTGGGTCAAATGGATCTCGTGGGTTGTTTGGTTGGTTATTTATTGATATTCATAATCTCATGTGGTATTCGAACCCTATGGTTCCATTTATGGAACGTAAATTTTGATGTAGATGTGGATGTTGAACCTGAAAGATTGACTCCACCGAATGAGTGACCTAGGGTCGCTTTTCATGTTTTAAGATTTATTTTCACTTTTGTTATGTATTTTGGTTTGTATTATATTTTTACCGGGATATTGTATAACTTTTGAAGGCAATTTTATTTTGGAAAATATTTATTTAAAATTCTGATACTTATCTGACTAACTTTTAATTTTTCCGCTATGACTTTTGTTATACACCTTTTGCATATTACACACACTTTGAGCACTTATCGTTAAGGTGCGTGACTCGTATTGTCAGTATTCCGACATCACAATTCCCATGTTTTCGTACTTGGGAGTCAGGGCATCACATCCACCATCACACATGCTGACAATGCTACTAATGTATGCCATGATCTTTGCGAACATTTTTCCATTCAAAATGTACCATGAATTTTTCAACTTAGGAAAGCCATTTCTTCCTTAGTCCAAGATGATGATTCCATGAGCACCTACTACAATAAACTGAAAGAACCAATGCCTCTGTGTACATGTTGCTCTATCAAAATTTTGATAGATTATCAACATTCGAGTAAGGTTATGCAGTTTTTTATGAGGATTCACGATTCCTATGATAATTTCGAGCTCAAATCCTTCCTTATGACCCCCTCCCACTACTTAATCGTGTTCTTTCCCTAGTACAATAGGAAGAGAGTCGTCGACAGCCGCATTTACTTCCACTTTTAGCGCCATTCACAATGTTTACTAAAGGCCTAAATTGACCAACTAATCCAACCACACGTAGGGACAAGCTCTATTATTCTCACTGCAATATTTCTGGCCACTCCTTGGAACGATGCTTCAAGACCAAACATGGTCTTCCCATTTGCTCACATTGCCACATTCCTGGTAAGGGTGAGATTCGGCTAGTTCGGACTAGGAAATCAACTGGACCGGCCATTTTTTGACTAGTTCGATCAGGTCCAATTTTTATAAGACTGAATTCATTCGATCTAGTCCCGATCCCGGGGTTTTTCACCCCAGACCGTACCAAATGAAAAATACTAACATATAGTATTTTAGTAATACTACTAATATAATTATTAGTTAATATAGTTATAGCATTAGTACTATTATGATAGTGTATTATTAATTTATTAGTTATAGTAAATAAGTCGATAACTATTACTATATACTAATAGACTAATAGTATTATATTTATACTAATATATATAATTTATACTAATATATATATATATATATCATAGTATACTATATGTATATATATATATTAAATTATTTAATAGTTATAGTAAATAAGTTAATAATTATTACTATATACTAATAGACTAATAGTATTATATTTATACTAATATAATATATATATATATATATCATAGTGTGGAATATCTTTTAAAGAGCTTCTTGGTGCAAGTTGCAACTAAGTTGCTAGTTTGCTACATAATAAATATTAAATACTATAATTGATAACCTTGTTTAAATTTTTTGGATGGATATAGAAATTTTTTATTTGTAGTAAAATATTTTATTCAAATTTATTGTATATAGACAATTTTTCTTTTATGATTATTTTTACTTTTATTTCAAGTTCTTTTTTGGTATTTTTGGCTTAAAATTCGATAAACTGTTGGTGGGCTTTCACTGTTGGGCCGAAAAATATGGGATCTAAAGATTGGGTCATCTATTCCATTTGGAACAGGGTTGGACTAACTGAACCGAAATGGCTCAATCCTTATGGTTGTGTAGTCCAATCTAGGGTTTTCCCACCCTGGATCGAATAGGTTCGGTCCAGTCAACAAAACCTCTCGGAATTGGACCGGACCGAACCGACTACCCCTTAATTCCTAGACATATCAAAGAAAAATGCTACAAGCTTCATAGCTTCCCTCCCAGGCACGAAAATTCTAACATAGAACATCTGCTAATCAAATTTCTCTTAAACAGGAATAGGTCAACAATGCTCCAATCATTACTCAAGAACAATGCAGTCGTCTAATTACCTTGCTTCAAACACAGCCACATGAAGCACTTCTTCCTACTACCAATCAAGTTCAAATATACTCCACTAATCTAGATGTCCCTTCCATGTCTGGTATAAGTCTATGCTTATCTGCACATTCACACATCGCCACACAGCATGTTGATGCACCCTGGATCATTGACACCGAAGCCCACTATTTTTTACTCACATCACTGCTAAAGCCTTTCATACAGTAAGCTTACCAAATGGTAACTCTACCTCAACCACTCATGTTGGAGATATTTGTTTATCAGCTACTCTAACTCTAAAAAATGTGCTTTGTGTTCCTACTTTTTCATTTAAACTTATCTCTGCCAAGTCTTTAGCTCAAACTTCCAATTGTTGTTTAATTTTTTTCTCTGGCTCATGTTACATTCAAGACCTTTTTCTCTTGGATGACGATTGGACATGGTAATGTGAAGGATGGCCTCTCCCATTTTCAGCATCAAAAAAATTCACCTACTGCCTTAACTTCTCATCTCTAAACTTTGATTCATTTCAATTCTGTTAATACTGCTGTTATTACCAAATTTGATGAATTTACTTTATGGCATTATCGGTTAGGACATAGCTCTATGACTAAGCATGTTTTGAATGAAATTCACAATGTTTGTGATAGACCTAAGACTCAATAAGAATTCCCATGTGATATTTGTTTACTTGCAAAACAACATAAATTGACTTTTCCAAACACTGTGAGCAAAGCCACCAAAACTTTTGACCCTATTTCAGCAGACATCTAGGGTCCTAACTGTACACAAGCTCATGATAGATCTAAATATTTTCTTACAATTGTAGATCAATTTACAAGGTGCACATGGATTTACATGTTAAAGGCCAAATCAGAAGCAACGATTGCTCTTCAAAAATTTTGCTTCCTTGTTGAAAATCAAATTGAAACCAAAATCAAAACTGTCCACACCGATAATGGGAGAGAATTTCAGATGCCAATATTTTATCAAACAAAAGGAATTCTTCATCAACTTACTTGTGTTGCCACCCCACAACAAAATGTCTTAGCCAAATGAAAACATCAACATATTTTGAATGTCGCAAGGGATTTGAAGTTTCAATCCGATTTATCTATGAAGTATTGGAATGAATTTGGTTTAACAACAGTATATCTAATAAACCAAACACCCACTCCAAAGCTTAATTCTAAATCTCCCATTGAGATAACAAGGTCTTTATGTCAAAGAAATATACATGCATTTACCTTAATTATGTCAAAGGAACCCCAAGACAAGGTCTTTTCTTCCCTACAAATTAAATTAGCTAGAACTTGTTGCATACTCAGATGCAAGTTGGGCAAACTGTCCTGATACAAGGTGCTCTGCCACTGTTTTTTGTGTCTTTATAGGTAGCTCACTTCTAACCTGGAAATCAAAAAAATAGACTACTGTGTCTAAATCATCAGCAGAGTTCAAGTATAGGGCCATGGCATCTGTTGTTTGTGAACTCACATGGATTAGATATTTTCTTGTTGATCTGAAATTGCTCATCTCAAATCCTATAACTTTGTATTGTGATAACTTAGCAGCAATTCACATTACTGCAAACCCTGTCTTCCACAAGCGAACAAAACACATTAAATTAGATTGTCATCTAATTCGTGATAAGATCACAGAAGGACAAGTAGTGACGGCTCCTATCTTCTCTCATCTGCAATTAGCCGACTTGTTCTCTAAGCCCTTTCACTCTCCCACCTTCACACGACATTTATCCAAAATGAGAGTATGGGATGTTGAAATTACCAGAGAAAGATCCTCCACTACCTTCAGATATGAATCCTCCATTACTAGATACATATTGCACAGACGATTCCAAAAATGCATGAATTGGAATATTTTCTATTTTGGTTATTACTTGTTACCATTGTAATGAGCTGTAAATTGTATTCTTGTATTCCTTTACTTCATCTATAAATACCACTTGTACCTGTACAAAATAAGTATAAATACCAGTTGTACCAGTTGTAACGATAAGATGAAATGGACTGAAATGATTTTGGTATCCAAATTGAGCCTAAATGTCACGTATTGGGTTTAGATCATAAATAATTGGTCGATACACTTATTTTATTAAATGAGTTCAATCTCTCAATCTTTAATGCATGACTAATTTTCATATCAGACTTGTATCAAAATCATAGATTAATTTGTAAAAGATCATCAAATTTTACTATATTATATATATATATATATATATATATATTATATATATATATATATATATATACAGTAGGGCTGAGCACCGACACAACCGGAGTCGGTATCTGGGTCGTCCGACTCCGACTCCGACTTTGTCGGAGGCCGAGTCCGACCTCCGACTCCGACTCCGAAGGGTATATGCTCCGCTCCGGCTCCGGCTCCGACTTGTCGGAGCGGAGTCGGTGAGAAATCCTCAAAAAAACCCAAACGACGGATTCGGCACAGGGGGAGGGGAGGGAATCAAAACCAAAAAATGAAAAACAAATCAAAACCAAAACCAAATCCATAACAGAAAAGAGAAATCAAAGAGTGAGAGAGAGTGATTCGGCGCAGGGGGAGGGGAGGGAATCGGGGGGGGGGGGGGGGGGGGGGGAGTGGGGGGGGTCGGGAAACCTAATAATAAGGTTTTGAGATGAGAGGTGAGAGAAATCGGGATGAGAGGTGAGTGGTGAGAGAGGCAGAGAATCGGGGAGGGGAGGGAATCGGGGGGGAGAGAGAATCTGAGATGAGAGGTGAGAGAGGTAGAGAGGGATTCGCATTCGGCGCAGGGGGACTCGAAGCCTTCGGGAGGGAATCAGGGGGGAAGAAGAGAAAGGGGGGGCAAAAAGACCTAATGACAAACACTGAAACGACGCCGTTTGGGGCTATTTTCACCCCAAACGGCGCCGTTTCAGTGACAGAAATCTGAAAAAAATAAAGGGTTGCGTGAAACGGCGCCGTTTCACGCAACCCAGTTTCCAATAACGGCACCGTTTAAGACTTTCTACTTCTAAATTCTACTTCTAAATAATAAAAATAAATTAATAAATAATAAGTGAGTAAAAATATATTTTAAGTTAGTAAAAATAAAATTAAGTAACAATTTAATGTGTATTATTTAATTAACTCACTAAAAAAATCACTAGTTAATTATTACTTTATTAATTATTACTAACTTAGAGAGTTATATATTAGAAATTTGACAAATTTTTTTTATTGTTGTTATATCCAAGGGAATATATTTAATAATTATGTAATTATATTGTGATATTAATTTAATATATATTAACTAATAGTATACTATTATATATTATATAAATATAGTTAATTAGTAAGTTAATATATAACTATATATATTATAGTATATAAGTATAACTATATATATTATATAAGTATAGTTAATTAGTAAGTTAATATATAACTATATATATTATAGTATATAAGTATAACTATATATATTATATAAATATAGTTAATTAGTAAGTTAATATATAACTATATATATTATATTATATAAGTACTCCTCCAATATATTATATAAATATAGTTAATTAGTAAGTTAATATATAACTATATATATTATAGTATATAAGTACTCCTCCAATATATTATATAAGTATAATTAATTAGTAAGTTAATATATAACTATATATATTATAGTATATAAGTATAACTATATATATTATATAAGTATAGTTAATTAGTAAGTTAATATATAACTATATATATTATAGTATATAAGTATAACTATATATATTATATAAATATAGTTAATTAGTAAGTTAATATATAACTATATATATTATAGTATATAAGTATAACTATATATATTATATAAATATAGTTAATTCGTAAGTTAATATATAACTATATATATTATATTATATAAGTACTCCTCCAATATATTATATAAATATAGTTAATTAGTAAGTTAATATATAACTATATATATTATAGTATATAAGTACTCCTCCAATATATTATATAAGTATAGTTAATTACTAAGTTAATATATAACTATATATATTATATTATATAAGTATAACTATATATATTATATAAGTATAGTTAAGGTATAGTAACTTATATAGTAACTTATAGTAAATTAGTAATGTAAATTAACTATATAAGGTATGGTAACTTATATAATAACTATATTAACTTATAGTAAATTAGTAATGTAAATTAACTATATAAGGTATAGTAATTAGTAACTTATAGTGTAACTAATAACTATATTAACTTATAGTAACTTACTAACTTATAGTAAATTAGTAATGTAAATTAACTTATAGTAACTATATTAACTTATATTATTCATTATAATGTTTATAGATTATTATTTATTAGATGTTAATATATTGATAACAAATATTTTTATAAAATATGCACAATATCGGAGTCGGAGTCGGAGTAGAAGTCGGAGTCGGAGTCGGATTGGAAGTTAGAGTCAGAGTCGGATTGTAAGTCGGAGTCGGAGTCGGTGTGTCGGAGTCGGAGTCAGATCGGATCGGAGTCGGGACACCTCTACCTCCGATTCCGACTCCGACTCCGACTCCGACTTCCAGGGGAAAAAAACTCCGACTCCGACTCTGACTTGTCGGAGTCGGAGCGGAGCCGGAGCGGAGTCGGAGTCGAAGTCGGATTTTCGGATTTCTGCTCAGCCCTAATATACAGTACACACACATATATGCACCAATGTTGACCTCCTTGTATATATATATGATGCATGCAATGAACTTGAGTTGATATGATGAATTATCAAACAAGAACACAATCACATGCATGTTAAGTTAATTCAATGTCTTGTTTGTTTTTCTTTAATACAGTTATTTCATACAAATACAAGAGCATATGATCTACACATAAATAGGTATATATAAAACAAGTTACAAGAGGAAAAATATCACTCTGCTCTATATTAATTAATCTTATTTTATTGTTATAGAATTTGAAAATATTGAATTATTTATTATATTTTATGTAAAAATTTAGAAAATTTGTAATTATGAAATAAGATAAACAGTTTTACTATCTAAACGGGACCTAAGTGATGACTAAGTACATATATATTAATTGATATTCACAATGAAAATAGTGTATATGCATAATAAAGAAATAGTTATCAAAAAATTAAACCGTAAAAGATATAAGATTATCAACTAGAATTATACGTGTACGCACGTACTGAGTTTACAACTATATTTTAAATAAATAATCTCACTTTATATAAATATTCTCAAAGTAAAATTAAATTGTATAAAAAATTGTAAAAAAGATTGCATAAATCATTTTTTTTAATTTAAAATTTGTACTAATCTACATTCATTATATGACTTTATAAAAATGGTTATTAGGATTCCCTAGTCTATAAAAAATGATTATAAATCTCAAATTAGTCTAGTCAGTTGATATGCAATTTAATTTACTAAATTTTCACCAGCTCCTAATTATAAATTATTAACATTTTTGTTAAGTTCAGTGCATTCGGAATCTAAATACTACAAGAAAATTCATTTGACCAGCAACTCCTTTCACCAAGAATAGAAGCTCAAATTTTCGAAAAATGTTACTTGCGATGATTTTTTAGTGTAATCACTTGGCCGTTGTTAAAGTTCCCAAATTATTTTGCTGCGGAGATTTTACAACACATGTCACAAATACTAAACTCTTAACTACGCTAATGTTGGTGGCAACTAATCCCAAGAGATGTTGCAAATAAGGCATTAGGTGAGCCATAAATTGCCCACGATAATCATTTTGCAGCAATCTAAATACAATTTGCCACGGTTATTTCCTATCGCTAGAACTTTGTTACGGTGATTTCGTCTCGCCGCTAAATTTTTTCCAGCGCTTATCTTAATGGCAATTATTCCTAAAAGATGTCGCAAACAAGGTATTCGGTAAGCCGTAAATCACTCAAGATAATCATTTTGCAGCAATATAAACAGCCAAAAAATATAATTTGTAATGATTACTGCTCACCGCTAATAGAAAATAGAGTCAATGGCACATCGTTGCTAGTACTTTGTTGCAGTGACTTCTCACCGCTAATAAATTTTTATGTTTGGCTACTAGTTGCGGCAAACGTAAGTTTCCGTGAATAATATTTCCCGCAGTCGCGACTAATATATTTATGCCATGATATGGATTCGCTGTTGAAAGTTATTTGGGATGACAATCCAAATATTATACCGACGACCAGTAATCGCTTCTATTTGTCTTATGATGATAATTCTCATGGACAAAAATATTTTATTTGAAGCGTTGGAAATAAAGTTGGTATAATGTTTTTTTTTTCTCGTAATTATGCCATTATTTATGTAAATTGGCTTTAAATACCTACAATATCATTTAGATCTTGGCCTTTTCTAAAACAATTCCAATTATAGTCTTTCAAAAGTTCTATTCATTTGCCTAAACCAATAAATAATATTTTTGCCAATCCTTGTCTTTCCACACATACATTAATCATGACATTGACAAATAATCATGAAAGCATTATAATAAGATTTATTCATGAAAATGCCACCAAGATACAACCCATTTGTTCTAAGTATAGATAAGTATCTTCCAAATAGCCACAGTACATACATATATATATATATATGTATGTATGTACCATGCTAATTCTTTCTAATCACATGCTGCTCATGATCCATATGAAGTCCATATCTACTAGCTTCTCAATGGTGTCCACCAACCCACCCAACTTCTTCATGTAATATCTAAAACTTGCATCTTCATAGCTCCACATTTTCCTTTACATTCTTAAAGGCATGTGTATATAGGCACGGTAACAATACTAAGATAAGTTTTTTGGTAAAGATTCACCAATCATTATTAAATTAATCTATGATATGAACTTATAGTATTATGAAACAATGTATATATATATATATATATATACCACAAATCTCAAACATTGCTTTCACCAATAAAAGTCAAATCATGTATATTTTGTGATATATACCCATCTACACCTTATCCCAAAAAATATCGTTATCTGCATCAAACCATAATCTAATCCCTTCATGGTAATTATGCACATATCTTTTTTTGCCAGCCTTAGGATTAATGTTACACAATAGCATTCACATGATACTTAGTTTTAGTTCATTTAATTGATATACCCTGACAATTTTTGGAAATCTTTGGGTATAGTGCTACTCATGTAAACTTGGTGCAAAACACAAATGACAATATGGCTAGTTACTATTGGCACTTTAGCTACAAATCACAACATCACAAATGTAATTAAGTTTATCAAACCAACCAATTTGTCAATCTAAACATAAATATCTCAACCAAAAGTTATTATCTGTTTCCATATCTTTAAGTATCGCGCAGTAGCTAAAATTATTACTTTGTCCATCAAATGACATTGGGAATGATATAAAGCTGTAGAGCAACATGCAAAACATTTTTCAGAAAGTTTAGCAATCATATTGAACAATCAACCATCATCAACACTTCTTCTACACCAAAATTATCATGTAATATCATTAAACTGAAGGTGTAAAATACCTAGCGACTTCCTATAATAAACTTCCAACAACTAAAGGAATTGCACATGAAACAATTAAATTAATAAACTTCCGCTACTATAGCACATGAAAATACAACCAAGTAATTTAAGTTAATAAAATCCCATACTGAACTTAAAAACAAAACAATTATTGCAAGAATATCAATTTGATAACCAATCTTATTTGGATAGATTTAACAAATTTTCAATAATGGTATATGCATGAAAGCAATTTGATGTTCATGCTAGCTCAATTATATGTACACTCAATATCATCGATGAAGATTTGATTATATGAAATTAGTTTCACATCACTTACTCTATCATCTAACAATCTCTAGCTACTTAGCCTGGCGGAAAAATTTTATTGAAAACAAATGAGAAAAAACAAATACAGTATTATCCAATTCTTTGGAGTTTAGTCTATACAATAACAATAAGTTTATCTACCATATAGTAATATTTACATCCTAACAATTGGTGTATAATGCATTGCATCTAACATGGTGAAAGTAGTGGCGAGATGTTTACCTATATTAAGCCAACTCAAATCTGATCTTCAATTCTTTACTTCCAATTGCAATGCCATGCACGCATGCCATCACACAAATATATATAGCAACTCCAAAAGACCATTTCAAAAAAATCATGACTACTCCAAAACACTTGGTAGACAAGAAAACTATTAGATATTACATGAAATAAGCATATTTGCAACTTAGGTCAAAACCAAATCCAAAATAGTAAAAAAATTTATTATTTCACAAAAACATTAGATATGCAGCTCCCTAATCAGCCTTCCTATGAGACTCTTCTTGGAGCCGCTTTTCAAACATGTATGTACTCATAAACTTATCATAATCCGCTTGTTTATCCAAGAGTAACCTTACATCCCCCATTAATTCTTCCAGTTCGTTCTTGTAATACTGGGCATCTTTCTCATGCCTTTCTATAACTACTGCTAATTCAATAATCATTCCGTCAGCATTATCTCTGCATGACTCAAGCATAATCATATCTCCTAACCCCCTTACATACCTTGGGTTGTGGTCCAAAACCTATCGAAAAATTTCTACTGCTACCTCCTTAGTACAATTCTTAGGCTCCAGCTGGTGTAACTTTGCAACCATCAAGCTCTATTCAACCAATCCCCAACATGATTAGAAATATGAATAAAACAGAATTAAATTGTTTCATTTCTTATTAGAAAACTTTCCAACTCACATAATGCTCTCCAGTTATGGGAGTCACAAATTTCTTTTTTTTTCTTTGACCATAGCCACACATCTTTAAAGAAATCAACTAAATTAGGCTCAGAATCATACTGCAAATACAAAAAAAAAAAAAGGAAAAACAACCCAAATGTTAGGTGTACTATGTTAAGAACAAAGCTGTCATCTACCAGCATACTCTTTAATGGGTTACCCTCATTTCCATTAACCGCACAAATGAGGTTCTTCCTGCAGTGTGGTTAGTTTGTTACTTCTACCTATTACATTTATTTCGACAAGATATCACATACAATTCATAATACAAAACCTAGTACGTGAGCTCATCGTATAAATTCAATCATTTTATTTAACACAACATTACAAAGCAATACCAAAATAATGTTTCTGTGAAACCCCAATATTAGATAACTCCAACAAATTCTCCTTACCTTGAAGCCATTACTTGACCATCTCGCACCTAACTTCTCCCAACTAGCTTGTTTTACCATTTTCGAACAATTCACGAGTGCTTCTTCATGAGTCTCATACTACTTGTAGGTTTTATAAAGATCAAACCGAATTGAACGAAATGTCTTCCGAAGTGTCTTCATCACCATTGAGCAATGATTCTTTTTTTACCAGTCTAGGACAAAGCCAATCTATTGAAATACCACATCAAATTTTAGTACACAAATGTTTGTACTAATTAACATTTAAATGAGGCATCATATATGCAAGTCCTAATTTGAAATAATGGAGTTTTTATGCTCTTACCCGACACAAATAATCAATTCATCCTTCTTCTGAAGTAATACTTTGTGCCAGTTAGCGTAGCTCAAGTCGACAAAGTGCCTCAATATCCATGTAACTCTTGTTGTAAACAACATATTATTTTCACAACAAGATCTTACATCCTCATCCTTGATTTATAAAAATATCATTTCATTCTTTCTTAGAATGTCAAATAATGTGCTCTTAGCTTGTCCACGCCCATGTTTTTGAGTAGGCAGTGGTACTAAGGTAACATTAACCACCATATTATTATAAAAATGGATAATTTCATTTTTCCTAAATGATAAAATACCATCACTGGCCATACCATGCATCGATGAAAAATTAAAAATAGTAATACCATTTGTGATTGTATGTGAATTGACCTCATCCTCAATTGGTTCTGAATTGGGGATGACATCAGGAGGTTGAGTTGATTCATTCAACCTTGAAGGACAATCATCTCAAAGATTCAATGCAACAATGGGTATTCTATTAATTGGTTCGCTTATGCACAAAGATCTTTCTCCAGTAATGCATACACTGTTTGATCATCCTCTACCTCGTCTAGTTATAGGCATGGTTTGTAACTTATATCTTACGTTAGTCAAACAAGAAACATATTGATAAGCTTATTTGTATCAAACTCAATTTTAGAATATTAAACTGGTTTGCTCCCTTTGCCCAATTTACTTGAATCTTAAAAGTATATCTAATTATAATTTTCTTCCTTTTTTAGTTTAGGAAAATGTGTACAGCAAGCTATATGCATATACTGCATATATTAGAATGTGTGTGTGTGCGTGCGCGTGCTTTTGGTCTAACAAACTCCACACTATTATATTAATTTCAACCAATCATGTAACGTCATAGAAAGAATGCAGGCACTCACATTCTGCATGTAAGTCACTCTCATTCCTCCACAATCATTAAAGTTGTGGAAAGGGTGGGGGGTTGGGGGGATTCATGCTTTACACACATGGTCCTCTTTTGCAGATGACTCCCACACTTATTGTCATCCATATATGTCGAAGCCAATATTTTCATTTGATCACAAAATTTGAAATGCCACAAATAATCCTCCGCATAACCTAACCAAGCATTTTACAACTTTTCATGTAAGCTAACAATGAAAACTATTAACTACATACCTGTAAGAAAAAAATCATTATTTCCTTTGAAAATCATACAAATCTAACTCATAATTACTATGGAGGTCATTAGATCTGTATCCAAGTTGTGGTTATAAATAAAATTTCACCAATAAGATACAATTACTAATTCAAAGCTTCATAGAATCAAAATAGAGTCTGAACCTCAATAGGAACTTGCAGGTTGTAACAAGTCCTTGTCAAACAAGTTGGAAGCACTTTGGGACAAGTCTGACAATCAAACAATTTACATTTTTCCTTCCAAAGCTCGTGTTAATGCCTCACTATGATTGGGAACCTACACCATAAATTTAAATGCATGCTTGGCATGTGGCACAACACGTTAGATTCTATTAAATTATTTCCATGCCAAGGTAGCAGATTAGTTGAAGTCAAGGAAAAAATTTAATCGCAATAATCAATATGATCAAATTGGAAATTATTTGAGCAAAACTTAACTCTAAGGTTTTTTTCATCCTACCCATTTCTGTAGAAGACGATATGATGCAGTGAAAATTACAATCTATTTGTAAAAAACAAAACAAAACCAAACCAAAAAAAAAAAAAAAACTCTCCAAAAGAAACTAGAAGTTGAAGAGGGTTATTACAACCTCAATGGACCATCACAAAGCTATCACGTAGCTTCTCAATCTAAAGCTCAATTGACGGTCGGAGGTGTAGATTTTTCTATCCAATACTAAATCAACGGCCTATAAAAATATTTGCTTTTCCAATCAGTAACATGGAAGAATAAAAATTATAGGCTATTTGAAACTAAAACTCGAAAATGTTACCTACTGAATACTAGAAAAGGGATGAGTTTGCGTGAAATCTGAAAATGTACCGACCAAGGATATTGCAGAAGATTTGTGGTACCAATAGCCCCTCTTTTAGTCATAGTTTGACACTTTTGCCCCCAACTAGCATTTTACAGCCCACTCAAAACACCATCAATTCCCGCCTATGACCAAGCAGTGAATCCCTCCTAGTATTACATACACAGTATGACATTAAAAATAGCTATTTATGCATGATAATTTTTCCCTACCTAGTATTTCTTTTTAGACCCCTAGAATAATGTAACAGAAACCTAAATAGCCAAATAATACTTCATAGCTCACTGTCATATGATTATGTAAAAATTATTTCATATGCTTACTAGCTTAGACCCGATTTGGATACAAAAGTCTCCCCCAATTCATTTCATCTAATCATTATAACTTTTTCAAATTCTCATATAAAATATAATAAAAAATTCAACATTTTTAAATTTCAAATTAATAATAATATTAAAAAATAATATTCTAACAATATTTTATTTAGTATTTTCTTTTCATTTCAACTCATCTCATCTCAACTCACTCTCTAAATCTACCCTTAAAATAAATATATACAATTATATATCTAGCCTAAAACAATGACTAGCATTTGCATTAGTTTACTCATCCCATTAGTCAAGTTTTTCATAGGAGGCCATCCACCCTGCCTTCTTGTGGCAAGGTGGATTACCCTGTCTACATGGCGAGGAGTTGGGGTCCCCCGCCCATATTTGGTGTCTTAGCCAGGAGCGGGGGAGGGTGTGGGATGGGGTGGAACCCTACCCCGTAAATTCCCCTCCCCACCCCGTTTATATATATAATTATATTGAAGCACCTACACTAATCCCCTCACTAGTTTCAGATGCTAGAGTTGAGAAAAAATATAGATTAGACTTGGATGACAGGATGGAGCAAAACCCCTTCACGAGAAGTGCTTCAGAGGCTAAGTCAAAGATGGATAGATACTTCACAACAGATCTTGAACTATATGTACGAGACTTTGATATCTTAGCTTGGTGAAAGATACATATCCCCAAGTATCCCCGTCCTTGCACAAATAGCCTATAGTATTTTAGTCATCCCTATTAGTACCGTAACCTTAGAGTCACCCTTTAGCACCGTAAGGACCGTATTGGATCCATTTCAGAGCTCATTAGATCCTATTATTGTAGAGACTTTAATTTTCACCTCAAATTGGATTACGGGAAGTCCAATTCATGTTATGATATTGTCAGGTCAACGCCAAGAAGGAGGGTGCTAATGAGCCTAGATCTGGTAATTTGTCACTTCCATTCAATTTTCTTATTTTAATTTATTTATTTTCATTTAATTGATGTTAATTTTAAATTTAATTATTGTAGTGATATCTAGGACGGCGTCTACAGTTACCTCTGCTGCAATATGACTTCGTGTATATTAGAGTCTAGATCCACCATTGCTCATGGTTTGCACAATTAATCCCTTAATTTTTTTTCATGTTTATAAGTTATAACTTTATATTTATAATTCTAATTCGTTTTATTTTTAACTTATTATTATTGCAAGTTTTATGATCTTAAATTTGATTATCACAACACTCAACAATTAACACAACTCAGAGTCTCAGTGAACTCACCGCCACCCAAAATTGTTCAAACTTCCCAATGTTATAATTTTGTTAATTTACAATTAGTTGTAACGTTAATAGTACAATTTGTTGTATTTATTATTTTTATATGTCTTTGTAATTTTGTAATAGTTTATTAGTTGTCTTAATTTGTAACATTGTAATTTTGTAATAACATAGTGCCTTAGTGATTGTTATTACTTAGTACTTAATAGATTAATAGTATTAGTTGAAACTTGGAACCTAGTAATTAGTATATAGTTAATAGTTTCTATTCCTATTTTTTTTTTCAATTTTTTTAATATATAAATATGGTTATACTTAAATTTTAGGCCCAAAAATAGATTTGAATATGTTTCTGGGCCATTTTGGGCCCAGAAAACTGATATGGGCCCAAAATGGCTCAAATAATCGAATTGGGCCAAAGGCCCAAATGTTGGCATGCAGGGGGCGGACAGTTGGATGTCCACCCTTGCGCCCATATTACCAAACGAGATACCCCGCCTGTGACGCCCCCAAATTCCGTTTGGGATCGGACGGACATTTGAAGCGTCGAGACATGCAACACAAGGTTACCTGCCCCCGTTCATGACATATAAGATGCAATAATCCTAACATGCATCTAACATTATGCAATATTCGCAGCGGATAATTTTTTTCTTTAGCAATACTATGCACCAAACTGAAAATATCCCAATACTTGAAACATACTTCATACATAAAGATCCATTGAATAACTAAGATCACAGCACTATTCCAAAATAGTTATGATCCAATAGTACTGGAGATGCAACTCCATCGTACAAGTAGTAATTTAACTACTATATTAACATTAACGACGCACCGTCGTTCAGTCGACTGTGTCTAGTTGGTCAGCTCCTGATCCTCCTTCAGGTCCTGTAACAAGATCTACCATTCGGGGGGAATGGTAGTTGGGACTACCACAGTGAGATTTGATTACAAATCTCAGCAAGTTAACAAAAAACTTCCATACAGACTAATGATGCATGTATGACAGTAAAAGCATAAATGCATAATCAAATTCATAAGTAATTAAAGCATAACTTAGCGTACAACATAGCATAATTGACATAGCTTAAATTGAATCATGAACTGAACTTGACTTAGCATGAACTTGTTCTGAAACTTGAATTAACATGAAAAATACATACTCCACAGTTGTTGTGGCCCCATGTATTCTACGTGTAAATACATACTCCACAGTTGTTGTGGCCCCATGTATTCTACACAAACTTGACTTAACATTAAAAATACATACTCCACAGTTGTTGTGGCCCCATGTATTCTACACAAACTTGACTTAACATGAAAAATACATACTCCACAGTTGTTGTGGCCCCATGTATTCTACACAAACTTGACTTAACATTAAAAATACATACTCCACAGTTGTTGTGGCCCCATGTATTCTACACAAACTTGACTTAACATTAAAAATACATACTCCACAGTTGTTGTGGCCCCATGTATTCTACACAAACTTGACTTAACATGAAAAATACATACTCCACAGTTGTTGTGGCCCCATGTATTTTACGCATCACAATTGTAGTTAAATACATACTCCACAGTTGTTGTGGCCCCATGTATTCTACATAAACTGAATATACTCAAGATGAAACGTAACTGGAATATGAAAGGACTGAAGTTCTGACGTAACATAACGTGACTTGAACATAATTTGAAATACATAACCAACTTGAGATAATAACATTTCGTAACATGGCATAACATATAACAAACAACATATTTAGCATGACATATTTGTAATGTATAGTAATACATGACAGAATATATTGTGTAACAGAAAAAAATTGATGACAGAATAAATTCTGTATAATAGACAATTACATGATAACTTGGTATGGCATGACATATATGATAACATACATACATACACTGTAATTCTTTTACTTAGCACACATACACAGTAGACTGCTAGTAAGTTAAAAGCTAACTTACCTCGATCTCCGCGTTTCTTATAAAACTTCAAGTGCGATCACGAGGAACTGTAATTAGTGATTCTAAAAGTTAGAACTAAATCACTAATAATTTGAAATATGAAAAATACTAACTTAAAGAGTAAAATTTTCATTTTACTCTCTACATGTGGGAAAATGACCGTTTTACCCATAACTTAAGGATTTTGCATACTAACTCTAAAAGTTTCTAAAATTTACATTCCTCATGTAAATTTTATCCTAAACTTAAATATCAACCCAGAAAAATTTAAAACAAAACACAACTATGAAGAACACACTATGGTTGAAACATCCATAGGTCATTTCCCTTTATTTTTGTTGCAATTCCTTCCAACTTCAAAACTCATGCTTAAACCAAAATTTTGCAACAAACATCTTCCAATCCTAAGTTCAAAACCATACTTAAAACATCCATTTAGAAAAAGCTAATAATCAACACCAAACTTTTTTTGTAAAAAGATCCAAGCACTTGAATTACAAGTTTTGACCTTAAATCAAAACATCTCCAAGAATTTCAAAAATCAAATCTTACTTCTAACATATTCATAATATCATCCTAACATCAACCATGCTTTAAATCATCAAACTAAAGTCACCAAAATCACAAAATAACATTTGGAGTTTTTGGTTTTACACTTAGTTCAAAAACAGAAACTTTTTCCTCAACTAGTTTTGATAAATCTCTTGATCTATGACTTATAAATATATGATTTTCAAACCAAACCATCACATGGTTTAAAAAGATGTCCTAAAACATATATAAGTTTCTAATTCAAGATCACATGGTTAGAAATTAACCAAAACATAAATTTAGCCAAGAATATCCACACTTTGGCTTATTTGAATATCTCTTTGCATAAAATTTCATATCTTTGAAACTAACATCAAATATCTTCAAAATAATAATATAACATGTATATAACATACTTAAGATCCTCCAATAAAATTATTAAAGTCATTATAATAGGTTTAGACCACCAAAGAGTTAAACTTTCTCAAAACAGAAACTGTTTTTCTTCTTCCAGTTTCTAAGTTTCTAAATCTAAGTAAATCTTTCATCAAAACCTTTAATCATGCAAAAATCCTCAACCAATAGTCACATATACATGTTAACAATACTCCATAAAAATTTCGGACCAATATCTATCCATTAGCTTGGTCAAAAACTCCAAACTATAACATATTCTCCAGTTTATCTCCCAGAATGACCTTTCTATAGTTTATACAATATTTTACTAACCAAATGATCTTCAAATGGGGCAAATAAGATATCCATGTAAACTAGACTCAAAAAGGAACAACTTATATGAAGGAGACTTTATGATAAAACACTTACAACAGCTTCGAAATGGGCGTGCAAAAGACCTCCTAAAAGCTATCCGAGAGAGAGTGTTTGATAATCTTTTATTGGAAGGTGTAATTAGATAATTTCGTGGGGAGAGGTGGCTGGAGATACTTATGGATGACATATGGAAGAGATGAGGCTGGACTTGAGAGTTGAGTGTAGTTTTCTCCTACCCAAAAAAAAACTATAAATGATTATCTTATAATATTCTATCCAATAATATCTAAAAAAAAATCAACTTAAGATATTTTTATCTAATAATATCTATGAAAATTACCTCAAGATATTTCTTTTTATCCAATAATATCTACAGTTTTAAACAGACGTTTTGACCGAAAATATGAAAAAATGTTATTGCGCCATAAGACTTTAAATAACCCTCCGAGTCTAATGGCACAAACCATAATACATTTTGTCACTTCTAACTATCTCCAATAATCAAAAACACACTTCTGATACCATAGTAAATAATAACACTAACTATGTAGTTAGACAAAAACCTATATGATTAATGGATTCGTGAAAACTTATGGGGTTTTCACGAGGTTCTTAAAGTTAATAGAAATTTCACAATTGAATTTCTAGCGGGCTGTTACAATCTCCCCTCCTAAAAAAAAAGATTTCGTCCTCGAAATCGAAGTAAGTAAGAAATAACAAGTTAAGAAATATGTGTTGCTTACCAACCTGGTGTCTATCCCGTATATATTTACCTTTGAGATTATGTCATTCCTTAACTCTCTTATTTTAATCAACAATTATATTATACTTCTTTGCACAAGGTTGGCCAAGTTGTAACGACATACTCTCCAAACCTAAAACTTTAAGTAAATAATCTTCCGAAACTCTTCTTTAAAAAAAAACATAGGTGATATACTTTAAATGTTCTTGTAAATACCATAGTTAGTAAAGAATTCATCAAAATTAAACCGTTAACCTCTCTCTTTTTAACAAAATCGGTGGCACTCTGTTTTAGACCAGACAACTCTGATCCGCGTGATTTTTATAGGTCTTCTGTAGTTGTCAGGCGCCGCATAGCTACGACACTACTTTGTTCTTCTGTAATTGTCAGGCACCGCAGCTATGATACTACATTGCTCTTGTCTCTTGTAGAGAAATGATTCACGAGAGGTGATTCGTCATAATTTTCTCTATAAAAGAATTATTCAGTTCATCTTCTTTCTCATCTCATCTTCTTCACTTTTCTGAAATTAATCTGCATTCTTACTCTACAATCTCTTTCTGCTTACTCATTTTGCAATGGCTCAGCAATCTTCTCATTGCCAAAACATGAGGTATTCTGCACCTCGTTCCCCAGTTGTTTCTGCTTCTTCCATAGGTGCTATCATGCAATCAAATAATGATCTGACTAATAAGTCAGAAAATGAACTTATCTACGAGCTTGTGAGTCTCGGTACTCGATACTCATCAGCCATTGTCGCATATTCTCAGAGACTGCAATCCAGGACTGGTGGGGTTGACAAACTCCACGAGAGTATTTCTCTGCTTCAGAGGCTTCTTATGGAATCCAACATGAAGATAGAAGCAGTAAAGCGAGAGAACAGAGATTTAAAATCTTTGCTTAACTCTTCTTTTCGAGTGGCTACTCCTTTAGATAGGAGAGGCATGCAGATTTTTGAAGAGCAAGAACGTTTAAAGATTGAGGCAAAGAGCCTCAAATTTCTGTAATTTTGCTTTATGATAATAAAATAATACTTCACAAATATTCATATTTGTGTTTCTATCTTCTGGTATATGTTTTATGTACTCCATTTTATTTCTTTCAGGGATTTTCATATATATGACATGATCCAATGACTCATATAAATATGCATTTAATCATGCATATCCAAACTCTCAGTAATCTTCAAGTTAATAAAAACCTCAAGGAGTTCTACTGGTCTAGGACTAACTTACTTCTTTATAATCGCAACAATCAGTCATCTTCCTAGGTGGTACTTTGATAACTGACCAGTTAATAACTTAAACTTGAAACTTTCTCTCTTATGATTGTCATAACTCTTCTATCCATCATAAGTTATCAATTATTCTAACTCTAAATGATTTGTTCCTAATGTTCACATAAATCCTCAAGACCAAGATTTTACTCTCCATATAATAGTCTTCAAAAGAAGATCGATCTATGTATCCATAAAAATAGTGCTTTGCCAGAAATCATTTACTGGTGGCGTGGTAATACTATTATCATAAATAAATCCTACCAAGGCTAAAGTTTCTCCTAATCAAATTACTCTTCCAAACACAATTTCTATCGTATTCTCAGAATCAAAACAATTCTCCAAATATGTGGAATACCATTTATCAATCCTACATATCCTTTCTCATATTACTAAAAGGTATTCTATATCTACATTGGTATGAACAATAATACTTCTAATGAAAATTGTTACTCTTACTACTAGGGTAACAATTTAGCTTCCAAGCTGAATTCTCAAGCACCACAATTAATAGAAACAATGACTCGTTTGAATCAAACAATGTACAATTTACCAACTCCAATGACTTGACCTACTCCAAAATAACAATAATGCAATACTACCATCAATTGCAATCAGATCAACGTTAACTATGTTTACCTCAACTAATTCTTCATCAATCGGGAAATTATGATCCTCTTGATTGTTATCTCCCTTAGGATTCCGAAGTATTCTATCACGAGTCATGTGTCCCTTCTTGAAACACACGAGTATATATATTACAACCACATACTACCCTTTATACCTTAAGAAATTCAAGCCTACTGACGACTAAAATTTCAAGTCTAATGTTTGGTGCATTTCCTAAGGACATGTGGATTTACTGCCCAGAGACGTATTGCTCTGATACCACCCTGTGACGCCCCCAAATTCCGTTTGGGATCGGACGGACATTTGAAGCGTCGAGACATGCAACACAAGGTTACCTGCCCCCGTTCATGACATATAAGATGCAATAATCCTAACATGCATCTAACATTATGCAATATTCGCAGCGGATAATTTTTTTCTTTAGCAATACTATGCACCAAACTGAAAATATCCCAATACTTGAAACATACTTCATACATAAAGATCCATTGAATAACTAAGATCACAGCACTATTCCAAAATAGTTATGATCCAATAGTACTGGAGATGCAACTCCATCGTACAAGTAGTAATTTAACTACTATATTAACATTAACGACGCACCGTCGTTCAGTCGACTGTGTCTAGTTGGTCAGCTCCTGATCCTCCTTCAGGTCCTGTAACAAGATCTACCATTCGGGGGGAATGGTAGTTGGGACTACCACAGTGAGATTTGATTACAAATCTCAGCAAGTTAACAAAAAACTTCCATACAGACTAATGATGCATGTATGACAGTAAAAGCATAAATGCATAATCAAATTCATAAGTAATTAAAGAATAACTTAGCGTACAACATAGCATAATTGACATAGCTTAAATTGAATCATGAACTGAACTTGACTTAGCATGAACTTGTTCTGAAACTTGAATTAACATGAAAAATACATACTCCACAGTTGTTGTGGCCCCATGTATTCTACGTGTAAATACATACTCCACAGTTGTTGTGGCCCCATGTATTCTACACAAACTTGACTTAACATTAAAAATACATACTCCACAGTTGTTGTGGCCCCATGTATTCTACACAAACTTGACTTAACATGAAAAATACATACTCCACAGTTGTTGTGGCCCCATGTATTCTACACAAACTTGACTTAACATTAAAAATACATACTCCACAGTTGTTGTGGCCCCATGTATTCTACACAAACTTGACTTAACATTAAAAATACATACTCCACAGTTGTTGTGGCCCCATGTATTCTACACAAACTTGACTTAACATGAAAAATACATACTCCACAGTTGTTGTGGCCCCATGTATTTTACGCATCACAATTGTAGTTAAATACATACTCCACAGTTGTTGTGGCCCCATGTATTCTACATAAACTGAATATACTCAAGATGAAACGTAACTGGAATATGAAAGGACTGAAGTTCTGACGTAACATAACGTGACTTGAACATAATTTGAAATACATAACCAACTTGAGATAATAACATTTCGTAACATGGCATAACATATAACAAACAACATATTTAGCATGACATATTTGTAATGTATAGTAATACATGACAGAATATATTGTGTAACAGAAAAAAATTGATGACAGAATAAATTCTGTATAATAGACAATTACATGATAACTTGGTATGGCATGACATATATGATAACATACATACATACACTGTAATTCTTTTACTTAGCACACATACACAGTAGACTGCTAGTAAGTTAAAAGCTAACTTACCTCGATCTCCGCGTTTCTTATAAAACTTCAAGTGCGATCACGAGGAACTGTAATTAGTGATTCTAAAAGTTAGAACTAAATCACTAATAATTTGAAATATGAAAAATACTAACTTAAAGAGTAAAATTTTCATTTTACTCTCTACATGTGGGAAAATGACCGTTTTACCCATAACTTAAGGATTTTGCATACTAACTCTAAAAGTTTCTAAAATTTACATTCCTCATGTAAATTTTATCCTAAACTTAAATATCAACCCAGAAAAATTTAAAACAAAACACAACTATGAAGAACACACTATGGTTGAAACATCCATAGGTCATTTCCCTTTATTTTTGTTGCAATTCCTTCCAACTTCAAAACTCATGCTTAAACCAAAATTTTGCAACAAACATCTTCCAATCCTAAGTTCAAAACCATACTTAAAACATCCATTTAGAAAAAGCTAATAATCAACACCAAACTTTTTTTGTAAAAAGATCCAAGCACTTGAATTACAAGTTTTGACCTTAAATCAAAACATCTCCAAGAATTTCAAAAATCAAATCTTACTTCTAACATATTCATAATATCATCCTAACATCAACCATGCTTTAAATCATCAAACTAAAGTCACCAAAATCACAAAATAACATTTGGAGTTTTTGGTTTTACACTTAGTTCAAAAACAGAAACTTTTTCCTCAACTAGTTTTGATAAATCTCTTGATCTATGACTTATAAATATATGATTTTCAAACCAAACCATCACATGGTTTAAAAAGATGTCCTAAAACATATATAAGTTTCTAATTCAAGATCACATGGTTAGAAATTAACCAAAACATAAATTTAGCCAAGAATATCCACACTTTGGCTTATTTGAATATCTCTTTGCATAAAATTTCATATCTTTGAAACTAACATCAAATATCTTCAAAATAATAATATAACATGTATATAACATACTTAAGATCCTCCAATAAAATTATTAAAGTCATTATAATAGGTTTAGACCACCAAAGAGTTAAACTTTCTCAAAACAGAAACTGTTTTTCTTCTTCCAGTTTCTAAGTTTCTAAATCTAAGTAAATCTTTCATCAAAACCTTTAATCATGCAAAAATCCTCAACCAATAGTCACATATACATGTTAACAATACTCCATAAAAATTTCGGACCAATATCTATCCATTAGCTTGGTCAAAAACTCCAAACTATAACATATTCTCCAGTTTATCTCCCAGAATGACCTTTCTATAGTTTATACAATATTTTACTAACCAAATGATCTTCAAATGGGGCAAATAAGATATCCATGTAAACTAGACTCAAAAAGGAACAACTTATATGAAGGAGACTTTATGATAAAACACTTACAACAGCTTCGAAATGGGCGTGCAAAAGACCTCCTAAAAGCTATCCGAGAGAGAGTGTTTGATAATCTTTTATTGGAAGGTGTAATTAGATAATTTCGTGGGGAGAGGTGGCTGGAGATACTTATGGATGACATATGGAAGAGATGAGGCTGGACTTGAGAGTTGAGTGTAGTTTTCTCCTACCCAAAAAAAAACTATAAATGATTATCTTATAATATTCTATCCAATAATATCTAAAAAAAAATCAACTTAAGATATTTTTATCTAATAATATCTATGAAAATTACCTCAAGATATTTCTTTTTATCCAATAATATCTACAGTTTTAAACAGACGTTTTGACCGAAAATATGAAAAAATGTTATTGCGCCATAAGACTTTAAATAACCCTCCGAGTCTAATGGCACAAACCATAATACATTTTGTCACTTCTAACTATCTCCAATAATCAAAAACACACTTCTGATACCATAGTAAATAATAACACTAACTATGTAGTTAGACAAAAACCTATATGATTAATGGATTCGTGAAAACTTATGGGGTTTTCACGAGGTTCTTAAAGTTAATAGAAATTTCACAATTGAATTTCTAGCGGGCTGTTACACCGCCCCCGCATGGACGGGGGCAGAGCTCGGGGAGGAAAACTCTCCCCTCACCCATTCAGGGATGGGGGGCGGGGTAGGGGTGGCCCCACCCCAATGGGGGCGGGTAGCACTCATAGTTTTTCCTAACACAACTTTTCATCATTTATTGTAGATTGAATGATCATATTTTACAATTCGTGAGATAAAATATATTCTTGTTAATTTTCATAGACTACAACATCCACTCCATCCATTAAATTATGTGACACTACATAATTTGATAATGATTTATAGTAAGTAAAGTTTTATATTTATTGATTTTTTCAAGGTTCGATTAGATGGAAAAATATTATTTTCAATGGTTTCATTGGATGCTCTCATACTTTTTTATTTGAGAGATGACAAAGTATATATATGTCGCTCTGGCTAGTGAAAGAATCATAATTTGGCTTCAATTATCTTCCTACCATATTATTAGAGCACTAGCATTGGTATCATTATCTACTCTATAAGCATTTGTAATGGGCTCGGCAAAGCCACTGAATGGCAATATTTAAGCCAGTTTTCTTAAAAAAGCATTCTAAAATGAACTAGCTAAATGAACATTGTCTCTTCAATTAAAATATCTCCAAAGTGCAGAAGGTGTATAGTTATTGTTTGGTGAAAGCCTCAAGGTTGATTTCATAGGGATTAAGGTAATTTTAAGAACCAAAACTACACCCTTATATAAAAAGAAAAGGGTGGGAGTGAAAATGTTTGTTGAAGAGACCCCCCCCCCCTCCCTTAGTCACTGAGTAGTGGCCAAGGAGGATTATTTTGACAGTAAAGTGGATAGACGGGAAAAAGAAGAATGTTGAGAAATTATGTTTTTGGGTATGTTTTCTTTGAAACTTTACTAGATGTATCTGAATTGTTTTATGGCACTAACGAGAATGTAGATTAAGTCAATGGATCAAATACAAAGAATACAAAATAATGCTTTTGATTAGTGGTTGGAAAGGAACAACCCAGGCCTCGAGTCACTCTCTCCGAGTAGGTGTTTCAGGGAGTTTTGATAATTCATAATATCCTTCAAGTGTGGTACCAGTCCAGGTTACAACACTCGGGTGATGTGTATAATAAGTGCACTAGCAAAATAGTGTTTGAATAAACTCAGAAAATTCCATTTCAGCCTAATGTTCAACATGCAACTCAGGAATATGGTTCTACACTTCTTAAGCGTCCTTTTTGCCTTTAGTCAACAAAGAATCAAAAGGAACTGAGAAATCCTACCCTTGGCCTCAAAGCAGAGCTGATAGAAATTCACAGAAGTTTGAAATTAAACCCAACAAAAAAATGAAAACCCCCATTGGAACCGGCCTACTATTCGAAAGCTTCCCTTGACCTAGGTTACGAAATTACTCACTCATAAAACATGAGAACGC
Source organism: Carya illinoinensis (assembly GCF_018687715.1). NCBI lineage: Eukaryota > Viridiplantae > Streptophyta > Magnoliopsida > Fagales > Juglandaceae > Carya > Carya illinoinensis. The sequence goes on along the minus strand of NC_056752.1, from coordinate 36,213,790 downwards.
TACACTGTTAATCCAAACAACCAACATTTCCAAAAACCACAAGGAAAAAAATAAACCCTAAAATTGAAAAAAAGTGCACCAAGACCCCCTTCTGGTTTTCAGATTTCCCAATGATCTCCAACCCAATGATGCCCTTCTGCAGTATGATTTTTTCCATCTATATAGACCCCCTCATGCGTGTTCTGCTCCACTCTCATAGGCTCCTTCCGTAACAACTTTAATTCTCTTTGTTGGTTCGCATTTCTCTTCTCTCATGTGGCCTCTTAAGTGTCGACTGGTGTAGAGCTTAGGGATTTCTTTCCTCCTTAGTGCCCATGATGACCATTTTGACCCTTCAGTTCTTCTATTCATTTAGTAAATGCCCTGCAGTTAGATGAAAATAACATGAGAATTTATTATTCTAAGGGGAATCTTGGGTCTCCATGCACATAATTTTGCCATGTATTAAATGGGGACTCAAGTATTGGAATTCAAGATATAATCAAGTGTTTAACTCCTTTTTGAGGAAAAAGTTCACACTCTTAAACCACTTAATCATACATTTTACAGACCTTATCAAAATTTTAAAATGAATAGAGCTATTTTCCCTAAGCAATACATGATTGTTAATATTAACCTATTTATTTTAATGGGATTGGAAAGCCATTAAAATACAAAAGGCATTTAATAATTTATAGTTCTTAATTTAATGTCAGGCTGGTTTTGTATAACAAAACTAAACTATCTCATCTCATATAATTATTATAATTTTTCCAAACTCTCACACAAAATATAATAAAAAAATTCAAAATTTTTAAATTTCGAAACAAAAATAATATTAAAATAATAATTTATTCAACTTTCAACAAAACATTCCATCTTAACTGCGTAACCAAACGAGCCGCTAGTCTTCTACTTTAAGCAAGTTAACTACTTCTTCTTATCTTGTTTTTCTTTACCATGCTTTCTTTATTAAGCATCTCATCAATTGGAGAACAATTTATGTAAATCTGTAAATTAAAAACAAGATTGTTCGATAAATCTGTTAAAGTAGGTTTGGCTAAATTTGAGTTTTGACTTTAATTATTTAGTAAATAAAAGTCAATATAAAATTAAGATTAATTCATGGGAAAAAAAAAAACACAATCTGTATAAAATTTGCTATGAATTTCCAATAAATTCATGCTTATTTTTCATATATATAACTTTACTTTTAACTATATAATGAAGGTATTTGAAGTATGAAAAAAATAATAAAAAGAAATTATATTCCTGATGTAGTACTGGTAGGTTGTTGGATCTTCAGTATATAATAATTGATATATATATATAAAAATATACAAAATTGGTTGCTAATAGTCTTTTTGTTGCTATAAATTGGTCGTAATTGACCATTTTTCTTGTAGTTGCAAATTTATTCGTTAAGATTTGTATTATAAAGTTAAAATTAGATGTAAATTATAAAATATAATATAAATAATATATTTAATGAAAATTAAACAACTACTCATGAACAATCCAATTCGCTCGAAAAATAAATGAACGACTCTTGATATATAAAATATCACTCGGTGATTATAACCGAATTTAATTGATGATCATGAGTACTCATGAACTCAACTCGATCATGATTTGCAGCTCTACTAGCTTATATCATGTGCACTTTGCAATCAAAATTAATCATAAACCGGCAAAAGAAAAGCAATAATAATAACGTACGTGCGTACAACTACAATAATATATCATATAATTAAGCTTGCAATATTATATGATATGGCTCTGCTTATATATATATATATATGTGTGTGCGCGCGCGCGCATGAACTAGCTAGCTATAGTTATATATTATTGTATGGTTCATTTGCACCATGCTATATTTGCATATATATATATATATAGTTCGGCTGCACGTTGTAAAGGTTTACAATATTTGCCATGCAACTTGCTATGAATTTTTCTTCCAGTTTATACATTATAGGGATATTTATTCACTAATTAATGGGTTAATTATAACAGTTTATATATATATATATATATATATATATCTCCAACTATGTATATGTTTAATTAGGGGGCAATTTGAGTAGTAAATATTTGGAATCAACTTTTACTACTCAAAAGGCCAAGGGTTGATTGAGAACAAATTAATATCCTATCGCATTAATGTATATGCTTTGTACAGTACGGTTTATTATAAAATTAGTTGCAGGGAAATATCTTTTGAATGATAAAGATATTATGTGCATCTCAGACAATCTAAACTACGTGAATGTTTTTAATTATGCATTTGCATGATCAACCTAAAATTGATGCAAAATCTACAAATATGACTTGAGGAAAAACAGAGGCATTTGCTATTCCACTTATTGGTTGCAAAAAGGGTATCTAATATTAATGAGAATGGGAATAAACTGATAAATGGCAGCACCAATTGCATCCAAATGACGTTATGTTTGCATCAATTTATTGTGAATACAAATGTCCATTCGCATCCAAACTAATTTTTTGCATCGACTTATTATGGATGCGAAATAACAACATGATAACTGTTTACACCAATTACATCAAAATAAAATTATTTTTACATTGAGTTATTGTGGATGCAAATATCCATTCGCAACCAAACTATCTTCTTGCATCGAGTTATTATGGATGCGAATGGACAAACATGATAACCTATTTACACCAATTGCATCCAAATGAAGTTATTTTGTATCGAGTTATTGTGAATGCAAATGTCCACTCACATCCTTTTTTTTTTTTTTTTTTTTTTGCATCGAGTTATTATGGATGCGAATAGACAAACATGATAAACTGTTTGCATCAGTTGCATTCAAATAAAATTTTTTTGCATCGAGTTATTATGGATGCTAATATACATTCGCATCCAAACACATAAGTGGTTGGGATGATTAATTTTAACCAATTTTGAGTTTTTTTCAACAGATAAAAATTGATGCAAAAGGTAAGGTATTAACAACCATTTCATCAAATGGATGCTGAAACTTAAAAATGACTAAATAATTGCATCCAACTGTCGACGATCAAAAATCGATGCAAAAAAATATTTGCATCAATTTTTCTTTGTTTTTGCAACCAAAACAAGTGATGCTAATGACCATATTTCTCGTAATAATATACATTTATTTATACATTTTGTTCCAAGCACAAGTAATTACGTCCCCTAGCTGGCTAGCTAATTAACTAGTTAACCACGGAAAAACAAAACAGTTTAATTAGAGCCTAATTAATTAGCCATGGCTTCTTGCACCTTCAAATCTTCTGCACCAACAAATGTGCCATGAAACCCATAAGGAACCCTAGCAGGCAATCTCACTGTTGCCACTAGCTTCATGCTTGAAGCTTCCACTATCACCAACTCCGACGTCTCTCTCTTCTCATCCCTCACAAACCCCACTATAAACCCCTCATCATCATCATCTCCTCTGACATGATGAGTTCCCTCAGATTTCACCTTCTTGGGTACGTAAAATGGCTCTCCTCCGAAGCATCCCGCCCCATACAAAAATTTGGTAACCACACCAGAATTCAAATCAACCTTTGCAATGCCGGAACACTTGGGCCACGGCTCTGCTATCGCTAGGTACGCATACCGGGTCTTTTGGCCGAGAAGCTGCCTATTTACTTGCCCTGCTTCCAAGTTCATGCCCGACACGATCACCCGGCGCGTGGACTTCCCCGTTCTCATGTTTAACCTGAATTCCGATAACTCACTCCGAAGTGGGACCTCTCTCTCGTTGAATACAGAGTCCGGCGGGCTCATGCAAGAACCTATGACAACGATGGTCTCATCGCCTGTTTCAGAGTTTTCCTCCCATGCATTCCACAGATGGAAGCAGAAGCAATCGGGTACGTCAATCCATCGCATTCTCGACTCGTCGACGTCGTTTTTCGGCAAAATTCCGAATCGAGAGGTCTTGCTCTCGTCGAAGATCACCGGAGACCCGCCCCGAATCATTTCCGATAACTTGAATACCACCTGGTGGTCGGGGAGTATCACAAAGTTCTCTGTTATGGCAAAGTCATGAATCATTGTCGGTCGCTGAAGAGAGATCTCCACGTCGCATGACTTATTTCCGCACGTGTCGAACTTGAAGTACTTGAGGTACGGTTTTTTCACCACGTTGTAGCTCAGCGCGTGGAGATCACCAGTAATGGGGTCCAGCTTGGGGTGCGCTATCATGGAGGAGTCCAGCTGATTGTTGAAATCAAACCGTCCGATTGTCTCAAGATCGCCATCATCCTTGATACTAACGTGATAAGGAAGATCGTCCTCTGACATGGCTAATAGTCGGCCGTTGAAATAGACGAGCCCCGCATTGGCAACACCTAAGCCTCGCGACCCGTCAACTAACCCAGCTCCGGCTCGGACGAAGAACAGCGCAAGCCTAGCCAGTCCGGAATGGCCATGCAGCTCTCCAATAGGCTTAGGAAACACGGGCCTCCCCATTGCCGCTTCTTGAACGAGCCGGCTCGTACGCGTGTACCTACAGCTGTAGCTGGCTTTGTTCCCGGAACCCAAGGTAACGGCGTGTATCATGCCGTCCCCGTCGAACAAATGGTGTCCACCTGACGGAGCGAACATGGGATTAGCCCCATTCCGCAAGTAAACGCCGTAAAGGCATGCTGGAATTTGACCCAGTACCTCGAGCCCATGATGAACCGGGCACTCCCGTACCGGGGCGAAATTACCAGATATCTGAATCGCCGGGTCGACCGTCTTCGGCAATTTATGGTTCTTTTCGAGTGGTAATATCAGTGAGGCCTCTATGAGGTCTAGAAGCGAGGCGACTACCTTTTGCAAGGGGTTTAAACGCGGTGGGTACGTGGGTTTTGGTGGGGTTGACACCGGCTGACTTTTGGGTGATGGTTTGTGATCTGGCAGCGACGGAGATGGCTGCGATGGTGGTGGCTTTCGGGGGAGTTTTTTCTTGGCAGGGTTGATGAGGAGTTTGGATGTGAAAAGTGGGGAGGGAGTTCGAACATTTCTCCGTTTCGTGGGGGTGTGAAGTTGAGTGAGATTTTGGAGTCCAGAGGTTGTTGTTAGGGTGGTGAAGTGCAAAGAGAATTGCATGGCCGGAATAGTGAAGAGAAATCCGAAGAAAGATGATAGCGTGGTGGTTGGGAAGGGGCCTGGAAGAAATCAAGGGTGGGATACTCTGGTATATGTTTTGCTGGCCGGGTGTATATGTAGGGGAAAAGGAGAGGGTTTGCCAGCTATTTGAGGTAGCAAATGTGAGGGACAGACACGTTGCCAGTGAGAGATCATCGGTTTCATCAAAGGTTTTTATGCCTCTTAAGTGTAAATTTTTTTTTTCTTTTCAAAAAAGAAATAGACGTTTTTATTCATTAAAACAAAGTCACAGTTACGATTTAATATAAATACAAGCCAGCTATTCATAATTAAAGCTCCTTTAGTACATAAATTTTTTTAATATAAAATAGATTAAAAATTTATTTTTATTATAAAATAAATTTAACGTAATATATAAAATCATATTAATTTATATATTTATTTTTATAAAATCTTTTTATAATTGCAAGGCTTTCTCAAATTGAAATGATGATGAGGTTTCTCTATAGAAAATAATTTTACCTTTTTGTCCCTAGCTCTTAATGCTATGATATCTTTGTGATCAAAATTCTACCAAGTTATATATAGTACTACTCGTATCGTACTTTTAATTTATCATGATGAGATATTATTATTGAAACATATTTTACCTTTTCAAAAAAAAATAAAAGATGATTCAAATGAAAAAAATAAATAAATTATATTTACATAATAGAATGACAATGAAATACAAATGTGAAATGTAGCGTTACCCTTTTCTGTTTGATTGCTAGGTATTGGTTATCACGAGATTAACGTGCTTTCAGAAAAACGAGATTAAAATACCTTTACATTATTTATTAAATACTTAATATTATCTAAAATATTTATAAGCACAATAATAAATATTATAAGGCCCAATTTGGACTGAGAGTTAAACTTAGTTTATTTCATCTAATCATTATAATTTTTATATAAAATAAATATAATAAATAATTTAAATTTTTCAAATATCAAGACTTTTATCTTAACTCATTTTATGTCAACTCACTATCCAAACCTCACCGACTGATTTCGTATGTATGTCTTTCTGACAACTTAGAAAATAGGTACTTTGATCATTTACATGATGTTGACAAGTGAAATTATTAAAATATCTCCAATTTTACACTAAATGAATATTAGATTTCTATTCTTTTCACGTGAATATTATATCTCTCATTTGGATTTACTACAAATCCATTTGGTTGCATTTTTCCTATAAAATAAAGTGATTAATTACATTTAGAACTATGGATATTATTTAGTGTTGGGCCAACAAGAGAGAAAATAAAGACAGCTTCTAAATTCTAATCCTCCATGTATGGCCACTAAAAAGCCTAGTGGAAGCTCCATGATGGATGTGTCCATTCATCCTTTTTTAAAATAATAAAAAAAAAAAACAAATTTTGTATATTAAGAGCTCATTTAAATTTAAAAAGTATTTCATCTCATCATATTATTATAATTTTTTCAAATTTTTAAATAAAATATAATAAATAATTCAATTTTTTCGAATCTCAATTTAATCTTTTTTATTTTAAAATAATAATATTTTATTCAATTTTTAACTTTTATCTAAAATAATTTTATCTCATCTCACCTCCGAATCTAAACCAGCACTAACTCTTGCTCATGGCATATCTTCGTAAAGTTGCCTACCGACAAGATATTTCCTTTAGAAAGTTGAGAAACCGTTCAATTCTTATTAGTTCCTCTCGTGTTATAAAAGGATGGCATATTATCGTAGTTAATTGTATGTGAGAAATCTCTAAATTAATTAAATGTGTAGTGTTGACAATATACATGATTGGCCTATTTATAATATAATTGTCAAGAAATAAATTTATAAATTATGAAATTACTACTTATATAAAAAAATAAACTAATAAGAATAGATATATTTAATTATTTAATTTAAATCTTAATATTCTTCCTCACGTGTAGACTAAATTATTTTTATATAAACGAATTTAACATATAAAATATTTAATTAAATAGAAGGAAGTGTATTTAATTATTTAATTTATATCTAAATAAATATTATGGAAGAAAAAATGAAATAACTTTTCGAAGGAAGGCGATGAAAACTAAGTGGCACGTGGGGGAGGACATGGAGCTTCAAAAGAAAAAAAGTAGCCTATTGGGAGGACAACACCCGGCATCGTACTACCACCCCCCCTATGGGCCCACCCCAGACCGAATGCACATACAGATACAAATGGCCCCCCGTGTGGCGGCCCACATTGTCATTCCCCATAACCCCCCCTTTGTTTTCTCCTTCTGGGCTTCTCCTCTGACTTCTTCCTAATCAGATTTCACCACCTTGTTTGAATGAAGGCAACCTGCATACCATTCGCCCAAACACGTGTCCGAACAGATCGACCCGGACCACGTGCATTTGTGGGGCCTTTCTAGCCCACGTGTCTTTTATCTTTGACTTATCTTCTTTCTTTCTTTCTTTCTTTCTTTTTTTTTTTTTTTTTTTGGGATATATATAAAAATGTTAAATATATTTTTTTAAAAAAATTATTTCTTTACGAAGTTGAAAATTATAAAATCTCTAATTCAATCTCAAAATAAATATTTGTAAGTTGTTTTTGCAAGAAATATTGTAAGCATTTTTGCTACAGTTTCTTTCGAGCACAACGAGGAAAAAAATGTCGAGTTTTGTCTTTTTCTCTCTCCCTCCTGGGATCGAAGCAAAAGAACAAAACCTCTTGTACTCAGAGCCTTGTCTGGTCACCCTGAAAATCTGCACAGCAGTCAGCAACGTTTTGTAATGTTTACGTAAGACAAGATTGTTGACTTTGTCTTTGTCGAAGAAGGGAAAAATGGTAGAAAAACATCAAAATGTATATTCATTCATAGGATTCCTACTCTGGGACATCGCCGACTAAAGTTGCCACCTAATGGGCCTATGTGGGTCCTACAATTGGGCAAGAGGGTCCAATCTTTAATGGGCATCATAGCCTTTCAGATCAGTTGGGTAAATTCATTATTGGAGGAGAAAAATGATATTTATAAGTCTTTTAATACTAAATATTTAGAATAAGAATTATTACAATTAATATATTTTTAATCATTTGATTCCACTAAAAAATGAAGGTAATTAATTAAAACTAAAGTCTTATATTATGCACTGCACACTTCCTATATTCTCCCCGTCTTAGACTATGTTTAGTAAGTGAATTAGTCTTACTTTAATCTATTTACAAACAGTTTATTATTATTTACAAACTATTCATTATTTTTTTATTACTATTTACAAATAATCTGAAATTAGCTTGACATCTAAAAATAGTCTTAATCAAAAGAGAAACACCAGATTTTTGGAAAGCTAGATGGAGCACTTGTTAATTGCCCAAGTGTGGGAAAGCTATAATGACATTCGTTTCGGTCATGCAAGCCCACTTTAATGACCTCAAAATTGATAAAATTGAACCGGATTTAAATAAAGAGCCTTTATGCGGGCCTGTGTGGGCTTGAATAAATAGCTATGATGGACACAAACATTTACAACTTCACTGGTGTCCTCTCAATTTGGGCTCCCGATTATAGATTCTGAATAGCATATTTAAATTAATTATTAAATATTTCTATTTTTCTTTTCTTTTCTTTTCTTTTTTTTTCTTCTTCATTTCATTCTCTCTCCCTTGAACCTTTATCCGTTTTTTAGCTATGGTCAAAGCTACCAATGGCACGTAATGCCTTGACCAGCTCATCCAAATTTCTAGCAGTATTGAACTTTACGAAGCATGTTAAATTAATGAGATTTGCTATTTATTTTTTCACATACTACATATCATATTTATTTTATTTTTTTATTTTATCTATTTAAATTAATTAAATTCGTATATTCATTATTTTATACTATATATTTTTTAAAATTAATAACAATGTTACCGGGTGTACCATATCAGCACTTGTTTCCAGAATCCTTATGATTGGATAATGGCGCCATCCTGTTGTGGATATTTTCGTTCGCTTTTTCCCAATCCGGCACGCATGTTTATACCTGCGTACACAAACGTTCGAAAGCACAGTTCACGCCCGTTTAGGCGCGTGTAATGTTCTCGTTTTAAGTGATTCTTAAAAGTAGATTATGCATATGCAAAAAAATAATTTTGATGAATATAAAATAAATTTTAATTTTAATTATTTTATTTATATGATTCTTTATATAAGAATAGTTATTTTTTATTATATAATAATAAAATAATATAAGATAAATTTAACTTTAGTTATTTATATCAAATCTCCACGTGGGATATCTATTTATTTATTATATAGTAATGAGTAATTAATAATTTAAAAAATATTTAATTTTTTTAATTATTAATTTATTTTATTTTATCATATTTTAATTATTAATTATTAGTTTATTTTATTTTATCACATTTTTCTATTTAATTTAAAGAAATTTATGGAAGTTTGTATATGTAAATAGAGAAAAGAGAAAGTGTTATAAAAAAATAATAAAATATGATTTGCTCCTTGTAGAATGTAGACCAAATTTAATCTTTTCTTTACCGATACTATAACTAAAAGTAACAAATTTTGGAAATAGATAATTAATTGCAAATGTTTTTTATATCTAATAGTTAAAAAGTACAATATATTTTAGAAATGCATAACCCAGTGAGAATGCTCTTACTGACTTTAAATTTGTTACATCAATTGATACGATTGAAGTTTGGTATAATTTAATATGGAGACTAATGTTACTCTTAATATATAGGACAATAAATTTTGCTAGAATAAATAGTCCAAAACGTAACTTTAAATTAGACTACACACAACAATAATGTCAACAAAAACTCTAATGACTAGCACTCTTGCATAAACCCTTTTTACCTTGTTAGTCCTAACTCTTGGATTTGGATATATAAGCAGCTCGTGAGGAAAGATTGTTGTAGGCAAAAGCGAAGTTACATGAGATTCACTGACTAGCAAGCAAAAAAAGGATGGGATGACAACATACACGCCGTACAGACCCAAAGTAAGGATTAGGAAAATCTCCAAGTAACCATATCTCTATGAGATCAAGATTCACAAAGAAAACTCCTAGCAAAATATCTGGCTGAGAAGGTTACTATCAGTGCAAGATACTCGTACTGGAAGAACACTATTGACTAGAGAAATACTCGCACGAGAAGGACGCTATCAATGGTGAGATATATTGAAAGGGCATAATCGGTGGTGAAATACTCAGACTCAAAAAATGTTGTCAGGAGTAAAATCGAGCAAAATGTAACTTTAAATTAGACTACACACAACAACAAAAGTTTTGATGACTAGCACTCTTGCTTGGTAAAAATGATAAACCCCTTTTACCTTGTGGGTCCTAACTATTGGATACAGATATAAATGTAGCTGGCAGAGAAAGAATAGTTGCAGGAAAATGTAAAGTTATATGAGATTCACATGACTGGCAAATAAGAAAAGGATGAAATGACATCATACATGCCGCATAAACCCAAAATAAGGCTTGGGAAAACATCCAAGCAACCGTATATATATGAGATTAGGATTCATAGAGATAGGTTCAAGTGAGATATCCGCCTTGGAAGGATACTATCAATGCAAGATACTGGCATTAGAGGGACACTATCATCAGAGAAATACTCTTACTAGAAGGACACTATTGGTGGTGAGATACACCGAAATGAAATAATCAATGATGAAATACTCGCACTAAAAAGATGTCGTAAGTAGTAAAAGCAAGTTCAAGAAGGAAACATTACTAATTGGGTGTCGAGAATTGCACTCCCAAAAAGGTAATGCCATTAGCAAACAGTTCACCCCTATAAATACCATACTAGGTGTGCTTTAAAGGGATTCTAAATTTATGGGTCTTAGATTACTAAGAGAAGTAATTATCTTTCTAACTTAACCATTGAAAGCATGCCTCACAGGATTTCCCGAAACTTTGTCTTAGTTGCAGGATGTAGAGTGTGTAGAAGGCATAGCTGGAAATTGCATCAACACTAAGATCTTGTTTGAATAATAATATATTCCCTTATATTTCCTTTCATATCACTTAATAAACACTTTTCAATTTTTAAGTTTTAACTTTTATGTCCAATAATTATCTAATCATTATCCAAATACAAAATCAATAAAAATTTTCCGAACTTCTAAATAAAACACAAAAAATATTATAACTTTTTCAATTTTTAAAATAAAAATAATATTAAAAACATATATTTAAACAATTTTTAAACTTTACTATATTTTTAATTAATTTTTTCTCTTATTTATCAAAAACTAAAAAAACATATTAACTTAAACAATTTAACTATATTCATGTGTCAAATTGAGTTATCATTACATTATTAACGATGGTAGAATTATGGATCAAGGAATATCCAACTAAAAGGAAAGACAAGTCGAATCGAGATTCTGCTCGATTCTGCATGTGACAAGATAAATTTCTCTCCAGAATTCTTTATATACGAAAGAAATTGAAAAGGGAGAAAATAATTAGGCCCATTGAAAGCCCAGCCTGCTGGGAGACAAGAGGGGAAAGGTGGAGAGGTTAGAAGGTAAGTGGTTGCAGGGGGTCCAGGAGCCATGGGGATAGAGGGTAGGCAGGGACTGATAGGGAGTAGGTAAGGTGCTGTCAGGGAAAATGGCAAAAGGGTTTGGCTACGTAGCAAATCTTTCTCGCTACGTAAGGGGGTACACGGAAAGTAATTAGATAAATAGAAGGATTTCCATCTTCTTTAGGACTTCGACTCTCTTTTTCAACCTCTCGAGAAAGGGCTTCAGGAAAACTTTTGCATATCTCTTATTTTCCTTGTACAGTAAAAAATGAGAGGTCATGAGAGACTGTAAACAAGCACATTATAATGGAATCTCCACTCCTCAAACTTCTGTGGACGTAGGCTAAGTGCAAAACCACATGAATCAGTGTCTGCTTTTAGTATTTTCTCTACTCTTATTTCTCTTTCACCACCATGAATGCACACACCGACACAGTACGTGCCGTACTAGACCACCGCCAGAGGCACAGGCCACGCATTCGAGGCTCGTATTACCTCAGTGGGTCAGGAATGACTCTCTCCTATTCTGGCCAGTTGTGTGATTTTTACAGCATTAATAGAAATATACAATAAATTTACCCATAATTCAATTTAATTAATTTTCAAATACCAACACATACTTATTAATGGACTTACTATCGAAACAAACTTTCTAGAATAAAAAAGGCACTACTTTGTAACAAACATCCATGGGTGAGCTAGACTAAAACAAAGCAAAACTATCTGGTTTGATTATATAAAATTAAACTATTTCATCTCATATAATTAGTATAATTTTTTTTAAATTTTTTACATAAAATATAATAATAATTTAATTTTTTCAAATATCAAAATAAAAATAATATTAAAAAATTATATTATAATAATATTTTATTCAACTTTTAACAAAACATCTCATTTTATCTCATCTGAACTGTATAACTAAAGGAGGCATTTTCAAATAATGGGCATAATATTATATTTTGCAATTCAAACAATAATGGAATAATAGATATGGAAAAAATCTTACATACCCAAAACATGAAAATTTCTAAACCTAGATTGAAAAGTCTTGAGCTAATTTTAATAATTGATAGATAACGTTACGTTATCATAAAAAAAAAATATAAGTGAGATGATAATATTACATGTAGATTAATCATTTTTATATTTTTACTATTTAAAAAAAAAATTAAAAGTATAGATTTTTTTATCCTTTTTAACTGATTCAAATATCTTTCTAAAAACATAATTACACAATCTATTAAATAATACCAATCCGGTCATAAATATTTTTGCCGTGACATTTTTTAATATTTAAATCTAGTTTAAATATTGAGATAAAATGAAAAATTTATAAATAACAATTAAATAGTTTATAAATAATAGCGAAATGATTGAAATTAAAATATTTTATGGAGTTTTGAAAAATGAGAGAAAAAAATTGAATAAAAATATTATAAGTTAAAAGATTATTAGAATATAATTTTTTAAGATTATTTTTATTTTGAGATTGAAAAAAGTTAAATTATTTTTTTGGACTTGTGCTACACACAATAAAAGTGTAGTCCGAAAAATTCTCCCAATAAGGCTAAATGTTTTTTTTATACATTTTTTATATCCTTAAACATTTTCTTTTTTAAAAAAATCATAATATCTTAAAAAATACTTGGTCATTAAAAAGTGTCAATTGACACTCGACCTAGTCTCGGGATCTTTAACCTTTTTTCTTATTTTTTTGTATTTTGTTTGAAAATTTAAAAAAATTATAACAATTAGATGAAAAATTTGAAGATTTAAAATTTAAAATTATTTATATTTATGATATTTGAATGTTGAAATGAGATTGTAGAAGATAGGATATGACCACCTTATAATTTAAACGGGACTTAGATTTTAATATTATAAAAAAATTCGAAGAGAATGAAATTTATTTACTGTATAAATTTACAAAAATGATAATTAATATCCCGTTAAATATTAAATTAAAAATAATTATTCTTAAGGCAAAATCACCTAAATTATTCAAATATAAAACCACAATTTTATTTTCCCTAGAAAAGATAATAAAAAGATAAAACCCGGAGCATTTACACCAATTTTGTGCAGCATGTTATTGCACGCGCCAGAAGGTAAAGACGCATTAAGGAGTCAGGAGGAATGGATGATAAAGATGACCATTTGGATATGGAGGGCGTGGCTGACGCACGCGTGTCCGTCATCTTTTTTGTCGCTCCTTCTTACCAAAGACACGCCACGCACCATCTCTCTCACTTCAACCGCCAAAGGTTCCAAAGGTCCCAATAAAACGAATCAAATGCTGTTCTTCCACGTTTTCGCGTCTCCTCCGTAACCCAGGCTTTGAGTCAGAGAGAAAATGGAGAAAGCTATCAACAGACAGAGAGTTCTGCTCGACCACCTCCGGCCTTCCTCTTCGATTTACACCGGAGATTCTTCAATCTCTGTATGCGCGAATCCCTCTCATTTTTTTTTTCCCGGTTGCTTTCTCTGTTTCCGGTTCGATCCGTTCTTTTTTTGCGTTTCGTGATTGGCTTCTCTTCTTGCTGGATATTTCGCTGAATTTCGATTTTAATTTTCTGATATTTGGGTTTTTGTCTGTTGTTCATTCACGTATGATTTGATATGCTGGAATGATTCCGAGAACTTGAAATTTGAGTTAGTCACTTTAGGCCTGGATCGAGTACGCAAAATCAAAAATCTCTTCTCATCTCAATTTATAATTATAATTTTTTCAAATTTTTATATAAAATATAATAAATAATTTAATTTTTTTAATTTTAACATAAAATTAATATTAAAAAATTATATTATAATAATATTTTATTTATTATTATTTAAAATATTTATCTTTGTATCTAAACGTGATCTTATATTCGTATATACAATTGTATCCTATTTTTATAGTCTAGTTTCTATCAAAAGAGTAAGGGTCGTTTGGACACTAATGTGAGTGAAAGTTAAAATTAGTAAAATATTATTAAAATATTAAATTTTAATATTATTATTATTTAAAAATTTAAAAAAATTAAATTATTTATTATATTTTATATAGAAATTCGATAAAATTGTAACAGTGAAATGTGATAAAATAACTTGAAATGATTTTGATATCCAAACTGGCCTTTAAAGGATTGTTTGGCACGTTCGACCTCCAACCAGACGATTTTCAAATTTATTCCTCAAGCTATGGCGCTTGATTTCACTTATTCGTATCAAATTCTCTTTTATATACTTCACATTATTTCTGTTCCCCTAATTTAAAAGAATTAATTTTCGATGATCATTACCAGGCATCAGCTTGTCTTGCTGGGGATAGCGCTGCGTACCATAGAACTTCATTATTTGGGGATGATGTAGTCATTGTGGCGTAAGTTGCACCTCCTTGCAAATCACCTTTCCAACTTAATATTGGGTTTTTAAATTATTGAACTGTGAAATTATCAACCAATTTGCTCTGTCTTGATTCGTATTTCGTTGAATTTGGTATTATTACACAGAGCGCATCGGACTCCAATTTGCAAATCCAAGCGTGGTAGTTTCAAGGATACTTATCCCGATGATCTCCTCGCACCAGTTTTGAAGGTTCATATTGTGCTGTTTCTTTCTTTTTTTTTTTTTCCGCTTTTTTTGTTTCATTTCAAGTTTGTAGGACTGGCAAAAGCCTTTACCTTTTTTTTTATTTTTTTATTTTTATTGAGTATATCGTAGTGTTCTATCTATTCATGGCTTAGGTTCTTGGTAATTGTTTGGTGCAGGCATTGATAGAGAAAACCAATCTGAATCCTAGTGAAGTTGGGGATATTGTGGTGGGTACCGTCTTGGCCCCAGGATCTCAAAGAGCAAGTGAATGTAGGATGGCAGCATTCTATGCTGGTTTCCCTGGTATTGTTATTTTTATTGTTTGAAGACGTAAATTTGTTAAACTTAAAGTTTTCATTATATTTATTGCTCATATATTTCACATTTGTATTGTGTAGAAACTGTACCTGTCAGGACTGTGAACAGGCAGTGCTCATCCGGGCTTCAGGCAGTTGCTGATGTAGCTGCAGCTATAAGAGCTGGATTTTATGATATTGGTAAAGAATGCATTTTTTTTTTCATTTATATACATATATATATATATATATATATATATTTGTGTAGATGAACCCTTATTCTTAAATAACTTGATTTAGGAATCGGAGCTGGCTTGGAGTCCATGACAGCTAATCCAATGGCATGGGAAGGGTCTGTCAACCCAAAAGTATACTCTCTTGCCGTGTTATTTCTTATATGCTGCTCTTCTACCAGATCATAGGGTTTTGACATGATCTTGCATTAATTGGCAGGTGAAGGCCTTTGAGCAAGCTCAAAATTGCCTTCTTCCCATGGGTATCACCTCAGAAAATGTTGCACATCGTTTTGGTGTAACTAGGCAGGAGCAAGACCAGGCTGCAGTGAGTTGAATGAACCTTTCAGCATGGCATAGTGATCTAAAGTACTATTTTTTTTTTCCTATTGATTTTCTTACACATGCTGTTAGGTTGAGTCACATAGACGAGCTGCTGCTGCTACTGCCTATGGTAAATTTAAAGATGAAATTATTCCTGTGCCCACCAAGGTATCCACTATTATTTCAGTATTAGCAGAAATTTGTATTCCCAAGCAGTATCTGTTTGTTGGCGTATGGTTTTAGTTGGAGAACTGATTTCTGGATCACCTAAATAGATTGTTGACCCAAAAACGGGTGAGGAGAAATCTGTTACAATCTCTGTTGATGATGGGATTCGGCCTACTACAACAGTGTCAGATCTGGCAAAGCTGAAGCCTGTTTTTAAGAAAGATGGGAGCACCACTGCAGGTATTGGATACATGATTGATGATACCCATGATTTGTGTTCGTAATATCATTTAATTGAGCCTATCCATTGCATTGTTTTGGCTCTTCTTTCATAGGCAATTCTAGCCAAGTGAGTGATGGTGCTGGGGCTGTACTTCTAATGAAGAGAAGTGTTGCATCACAAAAAGGACTACCCATCCTTGGTGTATTCAGGTTTGCTATTCAGGATAAAACTCATTCACTAATCTGATAATGTGAAAAGCGGTGCATAGATATGCCTCACAAGAAAGGCCTGGTATATATAATATTATGCATATTCGCACTGGTACTTCCACCCACTGATGCCTAGTTCATTGTTCCAATAATTTTCTGTGTACTTTTTATTGGCTTCCACTAGTTTTTCTCGAGTCCGCAGCACTCATTAGTTGCTCTTGGTAGGAGCAAATAATCTTATGGGCATTTATTTCAAGCAGCATCATCTACCAGAATCCCCTCACCAAATAAATAACTGAATTTAAAATGAAGAATCGCTTTGTTATATCAAAGGCTTATTAGGACAATGTAGTGAAGCAATAGATTCTTCCATGCATTTCTCTTTTATTTTAACTCAGTTTGTTAGAGAGGTTCTGTCGTAATCATTGTGATGCAAACTGTTGGGTATAACTCATCATTGAAAACTGACTTCTATGCAATGAGAGGGTGCCCAAGAGCTTATATACTCCTGGTCAAGCTTGCACTTAAGCGATGTGTGACACTTGGACCATAACATAGCACTACACTTCGTAAGCAGCGGCCATAGCTTACTTTGGTGTCATTGACCTATTGTTAGTCCTTTCTCTTTTGGAAACACCACTCATCTATCAGTATTCACTAACTTAGCACTATGCCTATCCATAATACCAGAACATTTTAATCTAGCCTCTAGGTCCGCCCTTTGAGACCTGACCACAAAGCCACAAATCATTTGATCCCATACTTGACAAGTTCCATCCGATCCCATACTCGACGTGATGATTAACCCTAATATCAAGTGATACAAAATCCTTGAGTAGAACTCACCCTTGAAAACTGACTTGCAAGGAGAGGGTGCTCAAAAGCTTATATAAGCATGATTAAGGTTGCACCATTTGGATCGTAACATATTGCATCTTATTCCCTGCCCTTGGTGCTTGAATTCTGTGAGTAATACCCATGTGAACTGCTGTTTGCAATAGTGTTTGGGGTAGCCTGCTTGCTATCTAGCATTTCCAGTGGAACTTTCTTCTTAACCATTGACCTAATAGTTGTTCGTTTGGTGCACAAAATGGCTTGCAATCACTTATAATCTTTATGTATATTTTATAAATTAAACGACTCAGACTTTCTCCTCAATAGTTTCCATTAAAATCTCTCCTAAAAATAGTATTGAAAAATCTCAAAGCATACATTCTGTTCTATAGGAAACTTAGGATGGTTTTGACATTGGATTTTCCTCTTGTCATGGTTTTTCCACCATTCATTGGCAGTACCAAAAATTATTCCGGAACCCAAAACTTCAAGTGAAGAGGTTCTCGACTTCCCCTACACTCATCCCTTTCATGGCTAGCCCCATAAATTAATGTGAAACAAGTGGCATTACTTTTTATAAGCAAATAATCTACTTTTTGTTGGTCATGCAGGACGTTTGCTGCTGTTGGTGTCGATCCAGCAATCATGGGTGTAGGCCCAGCTGTTGCAATTCCGGCTGCAGTCAAGGCTGCTGGCTTGGAGCTTGATGATATTGACCTTTTCGAGATTAATGAGGTATTAAATTTTGAAAGACATTCTAATATTGGATTCATGGCCTTTGAATATATAATTACTCGAGAATTTGCAATGGTGCAGGCATTTGCATCCCAATTTGTATACTGCCGTAACAAGCTGGGACTTGATCCAGAAAAGATCAATGTGAATGGAGGTGCTATGGCCCTTGGGCATCCTTTGGGTGCAACAGGTATATACTAAGAATTTGAATTAGCTTGAGTTATATGAACCACAATTTTGAACACACTTACTTTTTACTGGAACTATTGGAGGCTTTCTAGGGCTGGGGAAAAAACTGAAATTGATTGACCAACCTGCCTTAGGCATGGGTTCAGTGTTGGGTAGGAAAATAAAAGGTGGGTAGGGCCAGGCTGGGGTCAGTGGGGTTTGAGAACCCAATGGTTTCAGGCCTAATTGTTTTGGGGGACACGTATTTTTAATGTTAGGGTTTGAGAGGATGTTGGAACCTATCTCTCTGCCACTCCATTGCCTCTCCATCTGTCACCCACAATTACGTGTTGATGATACACCAATGTAGTTGAGGAAGCATAAAGAATGGGTGGGTGGAGGTGCTGTGCATGGGGTTACATGATCACTACAACATATAATTAAGCAGCCCATGTATATGAGAACCATCTTTCACTACCGATTCCAAGGACCACCATCCAACCAGCCAACTGACACCAGTTGGTATTGGTGCAGTTCAGCAACCGTACACTGAACATCGGTTCTAGGGGTGATTTTCGAAAGTCAAACTAACCTTTGAGGGGGTCAGTACTTGGTACACAGCTGTACTGCATTCATCTATATTAGAAGCAAGGAGGTTGACACATGATCAATTGCACTTGGAGAAATTTCAAATTTTGCTATATATACATCAAATAAAAGCATTTTTTTGACAAGTCAAATAAAATTTTATTGAATCAAGTTGTGATATCCCATTCTCAGTGATAAGGTTTGGAAGGAGAAGTTCTTGTTCTTTATGATGGTTTTAATGTGGCTCCAATTGTACTATTGACTAGTCCTTTTGGAGTATAAGCCCAGATGTGGCTTGGCATCCATTACAAACGGTACTAGAGTCTATTCCAACCAGAAATGTGAGACTTGAGCCATACCACCTAAGACGAACAGGCCTAACGAGGATGTTGGGAATTTAAGGGGGAGATTGTGATATCTCATATTGAGTGATAAGATAAGTGTTGTATTGGATTTCACATTGCTTGGGAATGAGAAGTTTTTGCTCTTTATAATGGTTCCAATGGGACTTCAATTGTATCATTTACTAGTTGTTTTGGAGTATAGGCCCCTAGGTGGCTTGGGCCTCCCTTGGGGCATTACACAAGTTGCCGTGAAGAGAAGCATTGGAGCTGATATAGTATTTTGTTGAACTTCTCAAGTAATTGATTATTAGGTCCCAATTGTCTCATGAAGAGGCTGTGAGTGATTAGTTAAAGCAATTAGTTGGGTTGTACTAGGTTTTACATTATGGGCATCATGTCATTTTCTAGGAAGTTCTCATTGAGCTAGAATACCAATATTGGTCCATTTAGGAAAATGGTGCTTCTCTGGATGATAGCCAATTTTCTTCTTCATTTTGATTTATTCTTATTTTTAATTCCTATTTTTTTGGATTGTATTGGAATCACTCTAAAAGTAGGTGGTTTCCGATTCCTGTTCAGAGTGCTTGTTTATTGGTGAGAGTTGCTTGACTTGGGGGATTAGACTGATATATTTTAAGTCAATCATTTTGATATTGTACATTCATCGGAGTTCATATGTTAATTGCTTGTTATCTTGATATCCTAGTCCAATCAGATTATCATTTATTTAATCATAATAAAATTAATTGTATTTATTTGAAATTATAATGAGCTGCCAATACTAAATTGATGATTGAGAAGGTAATAGCTGAACTAAGATTCATTTTGGTTAGAGTGCACAAGAGTGCTGCTTATTTACATAGGTTTGCCGTCATTCTAGAACCACGGATGACAAAGCAACCTCACTGTCGGCACAACTGATAACCGAGGAGTTCAACATGTGTACATATGGTTGTTCTCAATAAGTGATACTGGATTCAAGGGAAATTGTTTGATGATTATTACTCTTTACAAACTTTGGAGTATTCTATTGATTTATGCTCATATGGTTTCAAATTGGTGAAAGATAATTTAGTAGTTGGGGCATAAAATTGCCATGAAGCTGTTCTCAATGGAGAAATTTATTGAGATTATTGTCTGTTTCAGGTGCTCGCTGTGTTGCTACTCTATTGCATGAGATGAAGCGTCGTGGCAAAGACTGTCGCTTTGGAGTGATATCAATGTGCATTGGTAATATTTCTCTCTCCACACCACACATGTATATGTATACATGCCTGTGGGCGTGCAGACACACCACATATAATAGATGTCTACGTGAGAATGCATGCTTGTCTGCTGGGATTTGTGGCTTACCACGAGTGTTTACAACTGAAATGCAGGCACCGGAATGGGGGCAGCAGCTGTTTTTGAAAGAGGGGACGCTGTTGATGAGCTCTGCAATGCCCGACAAGTGGGAAGAAACAGCCTTTTATCCAAGGATGCCCGGTAGAATATTTATCTGTCACCTGTTGCAATTACTAATAATCTCATGACTAGGCTTGAAATCCCGGTAGAGAGTTGTAATAAACAACATGAAATTATTTTTTTGTTGAAAGATCTTTGGAGATCAAAGGTTTAAAGTAACTTGCGGATTGTCCTTCTCTTTCACTCGTACTCTTCATCTAAGTGTCATCCAATTAAGAGTCTTTTTGTCTTGCTTAGGGTTTTAGGATGCATACGTTCCATATGGTAGTAAGGCAATCGCATTTATGTTTTTCCCAGTTTAGTATTGTTGTCTTTTTATCTTTTATTTATCTTAAAATAAAGTACCATCAATAATGGTAATACCTCTAACCATTCCTTGCACTTGTATTGTTTAATTTTCGTATTAATTTGTGCCCATTACTTCAAAAATAAATCTCTATGCTCTATTACAAACACACACACACTGACTCTCGAGAGCCCCCATAGTCATACGGGGCTGCTCATAACTTTTTTAATTTTTATAGGAAAGAAACATTTCATTAATAAAATGAAAGAGTTACATAAAATTCATATCAAGCCATATAGCTTGTGATACCAACATTGGTACGTTTGCTCCCCATAACTCTATACCCTCCACATTCCAAGTATAACGGGAAAGTCTATGTGCTGATTCATTACCTTGCCTATGGACATGCTAGATTTTGTACTCGTCAAAAGACTGCATCAAACTCCCAGTTTCTTTAAGCAAACTTCCAAGCAAAGATAAAGAAGAAAGTGCTATTTGTAGTTCTTTAATCATCATTAAACATTCACTTTCAAGAATAATCTTCGAGATACTAAAGTGAACACAGAATTGAAGTCCCCTAAACATGGCAAGGAGTTCAATTGTTTTTGGGTCAGCAACTTCCTCTTTAGCTTTGCTAACAGCCATGATAACTTCGCCTTTCTCATCTCTAAGGATAGCACCCAGTTCTACCTTGTGTTGATTAAAGAACATAGCACCATCTACAATAAGAAAACTTGAGATGGGAGGCTTCCAGCTGCTCATAACTATGTAACCCAGGGGAGGGAGAATAAAATGTCTCCAACAATGGCCACTCTTGATAGTGAGTTTCGGGTGTAGGTTGTGTTCAGATCAGCAGAGCAATTTACTCATCCGTCAATGCATCAACTATACAGGTGAGATGCGTACAGGTCAATGAAACGATGTGCATCGCAATTACACTTTTAATATGATGTCATGATGTGGGTGGACTTATTGCACCCTACAATGTTAAGGACGTGATTTACACTTGTAGATTTTTCCTTAGTCTAATATTCAAAAAGAGAAATGATTTGAATAAACTTCAAATAAATAAGTTTCATGCAAGCCTTTCTAAAAAAGTGGATTCACCTTGAAACATTGTAAATATTAAATAAATAAATAAATAAAAAACCCTACTCTTCAATAGCGGGACTCAATTTTTTTATAAAATATTTGCACGAGGAGACTTCTATTTGGAACTTAGACCTAACATTACTCATCAGATCAGAAAATATATGCCGACACTTATTTTGAACAAGTCAAACAACCTGCATCAGTGCATCGGCAAGAACGAGCTCAGGAACTTAACGGGGTGGGCACATTAATGCGTGTGCAAACTGCAAAGGGAAAAGGCAGATCGTGTGAAATTTCCCTACATGAAAAGATTATTGCGATGCCCTAGAGATAAGTACGTACTTCAGTACAAAACTTCCTTTGTTATCCTTGACAAGTATTGCAGTTACTGCATTTTTCTGACTTGATCCCTCCAAAAATTTATCAGAAAAGTAAGGTAAGGCAATAAGGCGCCAAATAAGGCACTGAAAAAAAAAAGGATCAAGTTGACTAGCTTAACATCCCTAAATTAGCCGCAATAAGGCTTTAAATGGCATATATTCTTGGGGGTGGTTGCCACACTATATACGACATCTACAAACATGTTCTCTACTCATCTGTCACGCATCCCTTTGAAGCCGACTGTACGTTCTTGATGTACTGCAAATATATAAGATTGCCTTTCTTTAATAAATACATCAACTAAGATACACAAAACATGGATGTCAAGGCAAACTCCACACATACCTTGTAAAGAACTCCTCTGTTTGCCTTGTACAAAGCCGGAGTCCATTTCTGTCTTCGCTGTTCCATCTCCTCATTTGATATCTGAACATCTATTCTCCTCTTCTGAACATCAACATTGATGATATCTCCATTCTCAATCAAACCAATTGGACCACCTTCCTGCGAACGATTCGCAACATTAATTTGATTGTCCATTTTTTGTCTGTGAATAATAATTTGGTAGGATTCTCATTTTTCACCCTAAAGTAACAAAAATCTCACTTTGCACTTAATACTACCAACATTTTTCAAGTCGCATCATTGGTTAAGGTCTAGCTGTGAAGATTGTGTTTGGACAGAAAAATGAGAAATAAGTGATATTTTTTGAGTGAACAATGTAACTCCACCACTTCCCCCCCTTATAATGTAGTTAATCATCTAGATGAATTAATGGCTAGTGCACCTGTGCCTCAGGGCATATGTGGCCAACAACAAATCCATGCGAAGCTCCTGAAAACCTACCATCGGTCAACAAAGCTACATCCTGCAGCAATCAAAAGCAATAGCCAAACAAACATGTCATTCTTGGGAAACATCTGTCGTCAAATAGTTTCATGCATTTTGCTTGAAAAATACCATATTGGCAAAATGAACATGAAAAAGTTATATCTAGGAGTAACCAGTTTATCAGTTTTTAATTAGATATATGACCTTGAAGAAACCTTATAAGTTGAGTCATCTATAATTTGAACACAACAACGAAGCATTTAACAAGTTGTCTCAGTCTGGAAAACTAGAGGATAATTACACTTGACTCACATCTAGACAAGAACAGAGCACTAATAAAATTGGGATTTAATACCAAACCTTTCCAAGACCTGCTCCCATTATTGCACTTGTTGGAGTTAACATTTCGGGCATGCCTGGTCCTCCCTTAGGCCCCTCTCCTTGGATAATGACTACCCTTCCCTGGAATATGGCAAACATAAACAAGAAATCGTATATTACACAACAACATCTGAGTTACATGATAAAATCTTGTGACTGGACCTGACACAACAACCAAAGAAGATACTGATATTTAAGTCCATGAATGAATGTATAAGCAATAATCAAGGCACATTACTTCTGAAGAGCCCTGAAAAGCAAGCTTCTGCCCCTCAAAACAGAGTTTGGAAAAACATGGCAGGGAGAACTGTATTTGACACACAAGAAAATATCCTTTGCTACAAAGGCTAATGATACATGAGAAAAGCGGCCCTCGGGGAAAGAAGTGCTTAGTCACGATGCTATGCATTCTCATCACTTGGATCAGTTAAATCATCGGGTTTTCACCAATAAGACATGACCTCTAGAAATTGTTTGCAACCAAGGGTTCGAACCTAAGACCTAGAGGGAGCATACCGCCAAGAACAAGGTCCTTACCACTTGAGCCAATCCTAGGGATTTAGTCATCATAATGCTTACTATTTTACCAAAGGAAAGGCCTAAAATCCTTTTTTTTTTTTTTTTAACCTTCTGAGATAAATGGAGGCAAAAGTTTAGCAGCCAAAGTAACTGTGAAATACATGAGATGATTTTTGGGCAAGTCATTTCTGCTTTCCAACATCTAGATATACATGAGCAAAAAACATTAGGCATGGTAGAGACCTAGACATTTATCCAATCCTCCGCATCGACTCGAACAACTATGGGCTCTGAACTCTTTACCAATAACATGACATAAGAAACTGCTGCCTCGACATGATTACACAACAATGTTGACTCTATCACACACCTTAAACCTCAAAGGATCCTCTGAGATAGCTGCAATCATTGATTCCTCTCCTTCAAAGACAAGTGCAGGACCTGGAGAACACTTTTGTAATGAATACTTAAAAATTCTACCAGTAGAGTAGAGTGAACATTAAAAATAGAACCGAGAATCTTAAGAATGCTAGTACAAAAGCAGAACATATAATAGCACCAGAGAAATATAGCCCCTCTTTTCCAGTGATTTTTGCTACAGAACCATTTGGTGCAATATTTCCATATAATATCTGGAGGTGGCCTGTTTTCTTTATTGGGTTTCCCAACGGTCGTATAACATCCTGAATGGGGAAAAAACGCAAGATAGAACTGCATTTGTTGGGTTCAAATTTCATTGATCAACAGCAAAAGCAACAGAAACATTGCAATCAGTACATCTCGGGAATGGAAACTTAAAAAAACAAAAAAAAGTCAGCAAACCTGTCCTCTGGCCAAGGGAGGGAAACTTGCTGCATTTTCAGCCAATGTCTTCCCAGTGACTATAAAGGAAGTTCATCTTGGTTGGTTAATATAAGAACACTACAAGGAATTACATATGAATGCAACAGTAAAAATGTGTGTACCAGTCATACAATCCCCGTCTAGAAAATTAAGCTCCAAAAGGTAGCGAATGACAGCAGGCGTTCCTCCAATCTATCAAAACAACAACGCATGGGAAATGGTGACAAGCAAAGCCATATAAAAATATGCACTGAAAAAGAAAACTCTCTAGCACTGGTCATTCATTGAAGTTGTGAATTTAGAACATGACAAGATAAAAGGCAGACCTTGTGTACATCCTCCATGACATATTTGCCACTAGGCTTAAGATCTGCGAGGAATGGAACCTCGTCGCTGACAGTCTGAAAATCATCGAGTGTTAATTCCAGACCAACAGACCTGCAAAGAATTTCACCATCAGCCACTATCATGCCATTCAATCAATGTTATTCATGGAAAATCTGGTACCAAAGACTCCTCACCTTGCAATAGCAATCAAGTGTAACACAGCATTTGTAGAGCCACCTAGTGCCATAACAATAACCATGGCATTCCGTATGGATTTTGGAGTGATAATATCTCGTGGTTTCAAGTCCATCTTTAGTAATTCCAAAAGATATTTTCCTGCTAAACGGCACTCATCCAACTTCAATGGTTCTTCAGCGGGTGTCGAAGAGCTTTTAAGGAAAGACAACAAAAAAGAGGATAAAAACAACAATGCTACCCGATTGCAATTCAAGTGATCAGACTAACATAAATTTCTACCTGTAGGGCAGAGTCATTCCCATAGCTTCAATAGCAGAAGCCATGGTATTGGCTGTATACATTCCACCACAAGCCCCTGCCCCAGGGCATGAGTTATGGACTACTATCTTCCTTTGCTCATTACTTATGGATCCACTCACAAGTTCTCCATAACACTGCACAAATAGTTAAAAGACATTCAAGTTGTATGGTTAGGATAACAAATGAATGAGTTACAACATTTACATGACTCAGATTATCCTTATTTTTCACAAGCCTATTGTATGAAAGTATAAATTAGAAAAATTAACCAAATATGACCTTTGCATATAATCAGATACACAATTAAGGAAAAAAGCTACTCAAGCAAGATCAATAAATAATCGGTTACAGTAAGCCAAAATTCGTTAAATATTTGGTAATGCAATAGCATAAAACATACAATAAAGAGGTGACTTTCTAAGCGCAGCGACATATACATAACACACAAACAACCAGTCACAGCTACATGACTTGCAGTCCCTACTCTACAATGCCAATTAGGGGTGAGCACTGACTTACTCGGAGTCAGATTCCCCTAAATCCAACTCCAACTCCAACTCCAACTCCGACTCTATCTAAATTCATTCCGAACTCCAACTCCGACTTATGTAAGCTCCGATCTGACTTTGACTCCGACTTGTTGGAGTTGGAGAGGAGTCGGATTTGGTCTTTCAGTTTTGGGCTTTTTTTTAGCTTCATATTTAACCCATTTTAAGAAAGAATTTTTTGTGGCCTTTCAAATTTTAATTTTTCCAAAAAATTTAAAACTCGTTGGGAGGTTTTGGATACAAAAAGCCTTTTAACTAATCTCATCTCAAACAATCACTACAACTTTTTCAAATTCCTATACAAAATACAATAAATAATTTAATTTTTTCAAATCCTAAAACAATAATAATATTAAAAAATAATATTCTAACAATATTTTATTCAACTTTCATCTCAACTCACTATCCAAACTTCCCTGATTTACTGCTAATTTGCTTATATACTAATATCTAACTTATTTTTATACTAGTCTTATACTATAGTGTCTAATTACATATTATCATACTGCAATATTATATATTATTTTTAGTGTCTAATTACAAGTTATTATACATTAGTATTACATGTTATTATACTAATGTCTAACTTATTTCTAGCTTAATTATATACTAGACTTTCTAATGTCTAGTTACATGTTATTATACTTTAGTAAATTAGTATGTGTTATTAATTTATTATGCTATTCTTATTTAAATACTAGTATCTAATTTATTTCTATACTTGATTATGCTTGGTATTAATACTATGATGTTTACATATACTAAACTATCATTTATCTATTTATATTATAGTATAAATATATTATTTTATAATGATTAACTCATACTAGTATCTTATTAAATTTAACTATATAAGTTCTAGTTATATAACTATATAATTATATTAGTATATATTTTTATAACATATGTACAATATTGAAGTCAGAGCATAAAGCCGGAATCGGTCCAAAGACACCTCTGACTCTGCCTCTGCCTCCGACTGAAAAATTAAAAAAAAAAAAAATCCAACTCCAACTCTGTTTTGTCAGAGCTGGATTCGGAGTCAGATTTTTAGATTTTTGCTCAGCCCTAATTCCAATGAAAATTGATGATTTGTACTCTTATAGTTTTTAGGCAACTGTTTTCTGTTGGCTGAAATAATTAGTTTTTGTCCTAAGTTATAGGTATAGTTCATTCGAAATCTATCTGCCCAGTAAAATTGCTCTATGTTTCAAAATACTGTGCAAACAAAATAAAAAAGCACTCCACATATCTATCAGACTAAAGGGCCAATTTCAATTCTTTGTTAGTTCTGTTCAACGTGAGAAAGACTTCAGAGAAGGCAGAAAAAGAAAAGGCATAATAGTAAAAACTAGAGGGTTAATGTTATACATCAATGAAACCAGATATAACTATAATCTACAAGTAATCAATCTAAGTTTTATACCTGGAAGGCAGACACTATATCATAAGAATGGCCTTGAAAATGACCTGGCTGCAAAAGAAACAATTACAGAAGATACTTTAACATCACATAAAACAAAAATTCGACTCTCTATCCAGCCACGACTGTAATGTCAAACATGTCAGATGCTGGGTCCAAATGATCCCTGTTTTGCCCAAAGAAATGTCCTTTTTTAATATGAATACAAATTTTCATCTTAAAAGGGACAAATCTTTACATTTAACAAAACCAACGAGAAAGCATTGACCCTGATGCTGGATACCATTCCTTATGCCAATATTCACGTAAGGACTATTACATTGAAACGAATGCTAAGGTTCTATAGGTAAAATATTAAAAGTTATAGGCTCAAATACTAGTTTCTTCGAAGGGATATTATGTAGTCAATCGGGTCAAGCCCCAAACCTTGATAGTTCCACCATAAACCATAATACTTGGTCGATTAAGCCGGCCCATTGCCATAATTGTGCCTGGCATCTGCAATATATTACCAGTATAAGATTCACAAAAGATTGTACAATTCACAAGCAAACAGAGGACCCACCACACACACGTCTACTAAAAAAGAAATTAACAATAATACTGAGTCAAAAGCTACAGTGATTAGTGCTTAAGCCATTATTTGCTATCTATAGCAGCAGTAAGTATAAAACTATAAACCAAAAACAAATCCGATCCCATGGGTAAATATTCAACAAAAACTCCTCCTAGAAACAGAGAGAAATGAAGCTGTGCAGGAAAGTCGATGAACACAGATGAACAAAGAAAGCAGAAGATAGAGAAGATGATCATTAATTAACTGCTGTACAAATAGTATTTATACGCATCCACGCTGAATAAGAGAATCTGTTTATCCAAGTATCTATAACTTTTTAACTGCTTTCTAACAGACTGCCAGGAAGACAAACAGTCTGAAACTAACTCCAGATGGAGGAACTACAAAGACGATCGTTACACTCCTTGAAATTACTAAGTTTCCTAAAATTTATTATTTAATGTATATCTTAACATTCCCTTTACGGCCAAAGGCCAACGGCCTGGTGGCATGAAGCCCCACCTCCAAAAGTGAGGTCTGCGGTTCGATCCCCTCCCCAAATCCCCATATCAAAAAAAAAAAAAAAAAAAAAAAAAAAAAACATTCCCTTTACCAACATATTCAAACTCAATGACTCTACTCTAATACAACGATGAAATCATCGCTTATTCTGAAAATACTTTCAATATTTCTTAACACACTCTAGTATTTTTCAAATGATAAAGAACACATATAGATGAGCATAAAATTCAGAGAAACAAGGTAATGTCAATTTAAGAACTTAATGTCACCAGTATAACAGCCGCCCAACTCTTTACATCAGTTTTCAATATCCACCGCACTCGAGCTCACTGATAGCATTCTTCAAGGGAAGAAACACACTTGAGGCATTGAATAATACGAAGTGCCTTCCATCCCATGCAACTCAACACAACATAACAGCAACTAACATATATTGAAAAGCCAATAACTAAGGGTAACAAAACGTGAAAAGGAAAATAGGAAAGGTCAAATAGGAAAACAGAGTTACAAATAGAAAGGAAATGATGAGAAATGAAACACGTA
Organism: Carya illinoinensis; assembly: GCF_018687715.1. Classification (NCBI taxonomy): domain Eukaryota; kingdom Viridiplantae; phylum Streptophyta; class Magnoliopsida; order Fagales; family Juglandaceae; genus Carya; species Carya illinoinensis. The sequence goes on along the minus strand of NC_056752.1, from coordinate 36,184,235 downwards.
ATGAAACACGTAATCAATCAACCAAAAGCAGTCACCAATACCCATCACAGAAAACTCAAAACCAGCAAAAACCCAGTAACCAAAAGCTCCCAAAACTACTCCAAAAAAGATAAGAGAGTTGCCTGACTCACATTCTTGTCACAACCAGGAATAGATATGTTCCCATCGTACCACTGGGCACTCATCACTGTCTCAATGCTGTCAGCGATGAGGTCCCTCGACTGCAGGCTATAGCACATGCCTCTGGTCCCCATAGATATAGCATCACTGACCCCAACGGTGTTGAACCTGAAGCCAACCATGCCGGCCTCTCGGACGCCTTCCTTGACGGCCTCGGAGAGCCTAAGTAGATGCATGTTGCAGGTGTTTCCCTCGTACCAGACGGACGAGATGCCAATCTGGGGCTTCGACAGGTCATCCTCGGAGAGGCCCACACCATGGAGGATCGCCTGAGACCCACCCTGGGACGTGGGCTCCGTGACGCGGGAGCTATACTTGTTGAGCTTGAGGGTTTGGGTGGTGGGGAGTGGGGGTGAAGAGTCCACGGTGACAGATGGTGGAGCTGGGGAGGAAAAAGACGCTCGGAGAGAGGAGGTGCGGTGACTACTTGGGTGGCGACTGCGATGCCCATAGTCGGAGAGAATCAGGGCAGCGCGCGGGGCCTGGGCTCCTAGAGTGGCTTGCATGGCGGCGCCTCGAGGGGTTTATGGTGGGAACTGGGGCCCTTTTTTTTGTCTTTTCTGAAGAGTTGTGAGGTTTTGGGCAAATTTGTGAGGCTTCTGATCGAAGAGAATTATCTACTTTTTCGTTGCGATTGACAGATAAGATCAGTTAAAACAAAATGTTGCTCACGTGAGGGATTTATATATATATATATATATATTTTTTGTGTAAGTAAACAAACACGTGGCCATTTCTGGAGGCCATTGCATTTGCATGCACGTCAGCCTGTCAAACAAAGACCAGGGATGTTTTGCTGGAATTCCAACTACAATATAATTCTCTCTTAAAAATCGTTTTACGTAACTGTAGAGACGTGAATCCAATAATTTTTAGTTATTTAGATGATAAATGCAGGTTTTTACAATCTCTAAATATATCAGTATCATACAAGCTTTGTTAAAAAATAGGTTCTTTTTTTAATAAAAAAAAATATTTTAAAAAATATATATATAAAAAAAAAACTATTATTTATTAATAAAACTAATTTTTTTACAAATCACTTCTACAAATATTATCTATTTGAAACTCTAATCTAGTATTATTCTATTTAAATATACCTTATTTGCTAGTTATTTAAGCTCAATTTATATTGAGCCGCCTTTGCTAACTAGTATAATTATATATTAATCATTCATAATAAGATTTAGATACTATATCTATTTTTTATTTTTTATGAATAATACTACAAATAGGGTTCATATATCGTTTTCATCCTGTTATATAAAAAATGTGGTACTTTTGTTATTTTTTGATTATCTCTTATTTTTTTAAATAAAAAAAATTTAAACATTAATGGGCAATACTACCTCATCATAGTGGAATAAGAATATGATGTATATTTAATTTGTAGATTTATTTATTTTTTAAACCTTTTCACTTTAATATGGATATATAATTAAAAATTCTATGTGCAGCCACTTTTACGTACTGTTTTGTGCACTTTAGTGATATGATTGGTTGTGTATTAAAAAAAATTAATTCAGCTAATCATATTAGTGGTGTGCGTAGAGAATACGTAAAAGTGACTGCATGTAACATTACTCATATATAATTACTATGTATTTTGGACTCTAGAATATAAACATATATATGATATTCTCATTTTATGATCACGTAATAACAATGTCATGAGAAATTAGTAATTCTATAAAATAGCATGACATTTGTTGATAGGATAAGAATCCTACAAATAGCTAGGGGTCCTATTCTATTGTGTAGAAGGGGTTTATTTATTTATTTTTACTATTTTATATTATGTAGATGTTTATTTTAACATTTAAGTTGTTATATATCCTTTTGCATGCAGAAAATGTGGATAACAACAAACTTTATCTCTGGGCATGCACTTAAAGATCAAATTAACCCTTCTAGCTTGATCGACTAGCTAATTAATTGCATGAAATCCCCAAATCAGAGAAGTTTATTAATGCTAATCTTGATCGATCGTGTTGGTTTTTGGCGGCAATGATCAATGGTGGCAGGCCGATTAAAAGTTCGAAGCTAGATCGACGAGAAAGAGATCGAATGGACGCTAGCTAATTAATTTGAGAGTATTTAAATAAAGCAAATGAGATAAATATTTACTTAGTTCTAAATTAAGGCCATTCACATGCATGATATGCAGTTCGGAGGGTATAACTCTACTGCAAATTAATAAATTAAATAGGTTATAATAAGGTAGTACTTGATGAGCCTGATCATGATCAAGCTCTCAGTCTCTCTACGAGCTCGCATTTTACAAGCTTCTCTCTGTATGATCTTACGAAGGAATATATATGCATCGCTCTCAAACGATCGAGAAGAATATCATCAGAAGCAAAAATGAATGACAAACGCACATAGTGTCTCGTGATCATCTCACTACAAGAGATATGATTTTTTGAGACAAAAATTTTTGTCTCAAAAAATGGAAATTTCGTCTCTAAAAGTTTTGGGAGATGAAAAAATTTCGTCTCTATTTTGTCTCAAAAAGGCTGCCTCAGAAAGTTTTCGGAGACGAGTCTCAGAAAAGTATTTTTAGGGACGAAATTGGACGAAACCGGTCGAAACCGTTCGAACGGGAAATTTTTTTTGAGACAAAAAAATGTCGTCTCAGAATCAAGTTCGAACGGACATATTTTTGTTCGAACAACATGAAATGTTAATTCGAACCAATAATCATATCTGACCAAGTCCGGTCGAACAAAAAAGTTCGTAAGCGACTTTAGTTCGAAGAAAAATATTAACTGTTCGAACAAATAATCTATTTACAGAAATCTTCTGTTCGAACGGACTTTTAGAAATGAATTTATTCGAATGAGTATTTAGTTGTTCGAACGAACGCATGGATTGTATTTCCCGGTAAGTTCGAATGGGTATATTTTTGTTCGAATGAGAATTTATTGGTTCGAATGGATATGTTTTTGTTCGAATGTATGCATAAATGGTAATTTACCATTCAAACGGCATTGATCAAACAAAATGAAATTGATACTAATACAAATTGTAATCTATATACATCAATTGTTCAAATGTTTACAAACATCGTAAATATTAAAGGCAATTAAAAAAAAACAAATGAATTATGATTGTGGTAGTGGTGGTGGTATAGGGTTTTGGGACATCATTAATTGAAATTGTTCAAACATTTTTTGGTTATTTAATTGTAGCCTCTCTTCTAATCTTGATTCTAAATCTGCTGCTTGATCTAATCGGGTCAACAACTCTTTTTCCTTCGATCTCAATCGTTCTATCTCAAGTGCAGCTTCCTTTAATTTTTTAGTCTTGTCGTCATTCGATCTGGCTTTAGAAGATGATGAAGATGTTGAGGATGGCTTCACGCAACGTCCTAAGCCCCTCAAATATCCAGAACGTGATTCAAGAACTTGAGAAAAGATTTGAGCATCGTTGATAGATGATTCATTAGATGGATCCGCAACAGTGTCTTTAAGAGATATCATCTTGTCCTAGAAAAATAAAAACATTAAAATTAGTATATGTAACAAAAATATATTTAGACAATGAAATTAAATAAACTTAAACTTACATAATTTGCCTCTGTCTCAGGATTGCTCCAAACACCATCACGATTTTTATGTGCTTTAGCATACAATTGGGTCAGATCATAATCAGTAGGATTTTCTTCTTGCTGCAAAATGAAAATTAATATCATAATTTATACGAAAAAAGTGTATATATTAAGATTTAATGGAGACAATAAGAACTAACCATTTTTTTTACAAGCGATGAAAAGATCGAGAACCCGCGTGATGGTGTATCGTTAAATTTGATCTATTTGTTTTGTTCACTGTACTCTGTTTCTAAAAAAAAGTATTATAATTTTTATTTAATACATCTATTATATATTATTAAAAAAAAGATAGTAGCGAAATTACCTGATAAGCAGGATCTTCAAACAGATCACAAACTTTCTCCCATTCGTTTGGTGGCATTGCTTGGAATGGATTTTGACGCGCCTCTATCGTAGTACTGAACTTCTGGTAGTGTGCATGGCATCGACCTTTGTACCTCCGGAATGCATTCAACATGAGTTCTTCAATCCTTAGTCGATCCTCCCGCCGACCAAAATTTAGTTCAAACTCGTCCTTCAAAGAATTATAAACAATTAGTATAATTTTAAACATTCGCATTTAAATAAAAATGTTATACAAAGTAACTTATTACCAGACAACGATTTTTGATGTGGTCTTTCACATCTTTGAGAACTTTAGCCCAGGATGATGTAGCCATCGGTGCATACGTGCGAGTAAGTGTACCAACATAAGAAGCAAGCCAAGCTGCCGAATCCCCAGAGCCACTGGTGTGATCATCAGATATATCAACTTTAATTTTACCCACTTTCCTTACTTTTTCTATGCAGACACCCCTCGTAATGCCTCTAACTCGGCGCTGGTTTACAACAGCTATATATACAAATAGCTTAGAATATATTTTAATTACATTAATCTTATTTGAAAGATATACATTGAAAAAATACCTTGTTCTGGTTCTGGTAACGGTGGCCCACCATTGTTGGCAGGTGAAGCACACGGGGATTCGCTAAGTGGTGGGGATGGCTCACGTGTTCTTTTGCGTTTAGGAGGCATATCTGTTTGAAATTATAATAAATTATTATTCGAACAAAATACATGAAATATTTTTATAAGAATTTTACCTACACAAATATCTGTTTGAAAATCATTCGGTATCAGTATTGCTGGACCAATCGCTCTCATCCTCAGTAGACACTTCAGTTGATTCATGTTCTTCTGACATGTCACCTTCAATTACTTCGGGTTGAACATCTTCTCTGCGCAATGGGACCATGTCATAATGGCTTAGATCAACAAATAGATTGATGCCTGATTCATTTTCTTGATATGCTTCTTCATGGTCTGGACTATCAACTTCTTCATGTGGTTTGTCTTGGAATATAATCATACACATTTCTTAGCGCAAATTTCTCGACTATTCTCCATGGATTTCTGAACTCCGGATCATCTAAATAAAAAACTTGATTTGCTTGACATGCGAGAACAAATGGGTCGTCCTCATACCATTTGCGAGATGTATTGACACTTACAAAATATTCATCCTTACGCACTCCCAACCTAGGATTCGAGACATCCCACCAATTACATTTAAATAACCAGACTATATATCCCCCCACATACTTTAATGCTATGATATCCTCCACAATTCCATAAAAATCAATATTTTCATCCCCATGGCTTCCTTCGACAACAACCCCACAATTTTGAGTTTTCCTATATCGTTCTCTGTCTGCTGTGTGAAATCTATATCCACGCACCAAACATCCTGAATATTGGATAGCCCGCTTAGATGGACCACATGCCAAAGCATATACTTCTGGTGAGATTTCACCTGAATGTTCATTATATTTCGATGCAACCTACATAAATAAATTTTATTCTACTTATATCAATATCATATACAAATATGATGACACCTACAAATTAAATAAAGTTTAAAATACTTTCAAGCATAATTTTTTTCCGAATAATACCGTATGTTCAAACCATGAGGCAAATTCTTCTTCATGCGTCTTTTCTACGTCAGTCACACCATTCGTGCGAAGTAGTTGTATATGTACGCTGCATATATTAATGTGAGTTATTAATTTGTATCAATATATACTATATTATTAGAAATGCACTTAATACTACTACCAAATTAGATGATCATCACGAACCTCAAATACTGTTCAATCTCTTCACAATTATTTAAGACATACCATCGACCTCTTTCAAACTCTCGCCCACATAGGTCATAGCCCCCTTGTGCACCTATAGGACGTACTTTCTGGGAAAACACGGTAAATGCTGACGAAACTCCCATTTGTCCACCTTCATAATTTCGATTCGGTCTCGTAAATCTAGTATCAACCCCACGAAAATACATTGACCAAAATGTATGCCACTCATTATGAATATATGATTCTACGATCGATCCTTCCGGACGAGCCTTATTCCCCACAGATCGCTTAAGTTTTCCCAAAAACCGTTCAATAGGATACATCCATCTATACTGAACGGCGCTAGCAACTAAAGCCTCACGAGGGAGATGCACAGCCAAATGAACCATTACATCAAAGAATGAAGGCGGGTACAAACTCTCCAATTTACACAATATCAATGCAATGTCAGCTTCCATTTTTAATAAGACATCAACTTTCAACGTTCTACTGCAAATATTTTTGAAAAATTGCCTAATTCTGTGATAGCTGTACGAACATCTGGAGTAAGCTTTCCGCGCACACCAATTGGCAACAATCGCTGTAAAAATATATGGCAGTCGTGACTTTTTAGACCAATTATCTTCCAATCATGAGGTCGGACACATCTTGACATGTTCGAAGGATAACCATCGGGTAATTTGATTGTCATAAACCAATCATAGAATTTCTTTCTCTCATCACTTGAAAGTGTATACCATCCAATGGGCATATAAGCTGATGACCCAGTATTTTGCAAATGCAACTCTGATCTGATTCCCAACTCTTTCAAATCTTTACGAGAGTTGACTGTATCTTTTGTTTTTCCTTATATTGACATCAGGGTACCCAAAATATTCTCACATATATTTTTTTCAATGTGCATTACGTCTAGATTGTGACGCAGTGTTAAGGTAGACCAGTATGGCAACTCAAAAAAAAATACTTTTTTTGGTCCAATTCAATTCCACTGCTTGTCTTTTCCTCTTTCGGCATCTTGCATTCTTTCCAAATCTGTTGTCTGGGACATCTGCCAATTGAGTGAGAATATTATTGTCAGAATACTCTGGCGGTGATGACCTACGATCAACCGTTCCATTAAACATTACCCTATTGTTTCGCCATCTATGATCATGAGGTAGATATCGACGGTGCCCCATGAAACATAATTTCCGGCCATTCGCTAACCACTGAGACTATGTATCTTTGTTACAAATAGGACAAGCCATTTTTCCCTTTGTGCTCCACCCAGACAAGTTCCCGTATGCCAAAAAATCATTTATTGTCCAAAGTACTGCAGCATGCATTTTGAATTCACGCGAAGCGGCCACATCATATGTATTGATACCCTGTTCCCATGAACTCTTTCAACTCTTCCATCATTGGCTGCAAATATACATCTATTTCATTTCCTGGTGACCTTGGCCCTGGAATCAATAGAGTCATCATAAAATAAGGATCCTTCATACACTTCCATGGTGGCAAATTATAAGGCATTACTATGACAGGCCAAGTGCTATGAGAAGTGCTCATGTTGCCAAATGGATTAAATCCATCAGTTGCTAAACCAAGACGTACATTGCGAGGTTCTTCAGCAAACCATGGATACTCGTCATCAAATTTCTTCCATTGTAAGGAATCTGCAGGATGAGTGAGAAATTGATCATTTTGAACTCTTTCTGTGTGATGCCAAGTCATATCTTTCGCGTCATCCGGGAAGTAAATAATCTTTGAAGTCGAGGAATAAGCGGAAAATGTCTTAGCACTTTCTGGGGTACATTACGCTTATCTGATGTCTATCTTGACTCAAGACACACCGGACATGATTCACATTCTGCATATTGCTTCCAGAAGAGAACACAATCATTCTTACATGCATGGATGATATTATAATCAAATCCTAACCCTCGCTTCATAAAAATTTCGAGGTACTACGTTATCCTCTGGCAGAGTCTCTTTAAATAATTCAAGCAGCATATCAATAGCCTTTGCAGAAATACGACAAATAAACTTTATATGGAGCAACCTGACAGTGAATGACAACTTGCTATGACGGGTGCACCCTTCGTACAATTCTCGTTGTGCATCCTCCCACAATGATCCAAAGTCTTCATTTCCCTCAAATGACTGGGTAGATGTTCCTTCTCTAACCCTGGCACCAAATATGCCTGCTCCAAGATCTCCTAACATTTCAGTCATATCTTCTCCATTATCATAACCATCATCAGAAATATCAACATTTATGTCCTCCGTGTCGATCTCGTTACATTCATCCATCTGGTTGAGATGACTGCCAAATCTAACTCCTTGGGGAAATGGTTCTCCATGTAAAACCCAATGTGAATATTTACCATCAATTCCATTTACGAATAAATGATCCTCCACAGCCGTCATATTATTAAAAATCGTTTTACGTAACTGTAGAGACATGAATCCAATAATTTTTAGTTATTTAGATGATAAATGCAGGTTTTTACAATCTCTAAATATATCAGTATCATACAAGCTTTGTTAAAAAATAGGTTCTTTTTTTAATAAAAAAAATATTTTAAAAAATATATATATAAAAAAAAACTATTATTTATTAATAAAACTAATTTTTTTACAAATGACTTCTACAAATATTATCTATTTGAAACTCTAATCTAGTATTATTCTATCTAAATATACCTTATTTGCTAGTTATTTAAGCTCAATTTATATTGAGCCGCCTTTGCTAACTAGTATAATTATATATTAATCATTCATAATAAGATTTAGAATACTATATCTATTTTTTATTTTTTATGAATAATACTACAAATAGTGTTCATATATCGTTTTCATCCTGTTATATAAAAAATGTGGTACTTTTGTTATTTTTTGATTATCTCTTATTTTTTTAAATAAAAACATTTAAACATTAATGGACAATACTACCTCATCATAGTGGAATAAGAATATGATGTATATTTAGTTTGTAGATTTATTTATTTTTTAAACCTTTTCACTTTAATATGGATATATATAATTAAAAATTCTATGTGCAGTCACTTTTGCGTACTGTTTTGTGCACTTTAGTGATATGATTGGTTGTGTATTAAAAAAAATTAATTCAGCTAATCATATTAGTAGTGTGCGTAGAGAATACGTAAAAGTAACTGCATGTAACATTACTCATATATAATTACTATGTATTTTGGACTCTAGAATATAAACATATATATGATATTCTCATTTTATGATCACGTAATAACAATGTCATGAGAAATTAGTAATTCCATAAAATAGCATGACATTTGTTGATAGGATAAGAATCCTACAAATAGCTAGGGGTCCTATTCTATTGTGTAGAAGGGGTTTATTTATTTATTTTTACTATTTTATATTATGTAGATGTTTATTTTAACATTTAAGTTGTTATATATCCTTTTGCATGCAGAAAATGTGGATAACAACAAACTTTATCTCTGGGCATGCACTTAAAGATCAAATTAACCCTTCTAGCTTGATCGACTAGCTAATTAATTGCATGAAATCCCCAAATCAGAGAAGTTTATTAATGCTAATCTTGATCGATCGTGTTGGTTTTTGGCGGCAATGATCAATGGTGGCAGGCCGATTAAAAGTTCGAAGCTAGATCGACGAGAAAGAGATCGAATGGACGCTAGCTAATTAATTTGAGAGTATTTAAATAAAGCAAATGAGATAAATATTTACTTAGTTCTAAATTAAGGCCATTCACATGCATGATATGCAGTTCGGAGGGTATAACTCTACTGCAAATTAATAAATTAAATAGGTTATAATAAGGTAGTACTTGATGAGCCTGATCATGATCAAGTTCTCAGTCTCTCTACGAGCTTGCATTTTACAAGCTTCTCTCTGTATGATCTTACGAAGGAATATATATGCATCGCTCTCAAACGATCGAGAAGAATATCATCAGAAGCAAAAATGAATGACAAACGCACATAGTGTCTCGTGATCATCTTTTATACAAAGTACTGTAGGCTAAGGTGATCAATTTAGCACATGACCAATAAATTTGCAATGTGATCTCTATTTTTAGAGAGGCTCACCACGTACGCCACCTGCATGTAATTATATCCTCCCCGGCCCATGCATGCAATAAACTACCATAAACGTACGATTTCCCTTTCCTTTTTCTCCCAAGCAAAAATTGATCTGATCGCTTCTTCTCTATGCTCATCGAGATATTCTCATCCCTAGCTAGCTTAAGAAAGTAACCCACTAGGTGTTTGAATAAATGCCATATAGAGAATACACAAAGAAAGGCAGCAGAAATGCTTTACTGTTTTTCCATTATATTTCGAATACAAGAGGTTCTCCTATTTATAGATACAATGAATAACAAACCAGAATATTCTTTCCACTTAATACATGACATCTGTCCATTTCTATTACACAGCAGTATTCTAGAATATTACAGACTATGCTATGTACGTTGTTATGAAATTTGTTGCATTCAGTTGTGATGCCTTAATACCATCCCGCGAGTCAAGCGGCACTATTTTGATAGTGAGGCTTGACCGAAGAAGAAGAAGAAACTGTGTAGTTGAAAGAGGCTTGGTAAGGATGTCCGCTATTTGATCCTTGCTAGAAATGAAAGACACTTGACTCTATCACGAACAAAGTGATAATCCAAATCGACATATTTGGTGCGAGAATCAAGAACTGGCCTGATAATCCAAATCGACGTGTTTGGTGCAAGAATGAAGAATTGGATTTGCCAACAAGTATGTGGCACCTATGTTATTACACCAGAGGATGGGGGGTTGTTTGAAAAAATACCCAGTTCTTGGAATAGTGATTGAAGCCAAAGGACTTCACAGTTAGTGTTTGCCACTTATTTGAATTTGGCCTCAGTGGAGGAACGAGCTATAATAGTTCACTTTTTTTTGAACCCCAAGAAATGAGGTGAGTCCCAAAGTACACACAAAATTCACATGTGAATTTGCGATCATTCGGGCAATTGGCCTAATCAGCATTGGAGAAAGCTGACAATGTGCAAGAGGAGGATGGAGAGAAACAAAAACCAAGAGTTTGAGTATTATTGAGGTGACATAAAATCCTTTTAATAGCTTGCTAGTGGAGCAGCCGTGGACAGAGCATGTATTGGCATACACGATTGATAGCAAACGATATATCTGGACGAGTGAAGGCTAAGTACTGAAGACTACCAACAACACACTAGTACAATTGAGCATCCTCAAATGTACAACCATCTAAAGCTATTAGTTTGGTAGAGGATGGGGGGTTTTTTTGAACACTACTCATCTTGTTTAGAAGCATGCATTGTGGTGCGAGTAAGTAAATCACAAATATACTTAGACTGAGACAAAAATAAACAAGATGAGTTACGGGTGACCTCAATACCTAGGAAGTAATGTAAGCAACCTAGGTCCTTGATTGGAAAATGCAAACTGAGTGAAGAAATGAAATCAGAGATGAGTACACTATTGGAATCAGTTACTATTATATCATCTACATAGATTAGAAGATAAATGCAACCAGTCGAATTATTTAGGATAAACAGATAAAATTCTAACTTAGAACCATGAAAACCTAAGGAAACTAAGGCATAGGACAGCTTAGCAAACTGGGCCCTAGGGGCCTGTTTTAAACCATAAATTGATTTAAGCAACTTACAGACATGGGTAGGATGTTCTGGATGGATGAACCTGGGTGGCTGGCGCATGAACACTATCTCTTCAAGATCCCCATGCAAGAAGATATTTTGTATGTCCAATTGATGAAGTGGCCAATTTGAGGTAATGCAAGGGAGAGGAGCATGTGGATGGTGTTGCGCAGATGACTAACACAAGAGGTGGGGTAAATTGAGTTGTATTTAAAAAATAATAATTATAAATCATATATACAATATAAAATATAAACAAAATACGAAACAACAATAAATATAAAAAGTAAGGGTAAGAGATAAGAAAACTCAGTATATTAATAAGGTTCTGCCCCACTGCCTACGTCCTTGCTTCAAGCTACCCCTTGAGGATCCCTAAATTCACTATTAAACCTCCTTCAGGTGGAGATAGAAACTTATTATACTTTTGAACAACACTGCTACAAAGGATCCGTGTAGAACACCCTCTACACTTGCAATCACCTTACACGTGGTGATTCAACTATTCTCTGTGTAGAACACTTTCTATATGCACAAGGGTTATACACACTCTTTTACTGATACAAGAGCGGATAGTGGGTAGGTTATCAGAAAACACTCCTCAATGAGTGAAATAAGAACAATACAGCGCAAATTATATTTTTCTCAAAATGAACAATGATTAAGACTCAATGCTTAGAGAAGAGAGAATAAAAACTTTGAATAATTGAATGAATGTTGTATGCTCTTGGTGTTTTCAATGTGAAGCTCTCAAATGAACTATTTATAGGCATATGAGACTTCATATTCAAATTTAAAAAGATTCACATGTCAAAGATAACATCATTCACTTTTTCAAAAAATTCAAATAAAAGGTTCTTCTTTTTCAATTGTCAAAGACAATATCATTCATTTTTCAAAAACTTCAAATCTAATCTTTTACTTTTGGCATATGACAAAAGGAGAACACTTTACTTTTCAAAAAATTCAAATCCAATCTTGTTACTTTTTGCATATGACAAAAGGAGCACACTTTATTTTTTAAATATTTCAAACCTAATCTTTTTACTTTTTGCATATGACAAAAGGAACACACTTTACTTTTCAAATTTTTCAAACAAAATCATCTACCTTTTGCATAAGTAAAAAAAAATCAATCACTTTTGAAAATATTCAAATAAAACATGCACATGTGAAAGATGACAATCAATCATCTTTAATATTTTCAAAATTCAAACTTTTAATCATGTAATGTACATGTGAAAGATGACAATCAATCATCTTTCAAAATTTTCAAATTTAATTTTCAAAATATTCATACACATATGAAAAATGCATTTTAATGCTTTATGATAAAATATTAATTTTGAACCTTAATCCTAATTTCAAATTTTTAAGAGATTTACAACATTACTCTATGACTTTAATGTGAACTTATTCCCTTCTTACTCATACTTGTTTCCTTGGTGTGCTTGACTTTATTGTGTAGACAACTTGAAATTGAGACTCCTTTATTCTTTGAATTCATTTGTTATCATTAAAATCCATGTGTAGATATATAATTACATAAAGTTTGAAACCTTGGGTTCAACAATCTCTCCATTTTTTATGATAACAAATATTTGATAGAACATGAAGTATGTATTAATACTTAAGCTCCCCCTGAGAATGTACGTTAGTTTTTCAAATAAAAGTATGAATATAATTCCAAGCATATATAACAAGTTTAGCAATTCAAACAATGTTAATATTCTAATCTAACACTTATCCCCCTTTTGGCATCATTAAAAAAGATCCGCAACAAGTAAATGGACTGAAGAAAACGGTGCGTTAGTAGAAACTGTAAATAGTTGAAAAAATAGATTCGTCCGTGACCCGACAAGTGTGGTTGGAGATTTGAAAAAAAATTACCTGATGTTGTTGACAAATGAGATTGAGAGCTCAGAGTTTCTAAAAGAATGTCATTTTCACCTATCGATAAAAAAAATTACATTGCTTCTTGACTTGGATGATAGCTTGTCTTGTTCTTTATGCTATATTTATAAAATCAGTCTTAAAGTTCATCCAATCCGCATCAAATTTTCTTCTCATCTCTATAACTCATCTGCATTCCTTCGACATTCTCGCTTTAAGCTTTCAATTCTTTTCTTAATGGCTCATTCTTCTAACATTTCTCTAGATCCATCCATGAGGTATTCTACACATCAACCTCCTGTCCTTTCTGCAACTTCCATTGGTGCCATGTTACAGCAAGAAAATAATAATTTGGCTAATAAGTCAGACTCCGATACTATCTACGACTTGGTGAGTCTCGGGACTCGCTACTCTTCCTCTATTGTTGCTTTTTTCTAGCAGCTACAAGTCAAAAATCATGAAGTTTAAAAGTTCAAAGAAAAAATTGTTGCACTTCAACGAATTGTTCAAGAGTCTCACACAAGGGAAGGAATCACTCGGCAGAAGAATAAACAGTTGAAATCTCTATTAGATTCTTCATTCCGCTTGCCAGTTCCCATGGATAAGAATGACATGATATTGTATGAAGAAAATGAGCGTCTCAAACATGAGGCTAAGAATATCAAATTTATGTAAAAGTATTTAAAAAATCTCTCTCTATTTTTATTGACTCTAGTCTATCTTTTAAGAGATATTCATAACATGCATCATACATATTTATCTTCTAATAATACATAATCTATTTTCTGGTAAAAGTTTTATAAAAATATCTGCTAACTGATGTGTGTGCTCGTGAACTCTAGTATTATATCGCCTTTTTGCACATGATCTCGAAGAAAATGATATCTTATTTCAATATACTTAGTTCTAGAATGTAGTATCGGGTTCTTTGAAATATTTATAGCACTTGTATTATCACATTTGATTGGAATGTGATTATATATGAGTTTAAAATTTTCAAATTGTTGCTTTATGTAAAAAACTTGAGCACAATAACTACCCGCAGTAACATATTCTGTATCAGCAGTAGATAGTGCAATAGAATTTTAGTTTTTACTAAATCAGGAAACTAGTGCATAATCTAAGAAATGACATGCTCCACTAGAGCTTTTTCAATCTATTTTACAACTAGCATAATCAGCATCTGTATAGCTGATTAGATCGAAAGATGTGTGCTTAGGTTACCATAACCCTAGGTTAATTGTATCACTAAGATATCTAAGAATGCACTTAACTGCAATTAAATGTGATTCTTTTGGAGATGATTGAAAGCGTGCACACAAGCACACATTAAATATAATATCTGGTCTACTGGCTATCAAATATAATAAGCTACCAATCATACCTCAATATACCTTCGAGTCAACTGGCTTACCGATTTCATCTTTATCAAGTTTAGTTGATGGGCTCATTGGTGTTCCAATTTCCTTAGCACCTTCCATCCCAAACTTTTTCAGTAATTCCTTAATATATTTTGATTGATTGATGAATGTCTCACTTTTTACTTGTTTAATTTGCAATTCGAGAAAGAATGTAAGTTCTCCCATCATGCTCATTTCAAATTCTTCCTACATAGTTTTAACAAAAACTTAGCACATATTTTCATTAGTAGAACCGAATATTATATCATCAACATAAATCTGAACTAAAGAATATCATCATTTTCATATTTAATGAGAAGAGTTGTGTCGATTTTTCCTCTTGAAAAATCTTTTTCAATCAAAACACCATTGAATCTCTCGTACCAAACTGTACCAAACTCTAGGAGTTTGTTTGAGTCCATATAGTGCTTTTGTAAGTTTGAAAATATGATTTGGAGAAAATGATTTTCAAAACCTGGAAGTTGCTCAACATATACCTCTTCATTTATAAAACCATTTAAGAAAGCACTTTTAACATCCATTTGAAAAAGTTTGAAATCTTTATAACAAGTATATGCAAGTAGCATTCGAATAGCTTCTAATCTTGCAACAGATGCATATGTCTCATCATAATCGATTCATTCTTCTTGATTAAAACCTTAGTCTACAAGTCGAGCCGTATTTCTAGTAATGATTCTGAACTCATCTTTCTTGTTTCTAAAAATATATTTTGTTCCAATAATAGTATGATTTTTGGATCTAGGAATAAGAGCATAAAAGATATCGATAGAGAAAAATTGATCTAATTGATGGACGGGGAATGAAATAATGAAGAGAACATCAAAAACAAAAGAGATTCAAACTGCCGAGACGTGAGATGGTGGAGCTTTGGGTGGAGTGATTTTCGGAATGTGCAGAAACGAAAAGTGAAAATTGTTGGAAAGATTAAATGCAAATAGAAAGATGAAGCTCACCTCAAACGACATCGTATGGGGTAGGGGAGGTTACCCAATGTCAAGTGAAAGGAGGGGAAAATTTATCGGGGCTGGAAAAAAAAAAATCCAATGTGCTGATAGTTACAACCATCAACATAGCCATATAATTTGTGACCTTTTAGGTAGGGGTTCATTCGGTCTGGTCCGGTCGGTCTGAAGGGGGTATTATGGACTGGACTGGACCTATTCGGTCCAGGGTTTTTCCACCCCTGAACCGGACCGAAATGGGTAAAGACTGATTTGGTCCGGTTGGTCCGTCGGTCCAATTCAAGGCTCTCGGTCCGGTCGGTCTACCTCGGTCCGAACTAGGCCTTTGGCCTAACACCTGCATTTTATGTCCAATTTTTTTAGCCTACTATACATTTTTTCGAATTTTAAGTCCAAAAATACTATAAAAAAAAAAAAGATCTTGATGGAAAAATAAAAATAATCAAAATTATCAATCTAATTATTTTAATGCATCACTCCAGAAAACACTAAATATTCCAATTATCAACACTGTTACACAGTTACACTAGCAGAAAATGGACATGCCCAAAAGGAAAAAAAACAAAAACACTAACATTCCATGTTAGTGCAGTTGCAGCACTGGAGAATAGGAGAAGTCCCAGTTTCCCTAATTTCATCCATTCCAAACAAGTGATCCTATGATAAAAAGTCTGAATAGAAAAAGATAAAAAAAAAAATACAAGTAACAATTATATAATAATACACAACTGTCACTTTCTTAGGCTCTTACCCTCTCATATTTACTGATTTACATCAATACAAAACACAAATATATATATGAACACATCTAGATTAGCAACCAAATGAAGTTCCTTCCTTACTACAGCCTATTGTTACAAAATAACAAAAGTTACAAAACACATAATAAACCATAGCCACAAAGTTGCTGTCTCCAGGCTTCCCATGTTGCTGCTAATTCTCTGCTACTGCCGCAAAGCTGCTACTTCAATCATCTTGCAACTGATGCTCATGCACTATAGTTTGCACATGCTCATGCACTGATTTTGCATTGAAAAAGACACAAAATTATTGAATCAGATTCAAAATTAGTAAAGAACAAATTCAATAAACCAAGCAAAAAATAAAGTAATTATGAGAAATTTCTTTATATACACATAACACATTTAGCCATAAGGCTCTGCACCGTCATGTTAAGATATTCCACATGCACTTGATAATATTGATTATATTAATATAGTCCAAGCTAGTTTTAAAAAATCAAAATACCAATAAGTTTTTAGTGTAGTTAATGTGGAAAGCTGCAGTGGGTGTGTGACGCCCCCAAATTCCGTTTGGGATTGGACGGACATTTGAAGCGTCGAGACATGCAACACAAGGTTACCTGCCCCCGTTCATGACATATAAGATGCAATAATCCTAACATGCATCTAACATTATGCAATATTCGCAGTGGATAATTTTTTTTTCTTTAGCAATACTATGCACCAAACTGAAAATATCCCAATACTTAAAACATACTTCATACATAAAGATCCATTGAATAACTAAGATCACAGCACTATTCCAAAATAGTTATGATCCAATAGTACTGGAGATGCAACTCTATCGTACAAGTAGTAATTTAACTACTATATTAACATTAACGACGCACCGTCGTTCATTCGACTGTGTCTAGTTGGTCAGCTCCTGATCCTCCTTCAGGTCCTGTAACAAGATCTACCATTCGGGGGGAATGGTAGTTGGGACTACCACAGTGAGATTTGATTACAAATCTCAGCAAGTTAACAAAAAACTTCCATACAGACTAATGATGCATGGATGACAGTAAAAGCATAAATGCATAATCAAATTCATAAGTAATTAAAGCATAACTTAGTGTACAACATAGCATAATTGACATAACTTAAATTGAATCATGAAGTGAACTTGACTTAGCATGAACTTGCTCTGAAACTTGAATTAACATGAAAAATACATACTCCACAGTTGTTGTGGCCCCATGTATTCTACGTGTAAATACATACTCCACAGTTGTTGTGGCCCCATGTATTCTTCACAAACTTGACTTAACATTAAAAATACATACTCCACAGTTGTTGTGGCCCCATGTATTCTACACAAACTTGACTTAACATGAAAAATACATACTCCACAGTTGTTGTGGCCCCATGTATTTTACGCATCACATTTGTAGTTAAATACATATTCCACAGTTGTTGTGGCCCCATGTATTCTACATAAACTTGACTTAACATGAAAAATACATACTCCACAGTTGTTGTGGCCCCATGTATTCTATGTGTAAATACATACTCCACAGTTGTTGTGGCCCCATGTATTCTACATAAACTGAATATACTCAAGATGAAACGTGACTGGAATATGAAAGGACTGAAGCCCTGACGTAACATAACGTGACTTGAACATAATTTGAAATACATAACCAACTTGAGATAGTAACATTTCGTAACATGGCATAACATATAACAAACAACATATTTAGCACGACATATTTGTAATGTATAGTAATACATGACAGAATATATTGTGTAACAGATAAAAATTGATGACAGAATAAATTCTGTATAATAGACAATTACATGATAACTTGGCATGGTATGACATATATGATAACATACATACATACACTGTAATTCTTTTACTTAGCACACATACACAGTAGACTGCTAGTAAGTTAAAAGCTAACTTACCTCGATCTCCGCGTTTCTTATAAAACTTCAAGTGCGATCACGAGGAACTGTAATTAGTGATTCTAAAAGTTAGAACTAAATCACTAATAATTTGAAATACGGAAAATACTAACTTAAAGAGTAAAATTTTTATTTTACTCTCTACATGTGGGAAAATGACCGTTTTACCCATAACTTAAGGATTTTGCATACTAATTCCAAAAGTTTCCAACCAATCAATTACTTTAAATGTTAATAACTATAGATAGAGGTTTATACCATCACGATGCACATCACACGGTGCATCGTCATACAACACGGAGTACACTCCACGTATATTCCCTTCCTTCTACGCCACACATCACTACATCACACGTCACACGACACGTCGCTGCACTACACAGAATACGCTCCACGCGTACTCTCTTCACATATCATGCCATATCACAACTACGGCATCTATCTCATGTTCACACTTCATAGTACAATCCACAATACTACAATTCAAGCCCAACACTTCACAACTACATTTCGCTTCACAACTACGCAGCGAACTCCACAATTATTAATTACGCATTCTACGATCCAATCAATCAACTATTTTAAACGTAAATAATTAGAGATAGAGGGTTATACCATCGACGGGCTAACCCGTGCGTCGCTCGCTGCTCGTCACGGTTAAGCGTCGGAGGAACGTACGTGGCGGTAACACCGCGTACGGTGGCTGTCCACCACGTAAAGTGGTAGTTTGGGCTTGAGAAAAGCTAGGCGTGGCCTTGGAAGGCTCATGGTGGCCTCGTGGTGGTCAAAGGTGGCGGAGCACGGCGGCATCATGCCGTGAACAGTAAATCCGAAAGCTAGGAGTTTGCTTGAGGCGGTAGAAGACCATAGAACTTCATGGGAAGCTAGGGAAAGGTAGAGGAACATGTGGTGAAGCTGTGGTGGCGAGGTGGTGGCCATACGGTGGCTGACGGCGGCGGATTGGCCGTTTGAAGCCAATTTCGGCCTTGGAGAGTGAGGGAGAGTGAGAGCTCTACATAGCTCCATTGGCCATGGAATTTCTTGGAGAAGTTCGTGGTGATGAGAGAAACAAAGTGGTGGTGGTGAAACACCATGGGTGGCCGTGTACGATGGTGCACGGCGGTGCAACCGAACGTGTGTGTGTGAAGACCCATCGGAGAAAAAGTGAGAGTTAGGGGAAAAGAAGGACATGGGGAGGAAGCCCTTGACATGGTGGTTCTAATGGTGGTGCTTGGTGGCCGTTTCAACCGTGTATGGTGGTCCAAAGAGGTGAAAAAAGGTTGAAGACCCATTTCTTTGAAGGGAGATAGAGAGAGACTCGGTGGCCGGTAAAGCACACCACCGGTGCAGTGGAGGTCGCCGGTGAGGGAGGATCACGCCAGTGTGGGAGGTGAGGCACGGCGGCCAGAGGTGGCGCCGGTTGGAAGCTTGGACCGAATGGATATGGAGGAGCAAGTTCACGTCGGCCATGAAGAAGAAAGGGAGGAGAGAGAAAAGAGAAAAAGAAAGAAAAGAAAAAGAGAAAAAGTGAGGAAGAAAAGAAAGAGGCTTGGATAATTAATCTCAGTCCTACGTTTCGGAATCTTCAAAAGGATCTAACGATGAATTTAAACACTGATTTGAAAACGCGTAAGTGTTTTATTTTAATACAACACTTAAATAAAACACTAAGAGAAATTAAGATAGAATATTATTTTATAAACTAAGGTTTATAAAATAATATTTTCTTCATCATTATATAAAATGATAAAGTATCATTAATAAATCAAAGTGCATAAAACACTTAAACAAAACACTGAGAGGAATTAAGATAGAATATTATTTTATAAACTAAAGTTTATAAAATAATATTTCTTCATCATTATCTAAATTGATAATGTATCATTAATCACTCAAAGAGGATAAAACCATTTAATTTAAATAAGAGTTTTCAACGTAAAGTTAAATCTCTTAATATTTTAAAATAACTGAAATATTTAATATAAGATATTATCCACAATTATAATATTTTCAGAGCTCATTAAAATATTATAATTGTGCTACATTACAACATACTTATCTAATAATACTGAAAATATATTCTATAGATATTTTCATAATATTTAAAATATTCGTAAGCATTAAAATATCTATCTTATTTTGAAATCCGCAAGATAGCTTTCAGAACACGCCATCGAGATACAGTACGTAGAATAAGTTTCAATACGTAGATCGAGGCTCATAAAGAAGAAGAAGAAATGAGCGGATATTACAATAAGCTAACTTATAGAGTTTTCACGGGGTTTCCAATAGAAATTCCTTAAATTAAATTTTCTAGCGGGTTGTTACAGGGTGTGTAAAAAACTAGACTATTATAACATAAGTAGAAACATTAGCACCATTAATTCACTACAATCTTCTCACTTATTATAACAGAAAAAAAATAGAAATAGAGAAACAGAAAAAAAATACAGAAACAGAAACTATTATAACAAAAATAGAAACTATTCTAACAAAACCAGAACCATTAACATCATTAATTCACTACAATCTTCTCACCTATTATAACAGAAAAAAATAAAAATAGAGAAACAGAAAAAAAATATAGAAACAGAAACTATTATAATAGAAAATGAAACATCAGCACCATTAATTCACTACAATCTTCTCACCTATTATAACAGAAAAAAATAGAAATAGATAAACAGAACCTATTATAACAGAAACATAAACAATCTTCTCACCTGTTTAGTCTTTAATTAGCATTAAAACTTAGGCCGGTAGACA
Source organism: Carya illinoinensis (assembly GCF_018687715.1). Taxonomy (NCBI): domain Eukaryota; kingdom Viridiplantae; phylum Streptophyta; class Magnoliopsida; order Fagales; family Juglandaceae; genus Carya; species Carya illinoinensis. Next base: position 36,162,924 of record NC_056752.1, on the reverse strand, counting down.
TTGAATTTGATGCCTCCACAAAATCAGCAAACTCCTCTAAAAATTTACAACAAAACAAGTTAAATAGCCTTACATAACATATATTATAAAACAGAATAAACAACAAAATAAATATATTACATATCCATATCCAATTGCTTTTCAAATTCCTCTACTTCATCCAATAAAGTCCTAAGACTTATTGGAGTAGAAGAAGAACGAAGCCAATTTTATGCACATATGAGACCCTCAACACTCATTGGATTTAAACTACTTCTGAAATGGTCAAGCACACGACTAGCAGTGCTAAAAGTAGATTCAGAGGCCACAGTAGATGATGGTATTGCAAGTACATCGCGTGAAACTTTTGAAAGTACACGATATCTAACTGAATTCACCTTCCACCAATTTAGAATGTCAAAATTATCATCTTGATCCTCACATCTTTCAGCTAGATATTTATCAACCTCTGACTTACTTTCCAAATTGTGTTCTGACTATAACTGTTGTTTAAATTGTGCCATCAATTGTGTCTTTCTACTCTCATTCTTGTCAACTAAAGGACTTACATCTTCATGTGGAGAACTTGTGTGCTGAGGAGAATTACCTTCTTCATTTTCCATGTATGTCTCATAAATGCGAGTAAATGCATTTCTCACCCTCCAACTGAAATCAATTTTATTTGTAGGATCATGTGCATACATTTGTCCCAAACCAAAATCAAGATATCGCATCTTGAACCTAGGATCAAGAAGAACCCTAACATACAGCAGCATATTCTGATTTTCCAAATTGTCCCGATACTTTTCAAACTTTTCCAACATATTTGTGGCCATTAATCCCACCACGGGGTTTCATTCTTCACACTCCATATTAATAGCATCTTTTATATGAACCAACTCCGGGAAAAAAATATTGCAAGTTACGTATTCACCCCCCCGAGAAACGTAACGTTGCATCGTGAAATAATTGAAGAAACCTCACAAATAGCTTCACCTTCTCCCAATTGGATGCATTGGGAGTCCCTAACTTCCTTGACTTTCTTTTATTCACGAAATCTTCATCATCAACATCGTCGTCGTCATCACCTTGAATACTACCAAGGAAACACAGATATTCTTCCTCCAATCTCTCAAAAACCTTTCTAAATTTTGCAGCCCTCTCCAACATAAGATAGGTGGAGTTCCACCTAATTGGTACATCTAAACAAACTTGGGATTTGGATTGAATATCTTCCAAACCTACACATCTCTTAAATATTGCCCATCTTTGAGGGGAAGATTTAACATATTTCACAACACCCCTCACCTTCATAATAGACTCATCATATTCTTTCAACCCTTCCCGAACAATTAAATTCAAAATATGGGCTGAACATCACACATGTAAGAAATCATGTTCCAAAATCGTGTCTCTCATATACTTGGTTTTTTTTTTTCAAAAAAGAAACAGCCCCATTATTAGAATTTGTATTATCAAGAGTGATTGCAAGTATCTTTGGTTGCCCCCAATTATGCAAACACATCTCTATACCCCCACCAAGTGTATCACTCTTGTGATTTTCAACCAAAGAAAATGATAAAATCCTATTGTGTAATTTCCAGTCATCAACAATAATAGTATTAGTAATATAATTAATTAGTATTATACTAGTAGTAATATATTATAGTTATATAATAACTATATAATATAGTAAAGTTAAGTGATTAGTTTATTTAGTTATTATAATTAGTATAGTATAACTATAGTAATTACTTAATGGCGAGTTAGTGTCTTAGTGATATAATTAGGTTAGATGATCATTATAGTTATAGTATAGTTATAGGTTAGACTATTAGTAATATAGTATAGTAATAAACTTATATATATTAGACTATTAGTAATATTATTTATAGACTACCCACTTAATTTTTTGTAAAACTATAGTCTATATTAGTATAAGTATAATTTTAAGTTATATAAGTATACTCTATATTAGACTATTAGTATTTATTTTATTTTTATACCATATTAAAGTCTAGAGTCTAGACTATTGCTCTATTAGTATTAGTAATTTAGTATAAATATTAGTATTAGTATAAAATTCTAAATAATAGTATTAATTAATAATTACTTAATGGAAAGTTAGTGATACAATTAGGTTAGATGATAATTATATAATTAATTATTTATAATTATTATATAATCAATATATATATAACCAAAATGACCAGTCCGGTCGGTTTTTCTGGTCCGGACCGACCGATTATCACCCCTACTTTTAAGAAGGGGACAATTTGGGCTTTCCGTAGAAGATATTTTTCTATGATGAGTTTAAGATTGACGAAGTGAGTTGCTGCAGTGGTGATGGAGGGAGTTACAATGAGGGATTTTTCAGGGGACTCCATTGTAGGAGGGACGTTGGTCTTTTCACGCTCTGATTACCATAAAGAAGAAAGTAACCCACTAAGTGTTTGAATAAACGCCATATAGAGAATACACAGAGAAAGGCAGCAGAAATGCATTATTGTTTTTCCATTATATTTCGAACACTAGAGGTTAGAATAACAAACCAGAATATTCTTTCCACTTAATACATGACATCTGTCCATTCCTGTTACACAACGGTCTTCTAGAATATTATAGACTTAGTGCTCTGTTGTTGTGGAATTTGTTGCATTCGGTTGTGATGCCTTAATACTCTCAGCTCGACCTTCTCCCGGTACTAAATATATATATTTATTTATATATATATATATATATATATATGTTGAAGATTGACCAGTACTATATATTAATATATAATGTGGTAGCTCGATGATCTCCTCGTGACGCCGTGACGGGTTACATGATTAATATTCCAAGACTATAAATTTTTGCAACCAAATGGAGTACGGGTAGGTGTAATAGCTGGTGGCTGCGGTCCCATGCATGCATCGTGTCTTCCATTTCAATCGTAAATATCAAGTCACATTTCCTCTTATTTAATTAAAGACTGTTTTGCGCGCAATGGGTTACCTACCAGTATCCTTCATGACTACGTACTACTGCTACTCGATCGATAACATTAATTATTTATTTTTCACATTTCCCAGGCCATTATATATTCTAGCTCATGATCTGCATCTAACTCATGTCTAGATCAAAAGATAAAATTTACTAGCTGTGATATAATTAATAAATGCTATTAATTTGATCTACATGATCATGAGTTTAAAACTATATTGTATTTTAAGTTTTTTTTATTAATTATAATAAAACTTTATTTTAAGATCGACCTCTACATCGCACAATATCCACGTGGATATCTTAGAATAATATTACTCTAAATAATATAATGTTTAGACATAATCATATACATATATTTTGCAGTAAATCCCAGCTGGATGATCATAAATAATTGATCTAGATGTTTCAAAAGTCAAACCTTGGAGGTGGCCTTTGGTGTATTTATAGTAGATTTGGACCATTAGGTAGATCGATGATCATCCATCACATGAAGCCCTTTTTTTCCCTGCTAGCTCATGATTGCCTAATTCAAGGTTTAGAACTAACTAGCTAGCTAGCATTGGTTTCATCGATCGGTTGTTCACAATTCCGTGTGAATATTAATCTAATTCATTCGATCTTTGTTGGTGTTGGTGCGTACTTAATTATACATAAAATCCTGCAAGTAATAATAAACAGAACCTTTATGCTAGTTCGCACGATGAAGCCTGTTTCTCTCCAAACTCTTAGGCCTTTTACCACACTTTCGGCAACTTAAATATTATTGGGTCATCCAAGTCTTGTGTTCTCTTCCTACTACCGATATTAGAGGTCACACTCCTTCCGATCATGATCATCATGATGGAATGGAAATACATAATTAGTACAACAGAAAATCACAACTTGTTTCAAAAGTTTAAACTAATAAAAAGATGTAGATTTTATTATTTATTTTATATCTTAACATGACTCTCTCTCATATCTGATCTTCCTTAATAGATGGCCCAACACAAGAAATATTTAATTAAATGAAATAGAGTTTAGAATCAAGATTCGAATTCAAGACCTCTGCTCTGATATCACATGAAATGAATATCTAAACAGTTCCATGATTTTGCCGGCCTTCAGCTTGAGTACCGCTCGTATATTTTAGTTAACTTTTTTCTTAAGAAGTAAGAAAGTGAATACTAATAAATTTGTATATTTTTTTAAATATTTAAAGGTATTAGAGTAAATGTAAATACAACCGTGAAGTGCTTACATGTCGCAATCATTTTGAAAAAGTGTGAGATTTATTATTAAAAAATTAATTTTTTTCATATACGTCTTATTTTTTATTTACTTTTTTCAAAATGATGGCACCAAAGTTGCATAATTGATGGTTACATATATATTTTCTCTTTAAAAAATATTTGAAAGAAAAAAAAAAACAATTACATTGAGGACACACAACAATAGCTATTTATATTTTGACTTGTTCTTTTTTTTGGTAAGAGTAATATATCTAATTTAAATCGTGTGTAGGCCTTGTTTGATTAATTCTTTGCATGCCGTTGACCGTCAGATTTTATCCATGTGTGGTACACAAACTTAGATCTACGAGTCACGATGCATGCTTATTTGTTTGGTCAGAGCCTGAGCCAAGTGAGTCCAGAAAATATGCGGAGGTTTTACTCAGGGGCGATATTCATTATTTCATTAATCATACATTATATTTATTTTTATTTTTATTTTTATTAAATTAATTAATTTTTTAATTCATTATCTCTGTAGCACATATTTATTAAAAATAAAAAATAAAAAATTACTTGAAACATGGAATAAAAATATAATAAATAGAGTTTTTCTCGACCCTTTATTTATTTTTTTATTTTTTTGTGAGAAAGTAAAATAAGTAATGAAAAGAAATTTATATGGGTAAGTAAAGATCATGCGGAGGTTTGAGAGGCAAACGTACCAAACTCACACTGTCACGTGTCAGCCGGACTGAAGTTGTTGGGGGCTTGTCAAGGGGGATGGGCCAAGCACGTGATCCCCAGCTAACTTCTCTCCTGATTTTTATATAAGAAACGCCTCTCTTCTACTGCTTTGTAGATCAACACCCAATACTGGAATATTTTGGTAACCCCAGTTCTCTCCACTGCCACTGCTAAGCATACAACGTAGTTGCTTAGTGCCCTCATCTTCGAAGTTTGAAGAGAAAATGGTGACCGTGGAAGATGTCCGAAGGGCTCAGAGGGCTGAGGGTCCTGCCACGGTTATGGCTATTGGAACGGCCACTCCCCCCAACTGTGTCGACCAAAGCACATACCCGGACTACTATTTCCGTATCACCAACAGCGAGCACAAGACTGAGCTCAAAGAGAAGTTCAAGCGCATGTGTAAGACCTCCTCTAATTTCTTTCTTTTGGGTGGTTGTTTTTGTTTGTGTTTCTCGATCATGATCGACAAGTAAAAACAGTCTAACATGCAAATATCAGGCCAGGCAACACAAAACAAATGAATGAAACATGGTAATAACTAGCTGATGGCTTTGTGTTGATCATATGAGAATAGATTAGGCTAGGTATTTAGTCGTCTATACATATATATTATATTATACATTTATACGAGTGGTATTCGTAGAGTGAGTCAATTTAAAAAAAAATATGTTTTATTATTAAAAAATTAATTTTTTTTATGAGTCTTTTATTTATTTATTTTTCTAAAAATAAAATTACAATTACAACAATCATTTCTCAAAAAATTATATATTGTCTAAGCAAGCCGTACGTGTGCGAGGTGAAAATATAAACCAAGGGAAAGAGAGAGGGGTTGGCAATGATCAGTGTGTTTATTTCAGGTTGCAGACAAATTAAAGGAACACGATCGTAAGAGTTTTTTGGTTGCCTCCGGTCAATTATGTTTAGTAATTAGTCTTTCTGCCATGCAATTTCAGGTGACAAATCCATGATCAGGAAGCGTTACATGTACTTGACAGAGGAGATCCTAAAAGAAAATCCCAACGTGTGCGCCTACATGGCTCCTTCGTTGGATGCTAGGCAAGACATGGTGGTAGTTGAGGTCCCAAAACTAGGAAAAGAAGCAGCCACCAAGGCCATCAAGGAATGGGGCCAGCCCAAGTCCAAGATCACCCACTTAGTCTTCTGCACCACTAGTGGCGTGGACATGCCCGGGGCTGATTATCAGCTCACTAAGCTCTTGGGCCTTCGCCCATCTGTTAAGCGCCTCATGATGTACCAGCAAGGTTGTTTCGCTGGTGGCACGGTCCTGCGCCTAGCAAAAGACCTTGCTGAGAATAACAAGGGTGCACGTGTGCTTGTCGTGTGCTCGGAAATCACCGCTGTCACATTCCGTGGGCCTAGTGAATCCCACCTCGATAGTCTTGTGGGCCAGGCCTTGTTTGGCGATGGTGCAGCTGCAATCATAATTGGAGCTGATCCAATCCCCCAGGTCGAGAAGCCTTTATTTGAATTAGTCTCTGCGGCCCAAACAATTCTCCCCGATAGTGATGGGGCCATCGATGGGCATCTTCGCGAGGTTGGGCTTACATTCCATCTCCTAAAGGATGTTCCTGGGCTCATTTCAAAGAACATTGAGAAGAGTTTGGCGGAGGCCTTCCAACCCTTGGGAATCACAGATTGGAACTCTCTCTTCTGGATCGCACACCCTGGTGGGCCTGCAATCCTGGACCAAGTAGAGGAGAAGTTGGCTCTGAAGCCCGAAAAGTTGCGTTCCACACGTCACGTGCTTAGCGAGTATGGCAACATGTCCAGCGCTTGCGTGCTGTTTATCTTGGATGAGATGAGAAGGAAGTCTGTTGAGGATGGGCTGAAGACCACCGGAGAAGGGCTCGAGTGGGGTGTGCTGTTTGGGTTCGGGCCTGGGCTGACGGTCGAGACTGTCGTGCTGCATAGTGTGTCTGCTTAGAGGCCCATAATTGATTCTACTTGGCCCACGGTGTTTCTAAGGTCTGTGCCTAATTTGTTTGCTTGTTGCGTTTTCCACAATGAAGCGTGTGCGTTTCAAACTGAGTGTTCTCATTTTCATGTTGTAGATTGTTTCATAAAAAGCAAAGGAGATCTTTGTATCAGCTTATATTATGATGATGGGATATCTTATGTTGCATTTATGTTGGTTAAAATATGGTTATGTCAAAAAGAAAAGAATAAGCATATATCACAAGCGGAACTTTGATTATTTGATAGCTAAACTACTTTTGGCAAATCTGATTTTGAGTGGATGTTCTTTTACCCATGAGTCGGTTGTGCATCCGGGTCATTATTTCCGCTCCGGTCTATGATTCGATAAATCGGGTTCATCCGGATGGATATTTCAATTTTGTATCCACCCCTATCCAAATGTAGATATGGTTATTTAATGCAAGTATCGGGTTCGTATCCGGTACCCATAATCAGATTTCACATTTTATGCTTGTAATACTCTTTCAAATAATTTTTTGACAAATTTGGATATTAGACTATAATCAGAATAATTGTGTATTAGAATATTTATAATTAAATACATGTCCGGATTATAATCAGATTAGTCCGGACAAGTATTATAGTCGGATTTATACCCTTACCCATGACTATCAGATAAAAAAAAAAAAACATTCTTTTGGTGATTATGAAAAATGACAGAAGCCAATGTCATTAGGATTTCATTCAAGAGTACTGTTACATCTATAAAATAATCACACAAAAATAATTTTACAAATTAATGTAACTTCATTTAATCCGTTAGATTTATTATACAATAAAAATGATTTTAAAAACTAATGAATCATATTAAATAACATTATTTTATAAAATTATTTTTATATAATCATTTTATAATCAGAGTATTTTCCTTCATTTAATATTTTACAATATAGTGAATAAAAACAAATAGTAATCTATACTCGGGGGATAACAAGTCCGGGTCGTACAACTTTACAGCAAAACGTATACAAACCCCTAGTACTTCTAGCGAAGATAGCATATGTGCCACCTAACCTACAAAAGCGAGAAGAGTAGGTGGAAATTGATAGGGTGGCTCCCTCAGCCCCCTACCTATTTCTTTATTAAAGAAGCATTGCTAGTGGCTACTATATATATATATATATATTAATGTAGCTTATTATTTTTATTAAAGATCACCATAAATAGAGGGGCTTCCTCATCATTCTTTTGGAATTTTTATGCCATAGCGTATATATTATAACAATTTTACTATAATTTTGCGTATTTATTTTGTATTTTGTTGATGTGATAGAATTCAGTATTTATTTTATATTAAAAAAATTAATTTAGTTAATTATATTAATAAAATATATAAAAAATACATAAAAATGACTGTACGTAAAAGTTTTTATATTTTATTCCAAACCACCTTTCTGAGCTTTTCTTTTTTGTGGCTCAATTGTTTTAATTATGGGACTCTACGTATCATGGGACTGCAAATTACATTCAAAGGTTTTATGGTCTCCAAATTCTTTCACACTTGTTTCTGGATGGGGACACTTTTGGGTTGGAGTCCAGGTTTGGGCTTTTGTCTTCCCCTGGTTAGGCCTCGGGCCCTTCGTTTTTCGGTAGAGCTGAAGCTCAAGTCTCATGGTCAAAGACCTATTCAGCTTAGGGATGGGGCTTCTTTCGGCCATCACTATCTTAAGGCAGAAAAGTAAGAACTTTAATTTAACTTCACGCTCAAATTAGTTGAATCTTATGTATTTATGCCCAAACCCTATGTCCGAAAATATGAAGTAGAGATGAACACAAAACATAAATCTCATCATATTATTAAACATTTAATAACACTGCACAAAATATCTATACAGTAACAATATTTTCAAATCCCAAGTCTTCAATGGATATTGACATGAAATGTGAATAGTAGTAAAATTATTTATAAATAATTTGAGTCGAGATATTTGATAGTATTGAGGTAAAATGAGATCAAACCACCACAACATTTAAATTGGGGCCTTAGAATTTCTATATATACTCAGGATGTAGAGTTAGAATGAGAGATAAATAAACTTATAAAGTGAACCCTTTACTTATTTGAGTATTTGTTGTCATCCAAAATATTCACCTGAATAATTATAAGTGTATGAAATTCATGTATTAGAAGAGTTTTGAGAGAGAGAGAGAGAGAGAGAATGCATCATATTTTGAATTAATTTGGAGATTTGTTCTTTTGGGGGGTAAGCTTGGCTCTATGATGAAAGTGCATCGCAATCATCTCCTATGTCATCTGTCATGAATGCTTGAAAAATCACGGGCAATTATTGTCACATCAACAACAAGAGAATTTTTAAATATCAAACTTTATATAATTAATTAGTGAAATAGATATTTGTTGAAATGGGACCAAACATTTGGATGGATGTATGCTCTGTACATAAAAGACCTGCAATTATAAAAGAAAATTCTGCTCAATTCTCTGAAAGCAAACAGCTTTGTAAGGTTGTGAGAGTGGACATGTCTCATTAAAAAAAATATATATATACTTTACACCAGCTTTCTCTTTTCTTTACGCTTTTCTAGAAAAAGTAACACATCCTACAACCTATTAAATTGTGGGAACTAATAGATTAGCACAAGTCATGGAAAGTAAAAAAAGGGTCATTTTCATTTATCTGTGGGAGTTGGTCACAAAGTTGGTGTTGGGGGGAGCATTTTTTTGGAACTTTTATCAACTTTTGTTTGTTAACTATATGTTACTCCTTCTACATGCATCCGATGTGTATTAAAAAGATTGTTTTTATTTGGAGTCTCCCCAGAAAAGTTAAGGCACAAAAGAATAAAGAAATCTGTTCAAATGTTGAAAATCATCATTTGGATTAGTTAGTTTTTTCACCCTCTCCCCTGTTTGAAAGATTGCCTCAAAGACCCCAAAAGCTCTCCCCAACTCCCTTCCTCTTCCCCCAACGAGAAACCAGATCCCCCCTTTCCTCCATTTACTTTTCCTTTTTTGTTCTTTTGCTATTTACCTGAAGTTTTGGAATACTAACCTCTTTTGATTGGTCCTAAACTTAAATTTTTTTTGACATTTTTCTTCCCCATGTCTCCTTCCTACTTGCTATCAGATGTCGCTCGCTCGCCCTTCCATTGATCTTGCCACATGTTGCCATTGAGTAGCCATTCAACCATTGTGTGGCCGACACGCTGGTCAACACCTCAAAGGATTTCTTCCTTCTTGAGTGACAACTTACCAAATTCATAAAAGCTTTTAAAAATTGAATTTGAAGCAAAGACATTTCCAAAAAAAAAAAAAATTTAAAACTCAAACTCCTTAATTAAATCGGAAAGTATGCAACATTTTAGTTCGTTGGTCTCGTGTACAAAAGTTTCTCATTGTATGGATAATTAATTCCAAGAACTTAAAAAAAATAAAAATAAAAAGGAGGACTTTGACTTTATTTGTATTTAATATATTTTTATTTTTTGCTTTTTAGTATTGGATATGCTCGTTTGGATTCGTTATGCCAAATGGCTGAAAGGGCAATAATAGCAACAGGGAACATGTGCAGTAATCGAGGGAGGGCAACCAGTTGGCCAAGTTGCCCCTCCCACCCATAGCCTTGCTCTGTTCTCCTCTCCTCTCCTCTCAGCTCAGCTGTGCCTGTTCCTCAAAAAGCTAATTGCAGCCTGGATGACTACAATCATGCAGTGCCAAATCAACATGGACGTGACAACTGAGACTGCAAATCTTTAATACCATAAATTATTGGAATGAATGTGTGTTTGTTCACATTAAAGTTGTTCCCATTTCTTTCTCATAACAACTTCTTATTCTCCTTTGTAACATTGAAACCGATCAAACAATTAGTGTGTTGGCCGTTACATAATAATTGAAGATGAATTACTCATTAAAACTTGGAACGATGATGAAGGTGCAGCATTAAAGCCAAAGATGTTAGCAATTCAAACACCATAAAACAGCTCAATCCTATTTTTTGCTATTATTATTATTATTATTAAATTGAAGAATCACAAGGGAATGAGTTTTCTAATTATCTCAATTTACTAGAATATATGTGTACTGGGTTGGTTGAAATATCTTCTAATTTGTTGATACGAGAAGCAAATTGTTGTGCGGCATTTAGACCGATGTCGAAATTGAAATTAAGGTTATAATTCAATATAGACTCGACAAAATATCATCTTTATATCTATAAAATTGTAACAAAAAAAATTATTATATTACTCATTTCATCATCCTAACTTACAAATAAAGAAAACTAGATCAAAGATAAACATTGAAAAAATATTCAAATTCAAATTCCATTTTTATCATCCCTTCTCATTTCTCATGCCAACATAAGTGCTGCCACTGTCAAATCTCAAATATGTATAAATAGAGAAATTTTTGTGAAATTTATTTGTATAAGATATCTGATCATCATAACAAATATAATATAAATAATATAGCATCAACTGAAATACAGGCCAGCCAATGAGATCTTGAAAGCCAGACCCAATTGCTGGAGAGAGAAAGGGGGGGGGGGGGGGGGTGGATGGAAAGAAGCATGGAGCTGTGAGATACGGGTTCGGATCATATAGCATGACAGTCTGTCTGACAGTAGACCCTAGTGGGCTGCTAATGCTATCTCCTTCCAAAAATGAAAAAAATTCAGGCTCCAGCAGTTATAACTTAAAGAAATGCTCCCAATTTTGGATTCTTTTGAATTAATTAAAATAAATTCTCTTTGTGAAAATAAAAAAAGAAAAATAAAAAACAGTACCTCACAGTCGCTTTAGTCAAACCGAGTAATTAAACCAGATTGATTATAATTAATTAGCAGCTAATTAAATCGCATTAATTAATATAAAAATAGGAAACCTCAAAGAAAGTTTCCACTTTTCTGGCTCACATGACTCTTCCCGTTTTCGACCTTCTGTCTTTTCTCTTTCTTCTGTGTCTTATCTTTCTTTGTTCAAAAAGATAAAAACTTGAAAACAAAAAAATAAAAATAAAAAAAAGGGAGAACGAAAGATGCCTCTCCTCCTATCTCTCCTACAGTCTTTCTCTTCCAATCACACTTGCCATTCTCTAATATACTCTGAACTCTAAAGAGAGGAGGTAAATTCTCTGATAAATTTCGTGTCTTCGTACCAAAAAACATATTTTGTATCAATTCCTTGCTTTGATTCCCTTTTGTTGTTTATTCCCTTTCTATATAAACAATTTTTGGGAGGTTTGGTTCCATGGTGGGGTTTTTGTTGCTTTCTTGATTCTTTGCCTTTTTCCATTTCTTTATCAGATTCCTCCACTCTTATTTTGTCCCTTGATTTTTATTTTTAAATTTTAGAATTTTGTTTCAAGCACCCACATGCATGTTCCTGGATTTGTCTGATCTGGATTGGATCACAAGGATGTTTTGTTCTTTCTCAACTTGCAGAGAGAGAGGGAGAGAGAGATAGAGCGACAGGTGGTAGGGTTGAGTGCCTCAGGTTCCTTGGGTGTGTAATCTTGGTCTTGGTCTTTTGGAGGGTAACAGAAGAAGCAAAAGAAGAAGTGGAAGAAGAAGAAGGTGAGATTTCCTGGCCTCTTGGTTCCTTGCTTTGGCCCCACCCCGGATTCTTTTCTTCTGTCTGTGATAGGTGTCAACCGTGTCTTACATGCTGTTCTCTTGTTCCATTTGGGTAATTTGAATTGGATCTAACTCCATTCTTGGGGAAGACTGCTAGGAATTTCTCATTTTGGTTATTAAATGTGAACTGGGTCTGTTTCGTTTGTTTGAATTCACTCCCCTGAATTGATGAGTTGTTGCTGATTGTGGTTATACTATGTCCTAAACAGCGGTCATTCATTGCATTCGAGTGTTGGATGATTGAATTGGAGATTTGATTGCTTGTATTTGTCTGGGTGGCGATATCTACCCCTGAGGCATGGCGGGTATTGATATTTCAAAATATGCTCATAGCCCTGTGCACAAGGCCATTGTCATGAAGGATTATGCCAGTCTCAAGCGGATACTCGCAGGTCTCCCACGCCTCTGTAACCCAGCCGAAATTCGCACTGAGGCTGCTTCGTTGGCCGAGGAAGAGAAAGCTGATGCAATCGCTGCTGTGATCGATCGGCGAGATGTTCCAAACCGTGACACCCCTCTTCACTTGGCTGTAAAGCTTGGTGATGAGACAGCAACCGAAATGCTTATGGTTGCTGGGGCAGATTGGAGCTTGCAGAATGAACAAGGGTGGAGTGCGCTCCAGGAAGCGATATGCCACAGAGAAGAAGGGATTGCCATGATAATAGTTAGGCACTACCAGCCATTGGCCTGGGCAAAATGGTGTAGACGGTTGCCTCGCTTGATAGGAACTATGCGAAGGATGAGGGACTTCTATATGGAAATTACATTCCACTTCGAGAGTTCTGTGATTCCTTTTATTTCAAGGATTGCCCCTTCGGATACTTACAAAATTTGGAAGAGGGGTGCGAATTTGAGGGCAGACATGACTTTGGCTGGGTTCGATGGTTTTAGGATTCAGCGGTCAGATCAGAGTATTATTTTCCTTGGCGATGGGTCTGAGGATGGGAAGATTCCTCCTGGTTCACTTTGCATGATTTCACACAAGGAGAGAGAGATCATGAATGCTTTGGATGGTGCTGGTTCTCCAGCTACTGAAGAAGAGGTTCGACAGGAAGTGGCTGCAATGTCTCAGACTAATATATTCAGGCCCGGGATTGATGTGACTCAGGCAGTTCTCTTGGCACAATTAACATGGAGACGACAGGAGAAAACAGAAATGGTGGGTGCATGGAAGGCTAAGGTATATGACATGCACAATGTGGTTGTGAGCATCAAATCTAGGAGAGTCCCAGGGGCTATGACAGACGATGAGTTGTTCTCATCTTGCAATGAAAATGAAACAGATAGTGAGGAGCTTAGTGACATTTTGACGGAGGATGAGAGGAGACAACTTGAAGCTGCTCTTAAGTTGGATACATCAGAATCGGCTACTGATAATGGTGATGAGATTATTGGGCATCGCCATAGTTCTTACGAGCACAGGGAGATTCCTGTGGAAGATGTGAATGGCTGTAGAAATGGAGAATCTAAGCAGGAAAAGAAAGGATGGTTTGCTGGATGGAGGAAACGGGATTCAAAAAATGAAGCACCAAAGAAGACTGTTCCACCGAGAAATTCTCTCTGTGTAGATGACAAGGTGAGTGATCTACTGGGAGATTCTCCCAACAGAAATCAGCCCAAACCAGGAAGACACTCTGTGGAGATTGTCATAAGAGGGGATGAGCACCGTAGAGGGAGGGATACCAAAACATCTTCTTCTATGAGCTCTGAGAGCAGAAATCGCCACAAGGATGCTGTCCGCGAGAATGAGTATAAGAAAGGATTGAGGCCTATTCTGTGGCTTTCCCCAAACTTTCCACTACAAACTGAAGAATTGCTGCCATTGCTCGACATTCTGGCAAATAAGGTTAAGGCAATTCGTCGTTTGAGGGAACTGCTTACTACCAAGCTTCCAATGGGAACCTTTCCTGTCAAGGTATGTTTCATCTTTCAATAACCTTAGGTCATGTATTTTTCTCTGAAAAATAATTTTTCTGCTTTTGTATATCTGCTCCCTGCTGTAGCTATTGTGTCAAGGCTATTCACTGTGGTAGGGATCGATCTCTTTGGAGGGACTGTTTTGCATTAGGGTTTCAGATCTGACCTTCTTTATTGAAGTTTGGTCTTGCAGTAGCCTTCTGGATGAGTTAAACAATCTCATGACCTATATGGATGCTGATATTGTGTGTGTGAACTTTTTTTTATTGCCACCGGGTGTCCAGGAGCAGCGGTGTGTGCGTGAACTTCTTAGGAAAGGAGATCACATAGTGCATTTATTGTTACAAAGAGCGTAGCAAGTTTCTGACTCTACTAGTATTGTATGGAATAAAGTTTTTGGAGTCCATCTAATACCCTGTCGCTCACCTGTTCACGAGCTTTATTGTTGTGTTATGCTGAGATCTTGATTGAAAATGTCTTTATCATGATGGTCATAGTGATTTCTAATTGTTTCTTTAGTTTGTTTTTGGGCCTGATGGTGTTCTGACTTGTGTAGCAAAATCTCACTGTTAGTAATCTCAGACCTACCAGTCATCTATTGAATAATACACCGTCAATCAAAATACTACTTGAAAATGAAATGGCTATACATATGAAACAAATAGATAATATAATTTTTTTCATTTGAGGGTGAGCATGGGATCAGTTTTGCCTTTGTCAGGGCTTTCCTATTTTGGTAGCTAATAAGCCAAGATAAAACTGGACTGCCTTGGTTTTTGCAGGTCAAATAATTTTGCATCTTTAAAAGTTGGAAAAAATGAGTTTGTGCCTTTATATGCTATATCTCTTACAGGACATCAAAATTTTTCATTTTTAGAATTATTTTGGCCATTGGCAATCATAAAGGGTGCTGATTGATGTTATTTTGAGTTTGATGACTGTTTCAGTTGTTTTATGTTGGTATCATTTCATTGTGTAACCCCTATGGGTTGGCTCAAGTGGTGAAGGCCCTGGGCTTGGTGGTATGCTCCCTCCAAGGTCTAAGGTTCGAATCCTCTTGGTTGCAAACAATCTCTAGGGACCATCAGACAGGAGGATCTTCTCCTTGAATTACCCGAGGTGCACTTGCGGGAAACTCATTACTGAGGGCCTGTATACCCCCGGGATTAGTTTGGACTCTGTTCTCGAACACCTGGTGCCAATAAAAAGAATAATTTCATTGTGTTATAAATACACCTGGAAAAATGCAACCTGGGCCCTCCTCCAATCCAAACCCAAACGAAATGAATGATTTTTGGTAGGTTGACCTGATCGCAGTTAGGATACCAAACAGGTTGGTTACCGGTCTAGTATCAAATTGCTCCTTGAACCCACATTATTTAAGTGGGCCTGGGCAAGGATTTTTAAAAGAAAGTCCTTCAACACACTCAAGCCCTATCATCTTATTAAGTGGATGTGTTTATACAGTTTCCAGGTTTAGTAGCTCCGTTCTGAAGATATTTTCAATAGAACTGATCCGGGTAATCAAGGTTAAGTCCCGCTTTGAGTTTGACACATCCATTTGGTCTAGTTATGATGCATAAATCCAGCCCTAGATGTAAAAATCTGTGCCCAGACTAGTAAACCTAGAATGTCCTGCTTTGAGTTTGACACAGTCATTTGGTCTAGTTATAAGCCTTCTTTGGTGAGTTTAGAACTTAGGAATATCTTGTTGGGAGCCTGTATACAGGCTAATTGTAACCTAAAATTAACTGCATAATTGTTTGATTGAAAAACATCGTCAATGTGCCGAATCTTTTAATTTAGCTCTTAAAACAAATTTTTTGATGAAGTTTCTGATTAGAATTTTGAGAGTAGGAAGTGAGGAGTGTGTAGTGGTTGCGCTTCAAAGTCGTTTTTTTTTTTTTTTTTCTTTTCTTTTATTGGATGTTAGGGTTGCTTCCACAATGGCTGAACTCTTTAAAAACATGAAGTTTGGAAGAGGCAAGCGATTTGCCCGGGAAAACAACTACCACTGTTCTGTCACTTATTAATTTATACAAAATTGGAGCCAAATCTTTTATGCTTTGCCTTGCTTTGGCTAGTGGGAGTTGATTCTTATGCCTAGTCCACTTTTGGAAGGTTGAATTGTGCAAATATATGATCATTGTGCTGTCTTATAATCTGATTCTCTTATGCTTTGGCTTGTTTTATCCCTAACCGCATTCTCTTTCAACTCCCCATTGATCATATCTTCTTTCTGCCCATATTACTTGAGGCCTCCCTCTGCCCCTAATACTCCGTTGTGAATTGGGTTGCTTTCTCTTACTATCTCATTTCTCAGCCTTCATTGCATGTGGTTGTAACATGTTGGATTACTGTCCATGATCTTTCCCACATTGGTGCCACTAACCACCTCCACTCTTAAATGGATCTAAGCTCTTATCTGATCCTTTCTGGTACTCCTAATGATCCATTTCATCATGATAGGCTCATTTAACCACATCTTGTTTCTTTGTGGTCCATGAATTCCACAACATGGATTATAGCAGCAGGTCTTATGGTAATCCTATCCTCATTCCATGTGAAATATTTTTTATGGTCAATCTCAAGTGCTGGACTCTATCCCTTATCAACCTAGAGTATCTACTGTCAGATGGCATCTAGAAAACGTTTTGGATGTTCTTTGAACGATGCCTTGTATTATGGCATAATCTTGTTGGCATTCATATGTTACTAGGCATGAAGAAAGCAATCTTCTTGTGCATTACTTGGTGCAGATAATCGTACTGTCTTGTTCTACGAACTCTTTTTGGAGAAATTCAGTAAAAGAAACCTTGGATATGTGTCAAATTGCATTGTTGATACAAAGAGATTTCCAAGTCTTGCACTAATGCAGCCTGCATACAACTTCAGTCAAAGCCTAGGTGCCATTGGAGAGAAGTGGAAAAACCAAAAAAAAAAAAAAATTGCTTTTGTTCTGAAACTTTCTATAACTGTATGCTGGTTAGAAACGACTTGTGAAAGAGTTAAAGGCTTTTCTGGTCTAGATAAGTTATGCAATTTTATCATGGATTTTCCATTTGTTGGAAAATGTATTCTGTTGTTTTGTGGTATGTTTTCTTCTTGTTCTTTCTGGTTTTGAATGCTATTCTGTTCTGGCCAAGCGGTTTTCTTTGAATCATGAATTGATTTGTAGTCCTTGTTTTTTCTTTTTAATAGTGTTTCTTTTGTTCCTTCAACAACTGTTTGATAAAATAATTATATTTATGCATACAGGTTGCTATCCCAGTGGTTCCCACTATTAGGGTTCTGGTTACTTTTACCAAGTTCGAAGAACTACAGCCATTGGATGAGTTCTCAACGCCCCCTTCAAGCCCTTCTGCTGCAGGGCGAGAGAGCCCAGCAGTGATGAATTCGTCGAGTTCATCTTGGTTTCAGTGGATAAAAGCCCCTTATCAACGCCCTAGCTCATCCACTGCCAGCTCTAGCAGTAGGATAGAAAATATTCAAGACCCATTTGCAATTCCCCAAGATTACTGTTGGATTACTGCTGAAGCTAAGAAAAAGAAGATGCATGAGAAGAACAAATCAAAGAAAGGAAAAAGTCATAAGCAATGAAGACGGTTTCAAATGTAAAACGATAATTTATCTTACTAAGGGAACTCAGCAGATACAGATAGGACATATAGTTTCATTAATCTATAAATTCATGATAGTGAGGGGAAAAAGTAGGGCCTTGCTTTTCTATTTGGAGAGTTACGATCCACGCTTTTGGTCAAAGGGAAAATCCAGTAAACTATTATTGTGGGGGTGGAAAATAGAAACGAAAATTGTGATTTTTGCAACAATTGCTTGTCGTTGGTGGGTGTTATCACCATTTAGATTACTTTGATTCACTTTCATCCAACTGTCTGATTTACCTTTAATCTCACAGGGAGGATGAACAGTCCACTCCAGTCCAGTTTGTATGAGGTTTCATTTACAGCTGCAGATTACCCTTTATAATTTCCGGTTTTCTTTTTCATTTTTACTGTCAATATCAAGAATTTGTAACAAGATGAACAGTTCATTTATTGGGGTTTCGATTCTTTCATTCTTCTGAGATAGCATTATTGAGCCGTAGTGTCTTCTTGTTACCAACTCTCGACAGGTGGTTTTTTTGAAACCATAAAAGATTATTCTTGTCGGTGGGGATTGATCTTTGAAGTTAGATGTTTGCATTGGGTTCTACTTTTATTTTTCTTTCAATTTTCTTTTTAATATGGATAGAGAATATTAAAAAGGGAAATTATATATGTAAATTAAAAATTAAATAAAAAAAATTAAGAAAATTGGAATGATGACAAATCAGGATGCATAACGCATAACCTTTGTGATGAATATTCAAACGCGTATATGCCAAGAAGCTTCTACCGGGCACAATGATTAGTTCGGAGATATTATTTTTGCATTCCAAGTTGGTTCAATTGTCACCATAAATAACCAAAGCTATCTATTTTCTTCCTTGCCTGAACTCTGGGTCGAGGTCTTTTCTTCCTCTTTCGTGTGTCTTTCTTCATTTGCAAACCTTTCTTACCACTTTCAAGTCGCTCCATACACTTGATGGCAATGCAATCTACATCTTCGGACGGCACGCTCCTTTCAATCATGGGCATGTACATCTGAAAACGTTTTCAATTGGTTCTTCTTGATATATCTCCTCATTGGATCAACCTCTAGATACATGATTTACTAGCTCATCTTGAATATTGGTTCTTCCTTGTCTTTCCGGGCATTCACCTTAAAAGTATAATTGAGTTTATGGCCATATCCAATGTTTCTATTAAAATTAAATGCTCAATGCAGACAGCTTCATGGGAGAAGTATATAATTAAGAAGCAAGGGATTTCATAAGCTTGGAGAGGTATTTTCATGGACAAACATCCATCAAGAATTTTCCCATTTTAGGAAAACAGAACTTATCAGATCCAATGACCTATATGCATTGACAAAGCAAAACACTAGATCATATATAACATTGCATGCACCCACAAAACATTGAAAGAAAATTAATTTTCCCACTATTTTCCGTTGAATTAAAATATACATCACGCAAGTTTATGACTATATTTTTCTAACAAGTATCACCGCTGGTCCCCACCCCCCCCCCCCCCCCCCCAAAAAAAAGAAAATGTACTCTAGCTAGCCCCGCCGTTGCCTGAAAAAGAGGAGAAAACAGAATCATGTCAGTTCACTAGTATTATATATACATACACATACACATACACACACACAGTGTTCTCCATTCTCTATGAATATAATCAGTTTGGTGGGCTTTAAAATGGCGTGAACATTCTATTTTAATCTCCGGATAAATGCATTGGTTTTGCTGCTACTTGGTTTCATTTCTCATGAACAACATTTATTTCGTTTAGGAAGGCTGCCCTTTTTTACTAGGTCATCATGTGCGATACTCGTGAATTCATGCATAATTCATAGTTGTTAAGAATATGAAGGAAACGGCTTGATATAGCAGCTCATGATCTAACACTCAGAAATATGATGAATGCGAGATTTTTTTTTTTTTTTTTCCTTTTTGGTTGGTGCAAAATATGTATGGTCTTTCACAAGTGGGTGAAAGACCATACATATTTTATAAAACATCTGCTAGAAATAACATGTGCATGCATACGTATACGTTTTGAAGGTATATATGTGGCCCATGCTGCCAGTGCTAGCTAGGGATGCAATCAGACAATGACCTAGTATTACGATCTAGAGTTGTGCAACCGGATCCGGATCTGGATATCCAGCCATCATACGATTTGTGTTTTGAGCTTGGCCTAACAGCTAGCTAGTATCGAGATTCTGTATGCATGGCTGCCTATGCCAAAGCCTGAGTTATGCTTTGTGACAAGTGTTACAGTAATGAAGTTTCATGTACATTCCATAAATTTATGATGTAAGATGTGTATAAGGAATATTTGTTGAAACTAGTAGACAGTAAAATCACCCATCTGCAACCTTTAAGAACCAAGAATGGCACTAATTTGAAATGTCATCGGGTCATATGCAGAATGGCACTAATTTTAGTGAATTATTTTGTGTATACATTTATTTTTTATTGCTGTGATTTCAATTGGGGAGCAGCGTGACCTTCCTGAAAGCTATTCGCACTATATCTATCATATTTCTTTATTCCGAGATATGATGACTACAGAAAAATAGGTGCCACGGCTGTAGCTCAAGTGTCATTTGAGTCCCTACATATTGTGTTTTATTACTTCTACACGGTGCCTCAAGTTCTGATATACTTGTTTAGACAATCAAGACTCACTGTTTCTTTTTCCCCATTAATGCACCCCTGAATGGCTCCCATCAATGGTACATAGTACCTTCCCCATTCATAACTTTTGAGGATTCATGATTTAAATGGTTCAGCAAGAGATATACCTTTTGAGCATGAGAATCATTTTGAAATAATCATATTATTAGGTCAGCTCCTCATATGGTCATTATACTGGTACGAAAAATCATGCATCATCCAGAGGTTTATATACTTATACACTTGATGTTTATTGGAGTTTTTAAAAACTTGCACAGGTGATCATTGTGAAGCAGGGCATCGTACCTTAGACACCTTGTTTCATTGAATGGCACAAACACAAGAGTTCCTTACTCCCTCAAGCTCCCCATCTTCTAACACACTATAAACAAAAGAAAAGTGAGAAGTATAGCAGAGTCGGTCAAGCTAAAAGGCTAGTATGTAAATTGTCGTCAACCTAAGCTTTCAATACAGATTTGTGATGGTGGGTTTTGGTTCCAAAGCTTCCTTATCTTTCACCATAACAGTTACTAGCTTACCAGTAAATAATTTCTCTTATTGTCCCATATTTAGTCTAGAAAAGGTTTGCTCTATTCGACTAGTTTTTTCCATCTGCTTTTAACTCTGACTAAACACCCGCTGAATTTGTTGTTGATATGTTGTTTGTCCTAACAATTTTCACATAATTGTAATAATCTAACAGAAAGAAGCCCATCATGAAAGGAAAGTGGGTGGGGATGGTTTACCTTGGTTCAAATTCTTGGACATGAGCAATATCTTTGCCATGAGCATCCGGCCAACTAACTTTCCTCTTTTCTATCCTTTGTTGATTATCACCCACACCCACTGTTGTTCCTTTCTTGAGATTACTCTTGAGTGTAGGGCGTTCAATTTGAGGCCCATTAGTCCCACTTCTCCTACAGTAGCTGCTCCCATTGCTTTTATTTTGAAGTTGTAATTCATAATTATGAAGCTTTTCCATGACCCCATCTTTCTTTTCTGCAGGTGATTGCTTCTTGTTGTTGTTGCTATTGCTGCTTATGTTGCTTTCTTCACCCCTGTTGTCCAAACTCCTTGATGGTACATAGCAAGAGCACACTAAAGCAGTGCACCTGTTCTGCGCCGACGCCGCCAGGAGTACAAACAAAAAAGCTCTACCTCTCCCTACCGTTTCTACTTATTGAAACCATGACGGGGCCTTGGAGCTATGTGGGTTTTGGATTGGCATCAGAACAAACAAATGAAATGGTGAAAGCATGATGAGAGGGATAAGAATTTTTTTATGTTAATATGTGGGTTATCTCCTAATGATTATGGTTTGCTTTGCATATAAGAGAGTGGAATGGCCCTCTTTGGGATGTGGGGTTGTGAATGGTTTTTAGGTTGGAAAAAGATGGATGTGGGAGGGTGTACAATCATGCTTCTTGCCTCCTCCACTAAGGGTTGCTTTCCTTTTGCTTTTGCCTCGGCACTCATTAGTGAGGTGAAATGGGTGAAACAGAAGGGAGAGAATGCCCAACTTTTCACTGTTTGTTCAATTTTATTCACTGTTTCTAATCACAGCAAGGGATGGGCAGGCATCTTCTTTTCTCCCTTCTCTTGTTCTCTTGATGCTGTTTCTGCTTTCATGGAATGAGACTCTGACAAGTTGGTGGTGTGAGAACAATCATTGATGTTAGGGGATAAAAAGGGACTGAATGATGGCATGATGCTCCTTTTAGGTGGTGTTTCTGTTTTACAATATTAGAAGATGTAAAGTAGGTAAAACCAATTCATCTAGATCACTTAAAAAAGGTTGTGGTGACTTAGCTCTTTTCCCTTCCATTCAAGATGCAAGAATATAATTGTTCAAATTTTAACTTCTAACATAACATGATTACATTTAACTTCTCTGTAAAAAACAAAAAAGAAGAAGTATGGCCATAGAGAAGTCATGTAATAAAGTGCAAAAAAATAAAATAAAATAAAATAAAGATTCTGTAGAGATGATTGATTGGGTCAAAGAGAAACTCAATGTAGGCTTAATTACGCCAGCCTGTGGTAGCCTTTCAAGATGAAGAGTGTCGGCCAACCTTGGCCTTTGGAATGCACATAGCTTAGCTTTTCCCACCGGCGATTTCTCCTCGCAGACTTCTTTATCTTCTCCACCGGCCTTTCCGGAGCTCCGACACTCTTGTTCGACTTGCTCCGCTTCACCAAATGATCAGCGTCCGAGTTCAGATCCGTAGGATGATGAACTTCGCTTTCACTGGCGGATGAGTCGGATCGGTAGAGAGAGGAGAGGTTGATGGACTTGAGGCGTTCCAACAAGGAAGGAGACCGGGCGATTTGGGGCGGAGGACGATCCGGAACGGGGCACGGGGTGTTGACGTGCTCGGGGTCCGTGGGTTGGAGAAAGTGATCGGCGACTGGGTCTGTGTTGGGTTGGTCAAACTTGTGGAGGGAGAAGTTGAAGGACTTGACTCGGGCGAGAAAGGACGGGACTCGATCGAGTTGCTGCTCATGTTCTGGTCTTCTCTGAGAGCCAAAACGTACGGGAGCTTAGAACGATGGTGGCGATGGTGAGGTTGAGGAGGAGGAAGAGAGAGGTGGGTGTGAACCAACTGGTTATGAAAGCCCACGCGGAATTCATAGCTTGCATTGAACCACGTACAGCTTCGCCGAAGCCTTTTTCCAGATTGGAATTACCAGAGAGAGAGAGAGGGAGAGAGAGAGAGAGTTGTAATTCTCAGTCCAAATAATCAATAACGTACGTACATAGGTATGCTCGGACTGGATCATGACTAGCTAGCTACTTCTCTAGCATGAACGTAATTGTTAAACAAGTTAAGTTACATGATTTAATTACGTACGAACAAGCAGTAGTAATTGTGATTATGCATGATAGATATATAAGAGCACTCCAACTATTTAAATTTTATCTTTTAAAATATATTATTAAAATTTATTTTTTTTATTTTATATATTAATTTTTATTATATCAGTTTATCTTTTTTTTTATATATATTATTTAAATATTAAACGGTCAAAAGGTTGGAAAAGAACCTTGCTGAGAGAGAGTTTAATTGCCATGATTATTTGCTGGATAATACCAGCTTTTGCAGGACCCTCTTCGGAAGATGATAACTTTGCATGCTTGACCAATGTATCAACCTATATTGAAGGATGATTTTGTCAAAAGAATATTTATCAAACCTTGGTTGGTTCAAAATTTTAAATGAACAAAGAATTTGGGAGGAAGGGAAGGGGAGGATAACGAATCCCATTGATAGATCAGATTGAATTATAACCTGTTGACAAAGGGGAGTGAGCAATGCAGAGAGATAATCAGATTGCTTTTCCAGCGGTACATCTTCCATCCCAATCAATAAACTAATTGCCTGTTAAGAGTTGATGTACAAATAAGAGCAAAACAAGGCACCGGCAACCTCTATAATGAATGATTACTTCATACTCACACATGCACAGATGCAAACTAAAGAAGAACCTCAAGGACGAATGAATACCTCGAAAATGTGACTGCCATCTTCAGATCCCGGAAGATCTTTTGCTGCATATTCCATACTTGTAAATCGAGCAACTGTATCTTGGAGGCTCTGAAAATTAAATCATGAAAAAAATAGGAAGATGGAAAGAGAAAAGGAATAATGAATAGCAAAATAATCAAACCTCATGAGAGGGAGATACAAAGCGGAATCATACGTAACAAATCCTTAACAGAAAACATAAACTAATAAAAAGCAGAAGAGTAAGAAATAAAGATTCTATTGCCTGCAAAATAGTTTCTATAAAAGCGCACGAGCTTCACTTTCAGCAATTTTACAACCCTCATGAACAGATAACTTGCCATTCTGCTCACATTGATGTTTGGATGATGTATACCGCTTTCATCAAGAAAGGCAGCCATAACCATAGGAATATATTGGGTGTTTTCCTGAATAAACTTCATAAACCTTGTTACTGTCTCAAGATACACAAGCGCAACGAGCCTATTAGAATGGCAAGGAAACCTTGTAGATAAAAGCATTGGAACCAACTCACTCAAAAGCCCACTTCCAGTTCGGATTGACTCATCACTTATTGACTCTCCTAGAGCATAGAAAAGATAGAGTGCAGCTTCCACATCTTCAACATTCCTGTCAGGTGAAGATGCAACAGCACCAGCTAATGAGTTTCTGATAAATATCTGAGTGACATCAGGAGCCACGCGACTCACACTGCGAAGCAGCACAAGCAAATCCTTCCTAAACTCAGCCACCCTATCTTCCTCCTCCCTCCCAATTTTATCCAATATCTCAAGATTGTGGCGTTATGCATGATCGTAGCGAATATGGGTCCGGATCACCTCTAGTATCTGACCAACATGAAGCAGCTGCTTCTCCCTCAACGGAGAAAGGCTTTTCATAGTGCCAACATAAGACGAGAGAAATTGCACTATACTAAATGTTGCATCAAACTCACAGTTCTGCATCACATAGAAAACAGAGGGCAGGACTTCATTCAAAAGCTCCATTGAAACACCCTTTGCTTCCTCAGAATTTAACCGTTTAAAACATTCTAGAACTTCCGCTGCATACCCACTAAGCAATGCAGCTATGCTCGAAATGAACTCCGAATCTCCATAATTTGATTATGTTGATGAAATATCATAAATGTGTATATTTAGAAAACCACAAAATTATTATATAAATTTAAATAATTAGTTGATTACTTAATTGCCACTCTACAAATTGAGTTAATAGAGTAATTATCACGGTCTTACTGTTTTTTTTTTTTTAATGTATTTTGTATTTTAAAGAATTTTAGTGCTTACGCATATTTTTAAAATATGCACATGAACCAATCAATTGTGCACTAGCACTTTGTACCACTTAAGTGCTCGACAATTGATAGGTTACTCATCCTAAGTCAAGCTTGTTAGAAACATATTTTCTTGGATTAAGAGGAGAACTGTCGTTCTAATTGGTGATGCCAAGCACTCAGTCCATCCTATGGCTGGTCAATTTAGGTTTTGGAAATTGTGACAAGCATAAATTTGTTTGTATGGAGAAGAGAGGCTGTGGAGTGAAGCCTCGAGACATAGGAAAGAGGAATGGGGATCTAAGTACACGTGGGCTAACTCTTGTCAATTGGTCAAAGGAAAACAGAAGTTGTATCTGCTTGCAAGATAGGTTAGGCTTGTTGGGCTTCACGGCCTCAGGCATCATCTTGGTATTTTGTAAGTCTAATTCTCAAACCTCATATCTTCTATTCTATGTTACCTCAAGTTATGATCTTGTTAGTGGAGTGTTGGATCATTTTTCCTTAAAGTTTTGGTGGTTGAATACTGAAAGTATGGAAGTGATGTTTCGGCTAGCATGCTTTGTATGCCGTGGGAATTTTGTGTTGAGGTGTTGTACTGGTCTTAGATGTTTTGATCCTAATGATGTTAGTACTTTTTTGGAGTGAAAATCTTTTGGTTGATTTGCACAAGCGATTTTATTAGAAAAGTTTGCATGCTCCACGAGGGTTATGAAAACCAAAATCTTTAAGCATGAAGTCCTTTATTTAAGTTTATTCTTTGAACTCTAGAAAATTGGATTAATGATTGGATCCTATAAACTCTTGCTAATGAGAGTTGAATTTATGTTTTGAGTTGTATTTTGAGCCCTGTAATTAGGGCTTTAGGTTGGTTTTGATGAGCATGCAAGAATATATGGTTTGATGCAAGTTTTGAGGATCTTGGCATATTGCTTGTTTAATGATGAAGTTTGTTGTGATATGTTGTAAAATGATGCTAAGTCATAAGTAGGACATGGATATGAAGTGTATGAATGATTTAGTTCATGAAAACTTGCATGCTACCTAAGGATCAAGTCAAGATAGCCTATAACAAAGCATGTAAGAATCGGTTTAGGGTTTATGGCACAAAACCGATTTCTATCTATTTTTATCTTGAATTTTATTACTTAGTGTTATATATTATCAAACTAGGAATGAGTGCGTAGCATTATAGAAGATAGGATTGGTGATTTATTAAGGTTTTTGAAGTCATTTTCAAGAGAAATGCTAGAGATGTCATACTATGGTTCGGGTTCCATGATTTTTTATATTTTGAGTTGTTTGCTTCACTTGACAAGTATATGACCATATGATAATTGTATCAATGGTGTCTTAACATGTCACTAAACTGGGAATTATGAGTTGGTCATATGTTAAATTGAAATTATAGCATAAATAGTATGCAAGGAGTACCAAAAATACATCAAGTGAAAATAGGGTTTAAGTTTTGGCCATGGAAGGGTTTTCATATTAGATATATGTTTTTATCAATTCTAAGTACATAAATGGACTTAGAATGGAAAACACATGAGCTTTATAAAGTTTTGTAAAATTTGAGGCCTATTTGTAACTATTGAAAGTTTAGAGGTTTGTTTGTAAAATTTTCAAGTTTAAGGGGCAATTTTGCAAACACTACTCTAGGATTTGTAAATTTAGTTTTTCTAAGATAAATGAGACTTCCTAACCCCAGAATATCTCTAACTGCAACCTGCTCTACTTTTATGCTTTGAAAAATTTGTAAGTTAGTTTCTAACATACTTGTAGTTTATTATAGTGTGTAAGATGATAAAATTCATGCAAGTGAACTATGTTATGATTATATGTTTGTTATATTCTCAATGTTTATGCCATGCCATATTGTCATGTGTATCAAACATGAATATCTGTCATAAATCTAGAACACATGTCAGGGAGCATACAAGTCTATCGTTAAAAGAGTCAAGCATGAAATGTTATGTTTTGTCACGACTCTTAATATTAGGATGGATGATTATCTTAGTGGAACACTTATGTCCACTATGGAGTGAATAAAACTGAGTGGAGTCTCCAAGGTTGACAAGAATAGCCAACAAGACTTTGAATGGAACCAAAAGGTTCCGGAAGGCACTTAACACTAGTGGGTATTGCTAAGACTCATGGAAATGGTTAATTCGAACTACCATGAGGTAACCTTTGATGATGTACTCATAGTTGGTATATGAACTTATGATGTGATGTGGTACCAACAAGAGTACACGGTCTATGGGGAATCGTGAAGCGTCCATTTTTCTGTAACTTCAAAATAAAAATGAATGAAATTATTTATGAAAGCAAGCATGTCATGAAGTATGAAAAGCTCTGATGTCATTAAAGTTATGTTTTTGCAAAAGCAAGTCCATGTATTTCATGCATATATGCCATGTTTCTTATTGTGCATGCTTGATATACTATTAGTAGCTTAAACTTATAACTTGTTGAGATTGAAAAATCTCACCGTAGCAGTCTCAACTACCATCCCCCAGAATGGTAGAAATTGTATTAGGAATCAATGAAGCACCGTACCCCAGATTGGATGAGGTGAAGTAGATCGGGGACAAGCATAAAAGAGCTACTAGAGACGATACTCCAGTTTTCTAATGTTGTTATGGCATTAATAACCATGTTTCATGAGCAGCTTGCCGTATAGTTTAGGTTTCATTAAGTCTGTAACTAAGGAGTTCTCACTCCAGTATAATGTTTATTTTGTGATAAAGACTTGTATGGAAAAATAATGATTTTGGTTAAGTATGAACGAAATGAAAATTCTTTTAGGATTTAGTTATTTTGGTACAATGTATGTTAAAAATATCTATCATAAATGAGGGTATGTAAGCTTGTGTTGCATGTCTTGACGTTTCAATCTCCATCAAATTCTAAGTGGAGTTTGGGAGCATCACACACCAGTCTTTATGCTTGTTGCATACATTCCATGGTAGAGGGCATTAGGTTAAATCAGTTACAAAATGGGCTCATTGCCCTAAAAAACAAGAGGATCTCAATATCAAAACTTAGAAACCGAAATGTTAGCTCAGAAAAGGCATATATGTTCCATTGTACAATAGTTGGTAGCTTTAACAGTGAAGCTGCAGAGAGAAAATCATAATTGCAATCACAAATGGATCCTCTTCAAATGTCCACATAAGGGAGGAGGAAATTAACCAAAGATATGTGTGTAAAGTGTAAGCCAAAACTGTGCGCTTGTATTTTCCAGTTTTCCATAATGAAAATCTAGCTGGATCTACAAAGTATACCAGTTTTTTGCATTCCATAACACTCTACCACAACATCACATAAGATTAGCATCATTTCACATAAAGGGTAGAGCCCTAATATGGTTCCAAGACCTAGAGGAGTTGGGGAAAATGACTTATTGGGATTCATTGATTAAGGCTTTGTTGGTCAAATTTGGACCAAATGCCTACTATGACCCTATGGAGACCCTTACTAGGTTGAGAAAAAAATGCTACTGTACAAGGCTCGATTTGAAGTATTATCTAATAGATTGAGGGGACTATTTGACACTTGTAAATTGAGTTGCTTCCTCAGTGGGCTACATGATAACATTAGGCTACCTATTAGGATGTTTAATCCATCCAACTTGACATCTACCTATAGTCTAGCAAAAATATAAGAGGAAAATATAAATGTAAACCTATCCAAGAAAAGCAATAGGTCTTATGGGAGAGACAAGTAATAGTATACCTAAGCCTAATATATAAATTCAAAAAATTAGCCAACACAAGATGAAGGAAATGAGTGATAAGGAGCTTTGTTATTACTATGATGCTAAGTGGAGCTTTGGGCATAAATGTCAAAACTCAAAACTCTATCTCCTAGAAGAGGTTTTGATGGGAAAAGAGGCAGGCCTTAGCCAAGAAGTGGTCCCAATCGAGAAGGTGGAGGAGGCAAGGGCAATAGAAGTGAGTGATGACCAAGGAAATCCTTTCATGCTTTGACAAGTTCTCATAACCCAAAGACCATGAGGGTAATAAGAAAATTTTGGGTTTAATAGGTGACCATCCTGGTGGATACAAGGTCAACCCACAATTTTCTAGACCCAATTATGGTGGATAAAGTCAAATTACTCCTGAATTGTGCTAAAAAGGTCAAGATGAGGGTAGCCAATGGAGAATTGATCCCTAGTGAAGGGAAGTGCAATGAGGTTAGAGTCAAAATCCAAAGAATTACATTTAGAGTTGATGTGCATATACTAGTTTTGGTGGGATGTGATATGGTGTTGGGAATCTAGTGGCTTCAAGAATTAGGGCATGTTTTATGGGTTTTTCATAAACTAACTATGAAGTTTTGTTACAATGGCAAGTCAATGGAAATGTAGGGATTGGCAGCTTTACAATTGATTGAGGAGGGTTCCATTAAAAAATTTAACAAGTTATAGAAAGAGGTGATTTTGCAAGTTTTAGAATGAGAGTTGGGTAATGAACCAAAAGTTGAAAATAAAATCCTATATTTTTAAAATTATGAAATAGAAAGATAGTTCAAGAGATGTTAGCCTCGGGGGTTATACAACCTAGCTAAAGTCTCTACTCTTCCCTAGTGGTGTTGGTTAGAAAGGCTGATGGAATATGGATGCTATGTGTGGACTACATGGGGCTTAATAATGTCACCATTAAGAATAAATTTCCTAATCTAAGGTGGAGGAGCTAATTGATGAGTTACATAGGACTGTTATTTTATCAAAAGCTAGATTTTAAGGTTAGGATACCATCAGATTCAGGTTAAGCCTTCTAATGTATGCAAAACTGCATTTATGACCCTTGAGGAACACTACAAATTCCTAGTTATGCCCTTTGGGCTAACTTCCAAAACCTTATGAATGAGGTGTTTTGACCCTACTTGAGGAGATTCATATTAGTTTTTTAATGATATTCTAGTGTATAGTAAAATTGAATCAAAACATGTAAAACATTTACAAGTAGCCCTAGAGACTCTAAGACACCACCAATTATATGCCAAGTAGTCCAAGTGTCACTTTGGGCACAGTGAGATTGCCTACTAGGGCTACTTGATTTCTACTCAAGGAGTTAGAGTCAACTCATACAAGTTGCTAGCCATGAAGAAATGACCATTTCCTAATTCCCTAAAGGTATTGAGGAGATTCTAGGATTTAACAAGGAACTACCGCAAGCTTATCAAGGGTTATGGGAGGATTGCATCCCCTTTGACAATGATGGTAAAAGAGAATACAACTTCGAGTGGAGTGAAAAGGGTAAGATTGCATTTTATCAACTGAAGGAAGCTATCACATGCCTCCCAGTTTTGGCCCTACCAAATTTTTCTATATAATTCATTATTGAATGTGATGCTTCAGGCACTGCAGTAGGGGCAATATTGATGCAGCAAGGCAGACCTATAGCTTTATATAGCCAAGCCCTAAAGGGAAGGTCCTTGATAATGTCAACCTATGAAAAAGAACTTTTGCTCTTGTTTCAATTGTACTTAAGTAGAGACCGTATCTCTTCGTACAAACCTTTGTGGTCAAAACAAATCAACAAAGTCTCACATACCTAATATATAAAAAAGAGGAAACTCCTATGCAACAAAAGTGGATCTTGAAGCTAATGAGGTATGAACTTGTAGTTGAGTACAAAAGTGGGCCTGTCAATAAGGCTGCTAATGCACTGTCAAGAAAGGGATAGGAAAAAGAGAACACACTAATGTTAATCACATTCCCAACTATGAATTGGATAGAGACCTAAAGGCAACATACTCCACTAACCCATAGATGCAAGTTCTCATTATGCTCTACCAAGAAAACAAGTTGAGCAAAGATTATTCTATGAGGGCTAAGTTACTCTTGTACAGAAATAACTTGTATATTTCCCAAAATAGAGAGTTCAAAAATATGTTGTTAGAGTTGGCACATAGTAGCCGTCGGGGAGAGGGGCGGGACACTTGGAGGGGGGGGGGACACTCGGAAGATGACAAATTGATATAAAGGGTCAAGAAGGACTTTTATTGGCCAGGACTCAAAAAAATATGTGAAGCAAGTTATCAAGGGTTGTGACCTATCTCTGAGTGGTGATCAATAAGCTCACTAAATATAGTCATTTTCCCCCTTTCAGATACCCTTACACAACCATAAATGTGATTGAACGCTTCCTACGGATATTTTAAAGTTACATGGACTGCCTCTTTCCATAGTATCTGACCAAGACAACATTTTCACTGGCCACTTTTAACAAGAGCTATTTACACTACAATGAATCCATATATCTCTTAGTACAGCCTACCACCCCCAAACTGATGGAGAAACAAAAGCAGTGAACAAAACCTAGAGAACTACCTAAGATGCTTCACAGAGGATAGGCTGAGGGACTGATCCTTATGGGTATCACTAACAGAATGGTGGTACAATTCCACCCCACAAGGTCAACTAAGCTTATACCATTTTAGGCCTTTACGGGTACCCCCTCTAGACTCCTAAACTATATACCTAGTACGATCTGAAACCAGATATCCAAGCTGCACCGTCACAACCTGCACAAAGCCTAAAATCGCATGAAGAAATATGCAGACTTGAAGGGAAAAGATAAAAAAATCTACAGCGGAAGATTAGGTCTACCTAAGGCTCCAACTGTACCAACAAACCACCGTAGCCCACCAATGCAACCTCAAGTTGGCCCCTCAATTCTGTGGGCCTTTTAGGTGATACAAAGGGTGAGGAAAGCGGTATGCCGACTTGATCTCCTAGCTACATCCAAGATCCATCCAACTTTCCACATGTCACAGCTCAAGAAAAAATTGGGTACCACGATCACAACAATCTATGTGCTACCACCCGTTGATGACCATGGGATCCTTAAACCAGAACCAGAAAAGGTCTTGGCATGCCGAATGACCAAGGCTAGAAATCGCATGAAGGTAGAGCTACTAGTTCGTTGGCAGGGGCAAGAGGCCGATGACGCTACCTGGGAGACCTATTTATAGTTGAAGGAGATGTTTCCCAACCTTGTGGGTAAGGTGTTTTAAAGAGAGGGGGATTTGTCATAAGCTTAGATCTAGGGTTCATAAAGAAAAGAGAGGCTGTAGAGTGAAGCTTCAAGACAAAGGAAGGGGGATAAGAGTATGTGTGGGCTAACTCTTGTTAATTGGTCAAGGAAGATAAATTGAAGTTGCATATGCTTGCAAGATGGGTTGGGCTTGATGAGCTTCACAACCTCAAGTGTCATCTCGATTTTTTTATTAGACTCAGTTATTTCTAATAGGCCAGGAGTTGGTTCCTTAGGGTCTAGTTTGCTTTACATTTGGACTTATGTATTATTTTTTTTTTTTTTGCTTTCGAATTTTTTATTTACAATTTTATTTGAACTCGCCTGTGGCCTCTATTGCTTACTTTTGTTATGGTCGCTTGACGGTATATGTATTGAAGGCAGAGTATTGTAAGGTGATTCTTAAATGTTATAGAACTTTTTTCTTATTCTCTCTTATTTTTCTATTCTTCTTCATACGTAGGTGCTTCTTTCAAAATTAGCTATTACCTATGTATTTCCATCAAACATTTAGGGTGTGTTACATAAATGTATTTGCTCTTTCAAGAGTTATTGTTGAGGGTATAGCCGTAGGCTGTAGTTACTGACGTATGAGAGGTTTGTGCTTTTGTAAATATTTTCTTATTCAGCAAAGAGTTATTCTTTTGATTTGATTGTCCCTTTTTCCCTTTTTTTTTTTTCCTTTTCTGTAATGAATCTGCTCATATTATCCCTAATTTTGTGTGTTCAAATATATTCATTACCATGTATAAATATATAAAAGTTGAACTGAATTCTTATGGATGAATCAGGGTAATGTTCGGGAAATGGATAGGACTCGGTCGGGTTTAAATTAGGGGTGAAAAACCGACCATACGGTTCGGTTTATTCGAGGAACCGAAACCGACCGGCCGACCTTACAAAGTCATAGAAACCGGTCGAAACCGACCGTGTAAGGGGATAAAACCGGCCGGACCGCTTGCCGGCCGGTTCACGGCCGGTTGGTCGGTTCTATGCGGTTTGGGCCGGACCTTTTGGGCCTTTTTAAAGCCCAATCCATCCTCTTTTTGGGCTCAATTCAGTAGTTAAGATCATCAACATTTGTGGGCTTTTATTTGCTAAAATTTTAAAATTAAATTTAAATATCTAATTTCATTTTTATTTTAATGTCATTTATACTACTAGTAACTAATAACTAACTACTAATACTACTTATATACTTACTACTTAACTAAAAGCAAATAAATAAAAAACTCCACTAAATGTTTAATACACATTACAAACAAAACCAAATTGTCTTAAGCAAATAAGCAACAATTGTTCCAAATATAGATTCCAAATTGTCTTAAAATAAGAGAGCAATCTTCATTCTTCAAGTCTTCAAGATTCCAAATAGATGTCCAATGCAGTATTCGACTCTTCAGTCATCAATAGTTGTGATGCACGATTCTCCTAACTCTATATAGAAAAACATCAAATAATCAATATTAATAAATTATGATAATGAAAAAGAATTTAAATTAAATTATAAAAGTAAATGAATATGTAAATACTAAATTGAATGAGAAAAACATTACCAGATTCTACCACAAAGCTTTCAACATTATCCATGGCCTCTCGAATATCAATTGGGGTTGATGAATGTCGCAACAAATTCTGAGTACAAATAAGTGTCTCAACAGTTCTCGGAGCCAATGAACTCCGGAAAGGATCAAGTACACGACATCCCGTACTAAATGCTGATTCTGATGCAACCGTGGAAACAGGCATCGGCAATAAGTCTCGTGCAATCCTCGCAAGAATAGGATAATTAGGCTCATTAACTTTCCACCAATTTAACAAGTCAAAAGATTGGATGAATGCCTCACAACCATCTGAAAAATACCGGTCAATCTCTGTTTTGGCAGATGTAGATCCAGAGGCACTCGATGCTAGCAACCACTCAGCAAAAAATTGTGACTCATGATTGTCTTCACTAACTTTTGTGGATGTAGATGGCAGAGGGGGAACATGTTCAGTCGAGTTAATCGAGCTAGAACTGAAAGCATCATTATACTCCGCATACAAATCTGATAATAACTGTCTCACATTCAACACCAACTCCTCAGCCCGACACTCATCATGAATTTTTTTCAGGTGGAAAGTAAGAAGCCCCAACTTACTACGTGGATCAAGCACAACTGCAATCAACAACATCAAGTTCATCCTATCCAATGAACCCCAATATTTATCATATTTAATTCTCATGCTCACGGCCATATTCATCAAACAATTATTATCACTTTCACTCAGCCTAACCAACTCTTTTTGAAGCATACAAATCTCCAAAAAACTGGTATTTGCCGTGACATACAAAGACCCAGAAAATCTACAAGTGGCATCATAAAACATTTTCAAAAATTTTACAAATACCCGTACTGTCTCCCACTCCTCAACTCTAGGAGGCCCAATGTTTCCATCCTTAAAGTAAGAGAGAAAATTGTGATCCTCACTCTCCATCCGCCTGAAAGCCTTCTCAAATTTTTCAGCCGCCTCCAACATTATGTAAGTTGAATTCCATCGGGTTTGCACATCAAGGGACAACATTTTTTTACTATCAATTTTCTCCTTTTCTGCAGATCTCTTAAACTTCTCTAACCGTGCAGGGGAGGAGCGCACATATCTAACCGCATTTCTAACCATTGTAATGGCATCATTACACTCCTTAAGACCCTCATTCACGACAAGGTTTAGAATATGAGCACAACATCTCATGTGCATATACTTTCCCCCCAACACATTCCCCGTCAAAAAATGCCTCAAATATGAAATTGCAGTATCATTTGAGCTAGCATTATCAACAGTAACAGTAAATATCTTATCAATACCCCAATGAAGAAGACATGATTCAATATATTTTCCAATAGTATCCCCTCGATGATTAGGGATTAAGCAAAAATTAATGATTTTCTTTTGCAATTTCCAATCATTATCAACGAAATGAGCAGTTAGGCACATATAATTCAGATTTTGTACCGATGTCCACGTATCGGTAGTTAATGAAATCCTCATTCCCCCATCCTTAAACAACTTCTTAAGTTTGGCCTTTTCAGATGAAAAAAGTTTCATACAATCTCTTGCAACCGTTACTCGACATGGCACCTTAAATCTAGGTTCAAGCAACCAAACAATCTTCTTAAATCCTTGCCCTTCAACAAATCTAAATGGTAATTCATCAATAATTACCATCTCCGCAAGTGCCAACCTCACAGCCTCTTCACTATATTTGTGGGTAACAAGATTCCTTATGACACTCTCACTCTCTCCAACCCCCTCCGAAGTTGCCTCACCTACCAATGTTTTTTGGTATTTATCCAATGGCCCACGTTTATGAGGATTCTTGGGACATGAAGGTAGATGATTTTGCATGGTTGAAGTTCCATTCCTCTTAGAGTGGCAAGCATATAATTTGCCACAATAATTACACTTGGCCTTAGGATCATCTACCGCACAACCCTCAACTTTTGTAAAATGGTCCCAAACAATTGACGGATCTTTTCCCTTCCGTTTCTTAGGACGTGGACAATTACTACTATTAGGGCCACTTTGGGGTCTAGGTGTTTGGGTATCTTCCAAATTAACTGTTTGGGAGTTCGAATCAAGATCAATTGGACTTGAAGAAGAATCCATCTACCATATGAAAAATCATATACATCACGTCATGACTCATTACACAACAATTAAAACAAACCGAAAAAAAAAAAAAAAACCAACACAATTTGTCTATTACACAGCAGCTAGTTTGCAACATGGCAAACATCACAAGTCTAAGACTCTAATCTATATTTTGGATCACTCATCAGTCATCAACCTCACTCGCTCACAGATTTTTTTTTGATAAATAACCTCACTGGCTCACATTCCACAATATTAAAAATTTAATTCACAACCAAATACAATTAATTATTTAGACAACAAATGTTTCAAATAATATCATAATAAATTAAAAAGAATGCCAAACCGTCCACTGTCCAGTGCAAATTAAAATGTTAGAAACTTAGAATTATAATTTTATATAAACACAAATTAATAAAATTAATATGAGTAGTTATAATAAATAGAAATTAAAATACTCTGTTAAACTGGACTACAAAATATAAAATAGAAAAACTGAAATTAAAATAAAGAATAAAATGTATTCTTACCGTGAGGGTGAACGGCGAGCCGGTGAGGTGCGGCGGTGCACTCCGTGAGGAACGTGAGCCGACGGAGCCGTGAGGTGCGCCGCTCGTCGCTGGAGAGTGAGACCGTGAGAGTGAGTGGGCCGGTGAGGTGACTGTGAGCCGTGAGGATGAGGGGGACTGCGTGAGGGAGAAGCGGCTTGAACAATGCAAAGGGAAGAAGAAATGCAAGTGAGACTCGAGAGAGTCTGAAAGCAAAAGGGTTAGTTCTTAACCCTAGATTGAAACGGCGCCGTTACCGTTTCATTAGGTAATAGGTGATGCAATAAACGGGCTTTAAACGGCGCCGTTTCACTTAAATGAGTGAAACGGCGCCGTTTAAATAAGTATATTTTAAAAAAATATATAAATATAAATAGTCGGCCGGTTCAGCGGTTTTTAGGGGGGTGAACCGCTGCCGAACCGACCGACATCGGTTTGACATAAATAGCACCGACGGCCGACCGATTCCCTGCCGGTTTCGGCCGGTTCCGTGCGGTGGCGGTCGGTTGGCGTCAGTGGCGGTCGGCGGCGTCGGTTCCTGTACAGCCCTAGTTTAAATGTTGAGAAGTGTTGAGATATGTAATGAATAGTAGTGAAAAAATAGATAAAAATAATAATAAAATATTAAATAGTAGTAAAAAGTAAATAAAAAATAAAAAATAATAATGAATAGTAATAAAGTATGTTTAGAAATATTGAAGTACTTTCTATACCCAAACACATTAACGGCAATAAGTGAATGGAGGAACAAATGGAACTAATCAAGCAAAAGATTCCCAATCAGATTTGCCACGGAAATCTCACCGGACATGATTAGAGGGTTATTTGGTCTTCAACCCCAAAAAGGATATCAATGGAAGATACTGTCTCCAATAACTAGAATAGGATACTCTCTATTTCACTTAAAATTACACTGTTTTTGCATTGAATATCTGAATTGCTGCGTCTATTTGAGATCTTGTTTTGTTTCCATAGATATATGAGTTGATTGGCAGAGCTTTCAGCCATATGCAGGCTACGCCGTTAAGGAAATAAGAAGCAGAGAGAAAAACGTGAAATGTTATGACGATGGCAATCCTGGATGGTTTTCAGAGTCATACCCTATTGGTTTTGGACCCCGACATATACTGCGAGCTGCAGCATTCCATAGGCCGAAAGAAATCCCAGGTCTAAACGTTTGGGTGAATACATATGGTAATCCTTTGACACAATGAACTCTTGAATGCATCAAGAGAAAAGTTACTGGGATATGAAACATCTCCCGTGCGAATGGAAACTACACCAATCAGTTTCCGACAGGTAGCATCTATACATTTGACATGCAGTGGAATTTATATACAGGTCGAAAATTATGGGTCTTGGTGTTTGAACAGTACCGAGTAATGCACACAAGATGTGCATTTGTTTAATGATTAGTTCATTTGCCTGCAAAATATGAAAACCGTATTGGCCCTAAACAGCTAAATTATAGATAAAGTCTTTACAAAAATGTATCCCGGATAATGCGTGCTAGCACCCGGGAAGATAGTCGGTTGAGCACCTCAGGTAGCACTGTGGCAGATATGCCTGGCAATACCGGAAGAAGCTCTTGGATGACCTGTGTAACAACCACGCCCTGTTGACACCCACAAAGAAGCAACAGTTTGAGAAAAAAAGTCAAGGAAGAACATGTATACCCGCTTGACAGACACAAAAGAAACTTTTTTCAGAAAAGGAACATCATGACAACTTCACATTATTAGTGTAAAATAAATGGTTAAGATATCCTTTCAATACCTGATTAGATGTTCTTGATATTGAACTTCCTGCAGTCAAGAACTCAACGATCTTTTCGACATTATTCAATATAACTTTGTCTTCTTCACTTATGGAGGGTAGAAGTGCTGCTGGCTTAAAGGGTCCAAAAGTAGGAACCATACTAAAAACTGGGGCAGCATTTCGGACTCCTAGAAATGACATTATCTGTACCAACTGATCCCTTGTAACCACGTCAATGCCCTTTACAATCTGCTTTTCATGCCAATGGCAAACAATAGTTACATATCTAAATACACTCCATCTAACCAACTTTGGAGCACACCAGGGAGAAAAGTAATTCTTATCTTAAGCACATGGCCTTTAGCACAAGACAAGAAAAGCTTTTTAACATGGGGAACGAATAATGAAATTGCTTATCCAACAATTGGACAAAAAAGAAAAGAAAAACTATAAATAGATGAGAAATTAAAGTGCAAATGAGAAAACTAAAGCAAATGCAGAGCCCCATCACATGATAAATGAGTACTAGAATTCCATATAATTGAGGCGGATAACTAAAGACAAGTAATTATATAGTCACAAGCAAAGAAAGCAAAATGACTTGGAAGAAAATAACTACTTGCTCCCTTCTTTTCATCGGAGTCTTTTAAAAGTCTACTTGTTATTATTCAAACAAAGTGGAACCAACAGGAAAATAAAGAAGAGATTAAGAAAACATATGTATAAGTGTAATGGGACCAAAAAACTGAGGCCAATATTGTCCTCTCTCTCTTGGATCTTATGGTAGGATCATCATCTATAACACCTGGGCCCATTTTTGTTAGGGCTAGAATGAGAATAATTTTTATTAGGCTCAATGGACTGGGTCGTGGGCCTTGTCATATAATAAAAATTCATGGGCCATTGAGCCCAATAACAACTATTCTCATTGTAGCCCTAACAAAATTGGCCCGGCTGTTGCATCATGATGTCAGACAAATCCAATAAATAGTTAATATATTCAAGATATTTAATAATAAATCAATTATAACTAAGAATAATGATATCATCCCCACCACCACCAATATTAACTGCCTTTGCACGTGAATATTAACAACACTAATCTTTTTAACTTAAAAATTACTTCTAGCACTACCTTGTCCAGATGATGATGATAATGATGCTCTTAGCTATGATTGATGTGCAGTATTAACTGCCTTTGCACGTCAATATTAAGAAAACGACCCTTTTTAATTTAAAAGTTACTCCAAGTAGTACCTCATCCAGAAGAAATTCTCGGAAAGAGTTCCCTTTATCAGACAGCAGAAATGCCAAGGCTGCCCTTGTTTGAATTGGCTGCTTTTGTTGAGATACATTGGTCGAAATTCTAGGAATTGTATACCCTGTTTGACTTTGCAGGAAGCCAAGTTCAGCCATGCCCCCATTGAGTGTCTCCCCTCCTCCACTTTTTGCTGCAGTTATGAAATTCTCAAATGCTTGCATGACATCAATGAATCTTTCAGCATCAAAAACTCCAGATTTCCCATATATTGTGTAACGTAAAGCATTCTTTAACCGGGGGGATTCATCAGTCAAGAGCCTCTACAATAAAATTATAAAAGCACAATTAACTCCAATTTAGATAACTAAGATAAAAGAGAGAGCACCACCGCAAGTTAGACCCATCAGTATGGCCAAATAATTCTGCATAAGCTCAACTAGTTTATACTTAAAAATAGCTCTAGTTCATAACTTCTACTTTCATGAGGTCCTAAATCATTTAGAGAATTTTATCATTATTTTTAATTGGCTATACTAACTTCAACCAGCTGTTTTTTGAAAATCGAAACAGCTTGTGGAACTTACTTTCATTAGAGATGTGCATGATTGGGAGATCGAGTAGATAAGATATGCTGGATTCCTTCCAAGACATACACATTTAAGGTCAAGTCCTTTTACCACACACTCCTCCTTAGATGAGCTTCCATTTCCTTTGAAGAATATTTGGAGAAGAAAAAATCTAGTTGCAAGCACAACTAGGCACTAATATGTGCACCAATTTAATGTGATTGGACAAAAAGTAGATTTTATTGTAAACAGTGCTAGCTTAAATTTTGAATATGAAAGAATCAGTATTGGTACGCAGATTAGTACACGACTTTACTTGTACGTAGCAAAACTCTTTGGAGAAATAGGGGGCCATCAAGGGTAGCATTCTTTGTTTGTCAGGCAGTGTTGTGGCAATGGTGGGTATAACTTGTGAAAGGGAAATATTGTGGCAATGGACTGGTGCTGTATGTGTAAGCAACGTGGATAAAGCATTGATCATTTTTCGCTTCACTGCAAGGTTTCTCAAGATACTTATGGGCATCAGTGTATTTTCCGTTTGGGATTGGATGGATCATGCCCCAGCAGGTGGTGGATTTGGCAAAGTTCCTTCCAGAGCACAACTTACATGTTTGGATAGTCTTGTTATGTCTGGTGTGGTGTATTTAGCAGGGATCTAATGCTTTGACATTCGAAAATAGTGGAGAACTGTGTTAGATTTAAGAGTCGTTAGTTCATAACTCTTTTATCTTCCGATAGCAGTGCATGCTTCTGCACCTTTAGCTTCCTATAGTATTTTAGAATTATGTTCTTTTCTTCATCCCACCAATTGGATGTCTCCTATTATATACTTCTTGTGTACTAGAATTGCACCACTATGTGCTTGAATTAAATTACTTCGCTTATTATCTATAAAAAAAAAAAAAATTACTTTGCTTATCAAAGAAGAAGGGTTGTGTTAATTCTTTTGCCTATAAAGGGGAAAAAAGTCTTTTGAATGAACCTCAACCTGGTGTTTTCTCTAAAATGGCTCTGATGTGTGGTTTTGCTAGAATCAGCAATAACAAGATCATTGCTTTGGTAAATAATGTGAATAAGGGCAGTGACATCAATCAATAAGAAGCTCAGCAAACTCTTGAAATAGCATAAGTGAGCTTTGAGTAAGACTGAAGGTAAAGACAAAAATTGAGGCACATCTAGTTCATCTGGGGGGTGTATGAAACCTCAGAAAGATTATTAAATAGACATCACAAAAACCTTGCCATAGGTTATTGTTTGAAATCCGCAACGTCATCCAATAGGATGGCTTAAATTTTGCAATAAAAAACCCCAAGGGGTTGGCCCAAGTGGTGAAGGCTTTGGTCTTGGGGTATCACTCCCCTCAATATCTAAGGTTTGATACCTCATGGATGCAAACAATCCTTTGGGGCCACACCTCCTGGTGAAAACCAACGATTTAACCAGCTCCGTGTATGGAAACTTCTGAGGGTGCGGTACAGGGGACCGGGGTTTACTCCACAGGGATGGGTCCGAAGGGCCCTGCCTTGAAAAGGCTCCCCGACCTAAAAAATAAATAAATTAAAAAAAAAAATTGCAATCAAAGATCAACTGCAATTCTTTACATTTGATAACACTTGATGGCAGATATCAAACTTGGAACCTCATACATTGACTGTGTCCATTTACAGCTACTAGCATAAAGTGCACAAACTAGCAATTTCATCCATTTTGGAAGATTCATATAAGCTATGCTTAAAGAGGTAAGGTCCATTGCAATTTAGCCATCAATATATTATAAGCACCAACATATTTCTTAATATTAGAAGTTAATAGATTTCAAACAAGTATCATAAAAAATTAAGGGTAATATACCTGTGCAATATATGGATAGGCCTCATCCACAATTGCAAAATCAGGGTTTCCCACCAAAGCTATGCCTTCTAGTACCCCAATTGCCCTGATTATAAGAGCAAAATAAGGGGGTATTCTAAACGGATAATCAAATGTTATTTGTGCTAAATCTGATGCCAGCTCCTGGAAATTGATATTCTTGGCCCCTCCACCTTCAAGTGCCTGATCAAAAACCTTGGCCAAAACAGGTAAGATGGGTTCCAAATTAACTCCCTCTGGAATGAAATCAAGCTTAACAAAGTCTTTGACTATAGCTCCATAATCCCGATGAATAAGGTGAGCAATTGCTTCAATCATTCCATATTTTTGATCATCGGTTAGTTTTGTAACTAGGCCTGTTAACAGCAAATTATAATTTAGGATGCAAAAGAAAAAATGTTCTTCACAGCTAACAGAAGTATTACACAGTCCAATATAGAGGTCAGAAAAAGTTCTACTAAATCATTCTCATTAAAGGACACAATGTACTTGTACACATTAAATGCAATACCCATTGATATAGAGTTTGAGAAAATGCATGGCTTATTGAATTCCATAGAGGAAAGCAACTCACATACAATACATACTGCTAAAGGTTTAAGAATTGTAATATTATACTAATCATAATATTGATAACAATGATCACGGTTAAAGTGGGGCAAAAATAAATGAAAATTATAGAACACTATCATTACAGTAAGAGGTTCCTTTCAATCTGAACTAGTGAAAAACTTTCTTTTATATAAATAAACAATATTAATTAGTGTTTTAAGCTCAATATACGCAGGGAATGTATTAAATCTAATAATAAAGTATTACAATCCAAAATCATCAGATAGGCACTGCCTAAAAGCAGTGACCCGATCATACAATAAATATACAATGATCACAAAAATAATGATTCCTTTAAAACTTTACATGATCTAAAAAATAATGTCTAAAAGTGCACACACAATCCCCTCCCTCCCTCGCTCGCTAAATATAAAGCAGTAACCCAATCATACAATAGTCATATCTCCCTCCCTCCGAGAAGAGTTTCATCCTTCTAACATGCCAGTAGAAAGAAATTTAAAATCTATAATTCAAGTATCAAAGGGTAGAAAACCAAGACAAGAAAGAAAAAACCATTATAACAATTAATCACTGTTAACATGTTAATTAGACAAATGATGCAGAACCAAAATTTACAACTGAGTTCTTCAAACAAGACAGCGTATATGATGCTGCTAACCATGTGAAAAGATGATCTGTCACCACACACTCTAATTGAAGTAGATTGTTACCAAAATCAAGTATAGCTAGCTTTCCATCTGGAGTACGGATTAAATTCCCAGGATGGGGATCAGCATGGAAAAATCCAGTATCAAGCAACTGCAATGAATAGAAAGCAAAGGTTAAGAATTTAATAAAGATGATTCTCGGTGTAGGCAAGGGACTATGAACTCTCACCGACCATAAGTTAATATTACACGTACAAAAACAAATGGCAAGCAAGGGCCTGAAACCATGTTAACAAGTACACTTTGATCTTCATTCACAGTACATAAAGTACCATACAGATAGATTTGTAGAGAAGGTAGCATCTGTACAATTTAACATTAGAAGCATACTGTGGAGACAAAGGCACAACCAATAAGGTTTGTGTTTGTGAATAAAGCAGAGCTTAAAACAAAGAGACACTCCATACATCATCTAATTGGCCATATGTTCTATTTCCACTACCTTGGCAAAAGGTACATAGCATAGCATATAATGCATGCATGAAAAATGTAGATCAGGTTTAACTTCATTGAAGTCACCCAATAACTCTATTTTTTCGACTGTTAGACTCCACAGTGTTGACAAAAACAATAAATTGTTTTTAATCACTCTAAATAATCAAGTTCTTAATAACTCATAATAATAAGCTTATTATTAAAAAATATTAAACTGCGTATTTTACCTATAAAAAATATTAATAAAAGACAGCACAAGTAAAAAGTTGGCCTACAAGAATTGCTTCTAATTTCTTTTTAAAAAAAGTGGCCTCAATTAAGCATCTATTGGTGCTAATACGCATCAAACAATCACATATTAAACCCATGAAGATAGTCAACCGCTTTGCTTCAGAGTTGTAATCCAATGTATATGCTAATATGTTGCCAAATTTAAATAAAAAGCAAAAGATTAGAGAGAGGGACGGAGAAACCAAAAAGAATATGCTTGCACGAATGCAGTGATAGAAAAGCTTGCCTGCTTCAGGTAGCATATGACTCCAACATTAACAAGTTCTCCTACATCACTTTCTGTACTTTGTGACAGCTTCTCTCCATCTATCCATGCTGTAGTAAGAACCTTTCTTGTTGTATATTTATCATAGGTTTTTGGTACAACAACCTAAAACACATCTAAGCTTTTCAGGGAGCATCAAAAAAACTTTCCCACAGATTAAGATGATAAAACTCCAACAAGTGTGCACTTGTTTAAAGACGCTTTTATTGACAGAACTTCTACTAAACATAAAATAATCAATAGATAAATAAATCTTTCACTATTGTCATTTTAAAACAGCATAGTTAGCTGGAAAATATCAATGATTAGTGCCATTTCGAGCTCAAACT
The DNA here is from genome assembly GCF_018687715.1 of Carya illinoinensis. Lineage (NCBI taxonomy): Eukaryota > Viridiplantae > Streptophyta > Magnoliopsida > Fagales > Juglandaceae > Carya > Carya illinoinensis. The sequence continues at coordinate 36,118,111 of NC_056752.1, read as the reverse complement.
AATTTAGAACATCTTGGAAATGCAGCATTTAAACTTTTTTTTCCTTTTTCTTTTTTGTTTATTTCATACTGTAAATTCCACAGTTTAGTACGTGACATCTGGATCACCAAGTATGGGTTTGTAACCAAACTCAGTAGCTGAAATCAAATGAATTTCTCGAAATGAAACAAAAGTATACTGTTAGAGTTACTAGACTCACCTGAGGAAGGTCTATCCTCATCATTTCAGCAAAAATTGTTCCGTTTTTTCCTTCATTAACATAATCTAGCTCCTCAAAAAATCGAGCAGCCCATTCATCAACCAATCCGACTACATCCGTGGAGATCTGAAAAATATAAGCAGAGAAGCGAGGGATGTGAAGAAGCCATTACCTCTACCGGTAGTTAACCATTCAACAGAAATGTAGCAGTTTTAAGACAGAGCCAAGTGACTTTAAGTCAGATGTGTAACACTACCTGAGGAAACCTTCTTAGTACCAAACCTAAATTCCGTATGATGAACAAGTCGACTGTAACTGTCTCAAGAACAAAAGGCCTCTGCACTTTAACAGCAACCAGATCCCCATTTTCTTTCAAACGGCCCTTGTACACCTGTCCAAGAGATGCTGCCATGGCAATAGAAGAATAAACGATTTGAAATAATGAATTTCAAAATACTAGCAGAGGGAGGCTGGAATTTTCTGTTAATACAATTTTATATACAAATGATTATCTAGGAAGCTACCAGCAGCAATTGGGGAAGATGATAGTTCAGAATAGATGTTATTCCATGGCTGACCAAGTTCCTCCTCAATAAGAGCCATAGCTACATCATCTGGAAATGAAGGAACCTTCATATAACACCAAACAGAAAGATCAGCCATGAAGAGGGATACCTAAATTTACATAAATGGGAAAACATTAGAAAAAAATTAAACCAAGTGGAATCTCTCCTCCAATGCAAGAATTTGATGAAAAAACCTATAACTACCCAGGGAGTGGTACCCACATCTCTCGTTATGACCCCAAAAAGACTAGTTAATATAACACTTTCCTAGAATTACTCACAAAGCACAATCTTACCTGATAAATAGCCAATCTGGAACTTAACACTCAAGTCTACCTTTATAACCTATCCAATAAATGGGGGTTATTCATATTCTCGATTTGAGACTTAAGTATTACAAACTCTCTTAAATTCATGCTATCCTTGTTAGAACCATGTCATGTAGTGCTCCAGTATCACATGGCTGACCTTACTATGTGGCTTTGATACCCTAGGTAACGACCCAGGAAAAGCAATAGGCATGCCTGCATCATAGCTCCTAAAAGACTGATCAAGCTGGAACATCCTTAAAATCATAAAACCCAGTTTTACCTTCTTCCCCCCAAATAGGTGTAATCTCTTGTATACCACTTATGTACTCGGGCTTTGCCTATTCGTATTAATATAATATAATCGTTTACCTAAAAAAAAAAAAAAAACCCAGTTTTACTTGGTAAGTAGTCATGTGGGATTTAACACCTGACTACCTTTATAACTACCCGATCTTTGTAGGCATTCATATTTCCAATGTGGGACTGGTGTTACAGAAACATTTGATCTTCATGTTCAAGTTGGAATGTGTTTGTTTTTTAATAGGTAAAACAAAATTTCATTAAATCAAGAAAATAGGCAAAGCCCAAGTACACAGGAAGTATACAAAGAGAACACCTAGTTACTGGGAGCTAGAAATGGATACGAGAAGATCATGAAAACTAGCCCCATTGGGGACAAGAACAGAAGCCCACAAGAATAAAGTGTGGAAGAAGAAACATCTAAGATCATCCAAAGAGCGTTGCCGATCTTCAAAGCTCTAACCATTCCTTTCCAGCCATATACATCACACGAGACATAACAGAACCATATTCCACACTGCAGGTTATACTGAAGGCCCTCTCCAACTAGCAAGAAGATCCACCATCCTCTTGGGCATTACCCACACAAGTCCGGTTCTGCTAAAAGCATCCCATAAGATCCTGGCCACCTCACAGTGAAATGATAAATGGATCCACAGTCAAGTTGGAATATGTTAACTACAACTAACAACTGTGATGGGATAAGCCATGCCAATGTCTGCCAAAACACAGCATGAAATGAAAGTACCTACCATGAGCATCTCAGACTGATTGACTAATATTACCATGATACAAAGCTTGTGAGATGCACTGAATACTCCCCTCAATAGATCTAGCAATAAGAACCTAACATCACAAACCAAGTAGTACCAGAAATTACCTTAATCCACAAGCCTAGATTATTCTTTCACGTAGTTTTATGCCATGAACACTTCCCTAAACTTATCTACAAATAGAACCCGGACATCACAAGCCCAATCATACCAGAAATTACCTTAATCCACAAGCCTACGTTAGCTTCTTTCATGAAGCTTTTACACCCTGATTTAATGGACATATTAAACATCCCCAACAACTTTTTTGATGAGTAAAACATCCTGACTAACTGATCAAAGGTAATAACTAAAATTAACTAAAACATTCACAAATTCTAGCTCAAAATTCACATTTGCACAGCATAGTATAACTTAATTTTCTTGATTTATACCCATGTCTATTTTGCTGAGTGTTATGGATATCATATAGGTTATTTTTCTTTCTTTTTTTCTATTTCAGAAGAGCACAGAGCTTTAACTTTGATTAGATGTAACCGTGAAAATAAAGAACATGAAAGGAAACAAAAAAGGGGCACATATACTTTACCTTATCGCAAAGCTTTTGCAGCTCAATCATTGCAACAGGTGACAGTATATCCGGGCGAATACTCAAAGCTTGACCGAGTTTTATATATGCTGGACCCAAAGAGGTAACTATTTCCCTTATCTCAATTGCTCTAGCAACTTCATTCTGATATGGAAAAAGTAATAGATGAGTAAAGCATACAGAAATTGACAAGTTAATTTTAAAGATTGGACATGAGTGGCATTCCAAATCAGTATATACAATGGAGGAAACCCACATTCCCCATTTGTGGAGACATTGTAGGAAAAAAGTGCTTCTAGATGAAAGATATTTGCATTCACACAATCAATGCAGTTTAAAACTGAATGATCTTGATTCATGCTTGCATCACAAGAGTACAACTGATCCTTTGTTTCTCTTTTTCTTTTTTTTTTTTTCTTTTTTTTTTTTTTTTTAACCTTTTTCCTTTTGGGATGACAAGGGTGGAGGGGCTTAAAGGGTTTCTTAAATTCTAATCAGAGAAATAAAGAGGCAGAATAGCAAGCTCAAGACAATGAAACTAAGAACTGGAAAAGTTTTCCCTGACCATCCCACAAGATTAGTTAGTCTGTTTAGACTGTATACCGCATTAAATTTGCACAAGACCCATCATAACAATGTATAATCATTTCCAATGCATGCATTAGGCAGGCTGGCTTGCCTCCAAGAATGCATGAACATTTTTAAACAATTGTAAGGCTACATGAGAAATAAATAAATTAAAAAAAAAAAAAAAGTGATAGAAAACAAGACAATTGAAACATTATTGCAGCAGGACCAGGAAGCACAATTTGGTTTGCAGAAATACAAGAAGTGGCACCCATAATGAATGTTAAATCAAGGGAAAAAACCATCATATGATGACTCAAAGAGCACATGAACTCAAAAATAACCAATTATGAAAAACTACTTTCTATAAACTGTTTAAAGGTGAATTGATCATGTAGAATAACTATCAGCTTGAAAAGGCCAAAAAAAAAGTATCATGGTCATACCTCTTTGACCTTCTTGTTTATCACATCCAAAGCAAGGCGTGATAGAAAACCCCCGGTAACAGACAGTAATTGAACAATGCGTGTTGCAACAGCACGTGGCCGTTTTCCCCAATATGCTGAAATGCTGGCAGGATCATAGACTAAAGGCAAAAACTCACTGCTTTCATCTACCTAAGGAAGCACAAAAAAACACTTAGCATCATCAAGTAACATTATAATAGGGACACATTAGGACCAACTAAAGATTCAGCATCAAAGTTTCACAAAGAGAAAGCATAAAGGATCATGAGAAGCTCTACATCCAGCCATATTAAACAGTCTTTGTTTAGCATCAAGGAACGGATGTAGCCTCCATCAGGTAGCTTGTTTATATGCAGACCAGGTCATTTTTGCAACATCAACCACTCTTAAAGCAAAAGCTGACTAGTCCTTTTCAAGACTTACAAGTTTTTATACAATTACTCCAAAAGTAACCATAATCCTTATTACCAGAATGTCACATTCATGTACTGCAAGAATATGTTTTTATTTTTCTTTTCATTTGCTTTTTGGTGCTTCGAGTTAGAACCTAACCCTTACCCCCTCTCATCCCATTCCTTCACACCTAATCCAAGATTAAGGGAGCAAAATTTAACAATACGGTCTCAAGACAATTAGCTATCACAAAAGTAATATCTCATATCATGGCACCCACTATTGCCCAAGTAACTTTCTTCTCAATGGCCAAACTGTGCAGGCACATATCCAGTCACCAATCAACCCACAAATTTTTTTCTTGTTCAAGTATTACCGTAAGTTCTTCACACAACTGAATTGAAATAAATTAACCACCCCCCCCCCCCCCCCTCCCTCAAAAAAAAAAACTGATCAATTTCAAATGGCTTTTGTTACTTCTAACTCCACCCTTACTGCAAATAAAATATGATAATTTAAAGAATTTTCAACAAATTTAATTGCAGTTCAACAATATGTACCTTTCAGCTCTCACTCTCTCTCTCACTCTCTATTGGACACATAATTTGTACCATTGAGGAACTTTAGTTTTTAGGTAATTCTTCACTTCCTACAATTTCATAAGATAAAAACCAAAATTACCCTGCCATACTCATAAACTTGGTTGAGAATTACATAAACCAGTACACCTTTCATCGTGGCTCAAACATTTAGGAGCGATCCATTCCACAAGACATTATAGAAAAGGAATTCGAACGTCATTCAACCTATACAATGCGAGTATACATACCTCAACGAGGCGTAGCCGAACATTATCAGCAGCAAACTGCGAATCCTTTAGATTCTGTCCCCGAAGACCTTTCATCAGAATTGACAACTGTTCATTTTCTTCCATCTGTGCCCTCACTCTTTTAATTTCCTGTGAAACATCTCCAATTCTCTGCCATTTGCAATGCCAATAAACCAGTCAATAAGAAAATAAAGATTAATGACTTGCTTAAAATCAGCTTTAAGACGTGAATTTCAATCCTATTCTCTTCCTTTCTATTTCCTCCACTTTCAATTGGAACCAAACAGCATTAGTCATTTTCACCACAGTGTTGTCAACAGTAAAAACAAAGAACGAATTTGAATGAATTTAAAATTAAAAATTAAAAAAAAAAAAAAAAAAAGATAAAACAATCCAGAATGTCAGACAACTTTTTTAATCGTGCAAATCAGGCAAATTTCATAAAAGAAACCAAGGCACCAAGAGTTAAAACTTTCCTCCTCTTTCTCACTTCTCAGCAAGAAACGGAGCATTGCCGTAAAATAAAATTTAAAAAAAAAATGTATTTAAAATTTAGCAAGAAAAATATGGATCGGCAAGTTCATTCACCGACGAAGTTCCGTTGACTGATTTCTGTGGCGGCGAGGACCCATTGACGGATGAACCGGTGGGGGTTGGTTTGGGTCCAGTGGCGACCGCGAAAACGCGGTGGTTCCGTCTACGAAGCCGACTTCGGGTACCGTTAGGCAGTGAATGGTGGGCCGGAAAGGTGCAGCGAAGCGACTCGGTTCCACAAAAGCCGAGCTGTGGTGCAGCAACCATAGTGGAGTCGTAGTGGTCTGAGTCTGAACAGATCGATGGAAATTCGCCTTTGTATTGTATTTATGTAGTGGTGGAAGGCCTGGCGGTTGGAGCAACACGTGGCACGATGAGGAGCTAAGAAAGAGTGGCTCACTTTCTTCGGTTCTTCCTTCAGTTTTGAGTGTTGACACTTTGTTCGAGGCTACGTGACCTTTCCTTCACGACCTTTATCAGCCAACCAATAAGAAGATGAGAAGTTTTATTATAAATCGGTGCGAATTACACAGAAAATTTTTATTTTTAAGTTAATGCGAAGATTATATTTAATATTATATTTACTTAGTATAATATATATTCGATTATATAAGTGTCGATGAGCTTGTTACAGTAATCAGTAGTATTTTCATTGTCCTTTCATGTCATGTGTGTTTATTGTTTACTCTTTTATTTTATTCCGTATGCAGTCCGTGTAAAAGTCTTGTAACAGTCTAAATGTCAGTTTATTTAATTTATTTTGTGATTTTCCATAAGTTGTGTTAGTATAAAATAAAGGTGGTTGTATCAGTGATTTATTTTGTTTATGGAAAACACTATTTCCATAGATAATTTCTACCAAAAAAATTTTTATTTAGTGATTAAGTAAGTGTTTTTAAATGAATATGTGATTATTTTTATTTTTTAAAAATGTTTAAATAGTTTTAAAATATGGTGAAAGAAAAAGTAAAAAAAATATAAAAACAAAGTTGCACTTATCATCCTCTTTATACGTAGCATGATCCTTTGTTTATGGAAAATGCCATTTACAGTTGCTTTGGGGAGCGACGGCATAGTCGTGGTCCAACGTGGCATTAATGAAACGGACCATTTTATGAAAACAAACTGATTCGTGGCTTAGTCGATTAACTAAACGGTGTGTATTTGAAATGGTATATTCCCACGATTATGAAGAGAAATTCTCACAACCAATACTTCTGCCCAAACACTTCACCCTTTCGTCTCCCCTCATCCTCTCCATCTACCCTTCCCTCTCGTTTCTCCTCTAATATTCACGAAGAACCCTTCGAACCCCACGAAGATTTACTTGCTTCCTTACTCTAAGTTGGAATGGTGCTTCTTCCTTCTTCTTCTTTTTTCTCATTTCGCAAACATCTTCTTTTTCGTAGATCCAAAATTTCAGTTCCTTAATTTCATTTCGCAAGTCTGGGTTCTCATTTAGATTTCTTGAATTTTCTCTTTCGCAAGTCTGGGTTCTCATTTGGATTTCTTAAATTTTCTCTTTCGCAAGTCTGGATTCTCCTTTAGATTTCTCAATTTTTATCTTTCGTAAGTCTGAGTTCTCCTTTAGTTTTGTAGATTTCACAAGTTCCTCCTCACTTTTCTCTTTCGCAAATCTGGGTTCTTCTTATTGTTTTCGATTTCGCAAGTTTTGTAGATTTTTTCCCTCCTCGGTTTGTGTCTATGAAAGTCTGTTCTCATTCCTCAAAGAGAAGAGACATTGTTTCATCTGTAGATCTGGTTCATCCTCAAAATCATTGAAATCCTAACCCTAACTCCCGAAACCCTAACTCGAAGAAATCCTAACCCTAACCCTAAAATCCCAATTTTTGGACTTCAGATTTGGCACTAGGCAATTGGCCAGAGAACCCACTCAAGCTACGTAAGCTCTCTCTTTAATATGTGGGGAAAGATTTTATTTATTTATTTGCATGATATTTATTTATTTATTTTGGTGAATGAATCTGATTCTTCCATTGTTTCGTTTGTAGGTTTTTAATTATGCAGAATTGAGAATGAATGTAGTTCAAATTGCCCAACCGAAGTTGAGTTTTATTTTTTCTTCTCTTTGGTTCATAAATTTCTTTGTTCTATTTATAAGCTCACTTGGATAGATTTGAATATATTTAAATGAAATTGAAGTGACATTATTTACATGATATTCTCTTTGTTTTATAAATTTCTTTGTTCTATTTATAAGCCCACTTGGATAGATTTAAATATGTTTAAATGAGATTGAAATAATATTATTCGCATGATATTCTCTTTGGTTCATAAATTTCTTTGTTTTGTTTATAAGCTCACTTGGATATATTTGAACTATTTTTAAATGAGATTGAAGTGATATTATTTGCATGATATTCTCTTTGGTTCATAAATTTATGGATTCTATTTATAAACTCACTTGGATAGATTTGAACGTGTTTAAATGAGATTGAAATGATATTATTTGCATGATATTCTCTTTGGTTAATAAATTTCTGGATTTTATTTATTTGAATATGTTTAAATGAAATTGAAGTGATATTATTTGCATAATATTCTATTTGGTTCATAAATTTCTTTTTTCTGGTTCATATTAGAATGTCGTCATCACCTTCATCTTCTTCAACCATTGGTAAACATACTTTGAGTCAATCATTCCGTTTCTGTGAGATTGAAGCCACATTGAAATACTCAAATATTTCCATAAATCCAAGACGACCCTTTTTAGACTATCCAAAGTACAATAATGAGGTAAAACGTTTCGATACATGTAATCATAGTCCCACATTTATCTGTAAGTACATCTAAAATTTTTTTAAATGTGTAAAATGAACAGGGCTTACCATATTGCAAGTTTTTAAATGGGCGGATAGTACTTTGGACATAGAGCAAGAAATTCAAGAAATAAAAACCGAACTATTAAGAAAGGAGGAAGAACTGAAAATAGATAAGATTGAATTCCAAAAGCGATCGAGAAGATGTTATCCAATATACTCAAGGAGCTTCGGAAGCAAGATGCTGAAAACAGGTGGAAACACACACTACTCAATCTATATTGGGTTGTTGCCATTGTTGTCTTATGTTACTTTCTGTTGTCTAAGTGATTTCTAACTAGTGTCTTGATCAGTTATTAAAATATGTATTTTAAGTTACTCTGAACTGGGAAGCTATATTTGTATTGTCTTTGAATTGTTATTTCATGTGTTCTAATGGTGGATGTACTCTGAGTTGGGAAGCTATGTTTCAGATGTGTTAGTATTTTTATTTTGTGTGTTTTGATGGTGGATGTACTTTGAAATAGAAGTTGTTTCTTTGTTTCATTATAAATAAATTTCAATGTGTTTTTCGTGTTTTGATTGTTGATGTAATCTGAGTTGAAGGGCTGAGCCTGTTTTCACTTTGCATTGACCCAAGCTTTTGGATTATAGGATGGTAATCCCATACCCAACCATTCTCTCATAATTATTTGCAAATTTGAATAGTGTGCATAGAGTGAATGAGTATACAAAGAAGGATAAGTTGTGTGACCATTTCTAGTATCTTGATTATCCAACAAGCGGATCATAAATGAGCCCAAGGAATGGAGAAATAATACTAGATTATTACAAGACAAGCAAATGTGTGACAATGACACTGACTATGAACTTAGTGATCTGAGCAAAACTTAGTGACAAAGTATTAACTTATAAACAAAGTATATGACTATGAATGATGGGGTCTGAGCAAAATTTAGCAACAACCGAAGTGACTATGACACTGACAACAATATTTCAGACCACATTCCAATCAGAATAATCAACTTATAGAGTCTCAAAAATCCAGTAGCACGTAACCCCAGCTATAACCCATTAATAGATAAACAATATTATCCTTTACAATATCAACTTGGAAATTTCCCAAAATTCATGAATATACACAAAATATCTTACAAAATCATTACAACTCCTGACCACAATTCTAATTTCGTGGAAACCAATCACAGACTTGCAAAACATTCAAAAGCACTTGGAATATGTCCAATTACATTCAATACAGCAGATATTCTCCAGGAATTACAGCCAATACACAAAAATATCAGTGTTTAAAAATCAAACAATATCATTGTTGGATCTGGTTGTGTCCCATCCATACACTCCAATTGTGGTCCATCATACCCAAATTGTATCTATAATGAATATGGCACAAGTATTAAAAGAAATTGTAGAATCTTATTAAAATTTGAAAATAGCAACAAATATTACTATTTCTTGACTCCCAAATACTGTATCTTGGAACTGGGTTCCACTATTATTAATAGCTGAGCTGTCCACCACAATCTAGTGAGCATTAAAAAATTAACATTAAGATTAGTCTTTGCTTTCAGTGCACAAAATAGCGTAACATATAAATTCAGCCCACTTTCTTTTCAAATAAAATCAACATGTAATATACATGAGCATTTCCAACATTGGAGACGGGGATCTTTGATGGGTCAAATAAATTCATGCGCGTGCCCATAGCTACTGTATCTCCTTCATCTCACTAATAATAAAGTAAAAAGTATTTTATTTTCCTAAGTGAAAATTTTATAAATTAACACACATAAACATTAAAATAATCTTTAATTTAGCCAATGTTAAAACATGCACCTATTTGCACTTTCTTCCCACTTGTGCTTTCTTCTGTTTGGCTTTAACCTTCCTCATGTTTGTCTCCATCCTGGATGCTCTCCTCAAAGATAGGGGTCTTCCATTCCCTCTTACAACAATTAGACTCTTGACTTGTTGTGAATTACTAACTGCAGTCATATCCAGTGTCGTAAAACCACCTTCCAAACCTGTTTGGGGCAAAGACTGTTATATAGGAAATCATATAATTATAGAAATTGTAATTTCTCTTTGGTAGTTATAAAGAACTAATTAAAGAAATATGCTAAAAAAGTCGTGCTTTGAACCTGTTTCGATCAAAGATATGGGGCATTGGTTCTGACAATATAATTCGATCATCTCATGTATTCTCTTCTTTGCATCTTCAAATTGCTCATTACAATCCACCGCATAATCTATTATCGCATAACACATATATAAAAATAATTGAATATCTATTACCATTTGACCTCTAATCCTCTGCGTCGTAGCTATTTCGTATTATTGTGAATCTCCTCTTGATGTCCTTCCTCCATGAGTCTAAAATGTACCGGTCTGGCAATGATTTTATACCATTAGATTTGAATACCGTCAAAATATGCCTACACAGTATCCCCCATTTGAAATAACCCACATGAACACTTTGCATTGCAAACATCCACATGAAAATACACTGAATATGTAACCAATTTTGTGAATTCCTGAATACGAATTTTATCTTCTACCAAATAACTCTTCATTACACCATCCGACGTCAGTAGAGATGGATCCAGATCAAGCACACCAATTACTTGTTGCTAAACTTCTTTAAATTTAGCATTGGTGTATAACTCTTGAAATTTCTTTTCAATTAGAGATCTAGATATGCAGGAAATGGTGACGCTAAATGATTGGAATTCTGCCTGATTTTCATTCTCAATTTTCTTCTTTAGCGCACTGTCAAATTGGTCGACAAACTCCTTCAAGTTTGTCTTTAAATGGACATAACCGTCAAAAAAAGCATATGTCATATAAATTTTAGTAAAACCGGTACTAAATGACGCTAAATGACTGGAAGTCCGCTGAGTTTACCAAAAGTGCTCTTTTAGTCAAACCAGCACTTTTGGTAAAACCGATACCCAATGCTCACGCTCTGCATATTAATTTTTCAACCAAGCATTCTCATGTAAGTCGTATGTGTTAATAAACTCAACCCAACACTTTTCAAAGTCCTTAATAGTTTGTGTGTTATACACACATTTCATCAGCTCAGTTTTCAGTCCACTTTTGTAGGCAATATATCACCCAAACTTTTCAGGGACTTTTTTTAATATATGTCATATGCAAAATCTATATCGCGTTTCCGTAAAGATAATGACAATTGCATTTTTCATTGCCATGTCTTGATCAGTAATAATAGCCTTTAGAGCTATATCGTCCATATACTGCAACCAAGTTTGAAATAACCATGTAGAGGTCTCTGTTTCCTCTCTAGAAATCAACCCAACTCCCAAAAAAATCTACTGCCCGTAGTGATTTACACCAACAAGTGGTGCAAAGGGCATCCCATACCTATTTGTCAGGTATGTAGTGTCGAATGTCACCACATCACCAAAATACTGGTAGGCTGCCCACTACGTACATCTGTCCAAAAAACCTTCTTTAACCTATCGTCATCATCTAAATCCATCATCGCAAAAAATCCATTATTCTTGAACTGCATCCTCATAAAATAATTTGAAAGTGCTCCAACACCCCATGCACTAAGTCGTAGATGTCGTGCTTTGTCAATGTAATTGCAACAATCCATTTCTAAAAATGGGAAGTTCTCGAACCCACCTGCTCTAACGACAAGAGATCCGTAACTCTTATTCAATCGGATGCTAGCTAAGTTGTTTGTGTCTAGGACTCTTTTAATGGTCTCACTCACTTCTCTGTTACATCGAAAGAAGCGGGATTTTTGTGGGCTTAGTCCGTGATTATGTGTATTTATAGACTGTTGTCAACCGCATCTTTCTCTTGACTCTTAAGGCATTAATCCTTGCCTTACAGTCCGTCGTTCCCGTTGGACAAGGGTTGGTTACATTGGAACTCCTATTTTGGGCCTTCCCTCCCCGTGCACACCTAAAGGTGACATATCTGCCACATTGATCCTTTGACCTCTCACTCATTTGTGTCATCATTCCAAACCCATATTTTTTAACATAATACTTATAATAGCTCAATAAATTTTCAAACAAATTGAATTCCATCCTCGACTTGGGCTCATCAATTATATCATCACCATCTGATGATGGACCTACCTGTGGTGTACCAGTAGTGTCATCATTGGTTTTCTGTTCATTTGGTCTATCCAACATAATTTCTTCATCAACTCTAGCGAAAGTACATGGCTCTTCAGTTTCCAGACAATGAGGTCTATCTCCTTGACCAACTCTTGCCCTCATTGTAGAGCTTGTACTGATAAATGGCCTTGGAGGTCCCATCCCATATTGAAATGGGTTACCAATGTTCTGCTTAAAAATAAAAATGAAAACATTTAAACTACTTCAAAAATTATTAACTTATAACTAAAAATCCATAACGTAAAAGCTGAAAAACCACTTAAATGTTGCTTGGAATTTGGTTGTCAACTGAATATGGCAAAAAAGTTGGTGATCATGTAGGAATTGGTCCAAAGTAACCATGAATGTAATTTATAAACTTTACCAAACTAGTTTCAAGGATGTTTTAATATAAAAATAATAATGATAATTAGGATGCTAAATTATTGTTGAACGCAAGATTTTAAGTTTTGTGTAATTATAAATTTATACATGGATTTTAATGATAACAAATGATTCAAAGAATAAAGGATTCTCAACCTCAAGTTGTCCACATAATGGAGTCAAGCACATCAAGGAACCAAGTATAAGCAAGAAAGGAACAAGTTCACATTAAAGTCATAGAGTAATGTTGTAAATTTCTTAAAAATTCAAAATTAGGATTAAGACTCAAAATTAATATTTTATCATAAAATATTAAAATATATTTTTCACATCTGCATTAATATTTTAAAAATTAAATTTGAAAATTTTGAAAGATAATTGATTATCATCTTTCACATGTGCATGACATGATTAAAGGTTTAAACTTTGAAAATATTAAAGATGATTGATTGTCATCTTTCAAATGTACATGTTTTATTTGAATATTTTGAAAAGTAATTGATACGCTTTTTGACTTATACAAAAGGTAGATGTTTTTGTTTGAAAATTTTAAAAAGTAAAGTGTGCTCCTTTTGTCATATGCAAAGAGTAAAAAAATTAGGTTTGAAATTTTTGAAAAGTAAAGTATGCTCTTTTTGTTATATGTAAAAAGTAAAAAGATTAAATTTGAAATTTTTGAAAAGTGAATGATGTTGTCTTTGATATTGAATCTTTTTAAATTTGAATATCAAGCCTTATGCTTATAAATAGATCATTTGAAAGTTTCACATTTATAACACTAAGAGCATACAATATTCATTCAAAGTTTTCATTCTCTCTTCTCTAAGCATTGAGTCTTAACATTGTTCATTTTTAAAGATATAGTTTGCGTTGTATTGTTTTTATTTCACTCATTGAGGAGTATTTTCTGATAATCTACCCACTATCAACTATTATATAAGTAAAAATGTGTGTATAACCTTTGTACATGTAGAAAGTGTTTTATACAGAAAATAGTTAAATCACTACGTATAAGGTGATTGCAAGTGTAGAGTGTGTTCTACATAGATCTTTTGTAGCGATGTTGTTCAAATGTGTAATAGGTTTTTATCTCCACCTAAAAGAAGTTGAATAGTGAATTGAGGGATCCTCAATGGGTAGCTTGAGGTGAGGGCGTAGGTAGTGGGGCCAAACCTCGTTAACATATTGAGTTTACTTCTCTTTAATATAATTTATTAATTTAATTATTATATAAAATATGATTTTTAAATGATTTTGAGAATTAAATGACTTTTGAAAATATGATTTTGTAATATTAATTTAATTATAATATAATTATTAATAATATTAAATTGGTATAATTATAAATTTTAAAAATATATTAATTTAATAATATTTTATTATTATATACAGAATGAATGGTTAATCTAATATGAAAATTGAATTTAGATAGAATAGACAAATGTAAAAAAATGTGATACTAGTTAAATTTTAAAAATGAATTTGAACAAGTTAATGAGAATGCTCTGAATGTTAGAGAATATTGAGAATGCTGTGTCGGGTGGATGGCATGTTGCTGAATGCAAAAACAAAGAATTGCATGTGTTAATGTTGATTAATTAAGATATGATTAATTAATTAATTTTGTGGTTTTCAATAGCCATCAATGGTGTCTAAATAGGCCAAGTCCTATTATTTTACTCACCTTTTTTAAACTCATTCTCCGAAAATTTCATGGGTATCTTTTGGATAATATTTATCCTTTCAAATTTTAAATAGAGAGTCAGATCATTCCAAACTAATCCTGCTTGTAAAGCCAATAGGGTCCAAACTAATGCTAAGAAAATGTTAAAAATGTATATATGGTATGTAAATATAGTATGTACATATAGTATATTTGAGGTAACATTATTATTTATTGGAGGGGAGTTTGTACATATTGTATGTATGTTACACCTACGACTTATCTACCTATAAAATATATTTTTAATATAATAAAATAAAAAATTATTGAAAAAGTAGCATCATATTTAATCAACTCTTTTTAATGAGTTGCTAAAAAAAAACTCTATTTAATGAGTGTATATATTTGTGGGTGGTCCCACTACCAACCAATTCTAATTATTTTCTTCTCTTCTCAAAAATCAAACTCTCTTGTAGCATTCTTAAAGAATTCTTCATCTTATCCTTTAAAATATATATCAAAATCTTTTTTTTTTTATTTTACATATTAATTTTTACAATATATCATCTATCAGTTTATCTATTATTTTTCATATCATTTAAATAATCTTTTTTATTCTTTTTAAATATTTCATTTCTATCTATAAATTTACAATATATATATATATTTATTTATTTGCATTTTGTTTTAATATACAATGTAAAATAATTTAGTCTTATACACAAAACAAAAATATATAAGCCAAAAGAAAATTAAAAATAAAATCAAAATATGAAAAAATTGGTTTAAAAATATTTTCAAAATATTTTTTTAGAAGAAAATGAAATATATGTGTTTTAAATTATGAACAATAAAAAGAATTTAGTTATATGGTAAAAATCAAAGTAAAAGACAATGAAATAATAATAATAATAAAATATTCATATGATGAATAGTACCAACTACATGTAGCAAGTTATTGTGTCTAAATGTATTTTATATTTCATTTTACATAATTAAACGGAACTCTTTTTTAGAACAGTTCTTTAAATAATTTACATTTTTTGTATAATACTAAAGCCATTGATTAGTAAAACCTCTTAATCAGCTTTCCATCCTTTTTTTATTCTTTTAAAGTTTTTTTTTTTAATTTTCTTAAAACGGCTGGGTATTCTACAATACTATAAGTGAACATTCTGGTGTTTTAAGCCACACATCGATAAAATATGATGCATCAAAAATTATGCTCAATTTTTTTCTTCCATTTTGTCATGATTTCTTTTTTTTTTTGGTTTTCTAATTTTTAAATTTGTGAATAAATGTACTTTTTTTTGGATTACCATATATATTATTTATATTTCATTTATATATAATTAACATATATATTTTCTATACGTTCGGCGAACGTCCAAGGGACTTTGCCCAACCACTAGTGTGTGTATATATATATATATGAATGGATTGATAGAATTTTATATATAAAGGGATTTTATTTTTCAGTTCTCGTTATAGTATTCAACGGATCCTAACTTATGAGATTCCATGCCTTAAAAATTCAAGACATTTAATATTGTTATTTCTTCCTTTTTTTTTCATATTTTTATTGATGAATCATATCTTCTATATGAGAAATTATATTTATACTAATAGGGTGTATAAATTTGACCTACTATTTTTAAAAATATAAATAAATATGATCTTCACATAAAAAAATAATAATTTTTTAATAATAAATTTCATTCTTTTTTAAATAATATACGTGAAACTTATACAGTCTATAACTATATCTAACATTACTCATCGTAGAAATATTAAACCAATGCATCTAATTCTTGTGTCCCATTTTGTGGCGCATTTTTGTCAAGTTATTTGTTAAAAAGTGATATTAACAATTTAATTTGGGTTCAAGTAAGAACTAATCCAATGATAAATAATTATATATATAATTTTTTGGTATAGAGAAATAATTATATTTGTAGTAATGAATAAGTTTATTTAATATTTATGAGTATATAATGGAAGGAATACTTTTGATAGAATTAACAACTTTCATGCAGGGAATAAGTGAGAAGGCGGAAGTGGGGCTTGTGGTGATAATGTAGCTGAAAGGTGGTAGGAATTTGGAGTTTTGTGGTGTCATCATCATGACTCATGAGTCATGTCCTGTCTGTCTCTACAGAAGAAGTAGGCATCGCTACTTTAGTTTGTGGGTGGTAGTGTCAGCACTCTACACCGTTGCTTCGTCCGCAATTGGCCTCCATTTGTTTGTGTGGAACTCGTCCTTGTGATAAAAAAATAAAGGGAAAATATAATTATAAGTATAATTGTATATTAATCTGTGTATTAATGTGATGTGATTGGTCAAAAAGTAAATTTTATTAAAAACAGTATTAATTTAAATTTTAAGTATGAATAAATCAGTATTGATACACAGATTAGTACACGACTGTGCTTGTATGTAGCAAAACTCAAAAATAAAATTATAGAAAATGCATCGATATTGGTATTAGTTTACTTATCTTCATATTCATCTTCATATTTATATAATATTTTTCTAAATTAATCTACATTAAATTATGCATTTTCCAAATTTTACATAGTTATAAATAGTAAAATTTGAAAGAATACTGTTCACTCTCCAAATATTATTATATTATTTATTCTGTCTCCTAACAATTAAAATCAACTTTATAAAATTTATATTAAGATGATTTTGATGTATAAAATTTATATTAAGTTGATGATACAAAATATTTTTTAGTACATATTAATATTTATTGATAAAACTGGTCATTTTGATATATGAAATTGATAATATTTAGATATATGAAATTGATATCTTGAGCACATTGTGCTAATTATAAAATATATAAAAATAATAATTTTAAGAAAAAGTAAAAAAATAAAAATATTTTATTATTATTTGATTCAAAGATGCATAATCTAATGTGGGAGTTTTTCTTGATATGTAAAATCAATTTTCAAAAGATATGATTTTAAAGATGCGTATAGAGAAACCAATACTAATACTCTTATCCGAGGGTCTTTCTTTTACTCAGCAAGCTCAATATCATTACTAAATTTGCTATCGAGAGTTAAAATATAAAGAGGAATGGGGGTGGTAAAATAGGAAAAAGATACCATATAGTAACATATGAGGTGAGTAGATTTTATAGTATTTGTTAATGACGTGTCTCGCATCTATTTGCTTTCGACAGTCACCTAAGAAAATGAAGCTTGATGGCCTGGAGTGTCAAAAAACAACTCTAATGCCTAAGTTAATTTTAGCTCCACGGAAATACTGAGAGAGAAAGAGAATGATACCCCCGAATTGTATATGTGCCAGGGCTTTTATACTTCCCTCATCCGATGGGATCACTGTTCTTCCTGTACTTGAGGTGTTTGCCCCTACCTTAAGTGGCATGTCATCGCATTTAATGCAGCATGTCAGAGACAAGTTTTCCCACCAGCATCTCCAGCCAAAGCTCCATGTTGGTGCATTTAATACGGTGTGATTCCCTGCAAGTCATCTGGTTAGTGGCGTGCCCGTGTGAACACTGTCCCTTCTCTCTGCCTTGGCCCGAGCCCCCCTGCTTTCTTATCGATTGGTAAGCTTGCAGCATTTCGGCTGTACGCCTTAGTAGAGAAGAGTCAGGCTTAATCAGAAGAGGGAAGAATAATCCAATGCAACTTTCTATTCACTTGTGGGGTTGGGGCGGTTTGCAGGGGACCACCACGGCTCCTCCCTTCTTGAGAATCCATACATACCTTATCAGTATATGGACAACTATCTCTTGAGTACTAGTTTAGGTTTGGCCTCAATGGGAAAATAACACAGCACCTAACAACGTATCTTCACAGACCAAGAACTACGAGATTGCCCCTTTCATTCTGGAGGTGATGGAGGGATCGCACCATTCTAGCCTTTTTTTCATGCTTTTCCCAAGGTCTGGAGAAAGCTGCAATCTCCAATTAACTCGCATATTCATGACATACGGGAATGATAGGAATGTTGTTTCCTAGGTTGATAGCAACAAAAACCGCCTCTCGTCCTCTGTCTCGAGGCTCACATTCGTCTTGCTAGGGCGTCTTCCAGGAACCCTGGAGCTCCTGAGGGTCACGACAACTCTTAATATTTTGAAGGGTACCATTGGTCTACAATTACCTCTTCTATACACCTAAATATGGTGAGAAGCTCCTACGAAGTATCCAAATTCGTTATCTTGGAGGCTCCCGGGGCCCACTGCGGCACCGTCGACTCAAAGGAGTTTGTCAAGAAAGTCGCATTGTTTCCCTTCATGATCACAAATGGCTTGCAGTTCCTTTCGGTCATCCCGTCCTAGACATTTTGGACTATCTTGAGTTGGCCCCATTACAGCTTCATCCCAACACGTGGAGAATTTTGATGTCATGCTGCATCGTTTGGCGTCAAGTCCTGGAAGTCGAGGGGAATACTACCCAACTTGATAGCAAGGGAGTTCTTTTTTGCGCACGAGGTGTGGCTCCACAATGACAACATGTGCAGCTTCCACTCCTGTATCAAGTATAGGGTTGCTCGCTTGGAACTTGCTTTTGCAGTGTCATGGAATGGTTCAAGAGATTTTTCTTTGTGTCAAGACACAGTTGGGAATTTCTCGCTAGTGAAGGCCGCCCCCCAAGAATTCCATGTTCGAGCTGTGTGGGAAGTTGTTCTAGATGACAATGAGTTTTCTCAAAATTTGTCCAACCAAGAAAAAGCTCGTTTGAGTCTATCCTTGGGTTGAATACCACTAGGAGGAGGTTTGGACCAACACCCTGATGACTAAAGCCAACATTGACTGATTTCTGATAATGCCAGATCAGTCGTGCTTATGTGGCTGCCACTTCTTGAGGGAGCTCCTCGCCCCTTGGAGCAAAAAGAGTCCTTTAAGTCCATAGTCAGAAGGGAAGGGGAAAAATTAAATATTGAAGGTGAGACGTCGTCGAGAACTAGCAGCAGCACTAAGTTCGAGCAGGAGTCCCCCCTTTTATTTTGAGGCCTTGGTAAGTCTTCATAGGCTCCGCCCTCTACCCTACCAGGTGACCAAGTGTCGATCGAGAATCTTAGCTAGGATAAGGAAGAGCTTGATATGGCCTTCTTCTCAGCCTTGTTTGAGCCTGCTCTAAAGGGCTCTCGCAAACCTAATGTGTCATTCAAAGACACCATTGGGATCCCTCATACTCCTAAACGACGAGGCTGTGGCACATACCATTGTCGACTCGGTCATCAACGCACCTCCTGGAGGTTGGAGCTTAGTCCTGTCGATCACCATGAGGATCACTGGCTAGAACATCCATGGGCTTGGGAACCCATGAGCTGTTCAATCCCTTCAAACTCTGGTTCGGAGAGAAGATCTTGACATCCTATTCCTCTAAGAAACAAAATTAGGTAGGGGTAAATTGGAATTTCTTAAATTTATGTTGCAGTTCTCTAGTTTTATTGTTGTTGATTGTGATGGTTGGAGTGAAAGTTTGAGTATTTTTTGAAAATTTGATATAATTTTAGAGCTTCATAGTTATTCATAAAATCACATTGATACATGGATTGGTGATTCATTATCTCATGTAAAATGGCAACTTGCTGGTGTATATGGTCATCCTGAGATATCTAGAAGGACTCAAGTATGGAATTTAGTGAAATTTTTGCGATCTGCTAATTGTGTGGCTTGGCTATGTTTCAGTGACTTTAATTAAATCCTTGTACAATATTATGAGAAACTAGGAGGGTTAGTTAGGCCTCATAATTAGATTATGGAGTTCCGTAATTTTGTTGATTATTTTCAATTGATGGATTTGAGCTTCTTGTGTTTCCCTTTCACTTGATGTAATAAGAGAGAGGGAGGGGATAGAGTCTCTGAACATCTAGACCATTTCTTGGCAAATGCTGCATGGTTGGAGTTTTATCCTCAAGCTATTGTGAAACATATGCTATTTTATTATTTTGATCATTTGTCAATCTGTTTGTCTTTGATTGGTTGGAATTCAAATTTGCTATATGATTGTAAACCGTTTCGTTTTAAAGCTATGTGGGCTCGTGTACTTGATTGTGAGGATGTTATTAGGAGGAGTTTGGCTTTTAAGAAGGGGAGTGGTGTTGTATCATCTGTGCTTTTCTCTATTTCTAATTGTATTCGTAATCTCAAAAAGTGGAATAAGGATAGTTTTGAAAATATTCAGAGTCAGATTCATGAAAAACAAGCACAATTAAGAGATCTGTACAATTTATTAATTTCATTTCCGGCGATAGCTACTGGGTCAATAAAGTTACTTAAGGAGGAAATTCATGAGCTTTTGGAAAGGGAAGAGATTTTGTGGAAACAACACTCTAATGTCCAGTGGCTAAGTGATGGGGATCAAAATACAAAGTATTTTCATTCAAAGGTTTTCACAAATATATAAGCGAAATTGAATCCATGGTATTCTTAGTGTTGAGGGTTGTTGGTTTGAGAATGAAGCGATGTATGTTGACATTTTCTCTTCAGCCAGTTCTGGACAAGTTAACTATTTACTGCCTCTTATACAACCCTGAGTTACAAAGGCCATGACCTCTTTTTTACCTGTTGAATTTCACTCAGATGAAGTTTAGAAGGCATGAAATCAAATGCACCCTCATAAATCCCCAAGCCCTGGTGGTATGTCTCCATTTTTCTTTCTACAATATTGGCATGTGGTAGGCAGAGATGTAACTGCTGTTTTTTTATCTATATTGAATTCTGGATAGTTACCTACTGATTTGAATCATATATTTATCGTTCTTGTTCCTAAAATGAATCATCTTAATAAGCTTGGAGATTTTAGGCCTATAAGTTTATGCAACATTATCTATAAGCTAGTTTCCAAAGTGTTGGCTAATCGATTGAAGACAATCTTACCAATTGTTATTTCTGACAATCAAAAGTGCCTTGTTCCTAGACGAAAAATTACGAATAATATTCTTGTCGCCTCTGAAATTCTTAATTTTTTACATCACAGAACTCATGAGAAGAAAGGCTTTTTGTCAATAAAACTCGATGTGAGTAAAACTTACGATAGAGTGGAATAAACTTTTCTTGAGAATGTAACAAGTCAAATGAGATTTACTAAAAAATGGGTATCTTTGATGAGGATGTGTATTTTTACTGTTTCATATTTAGCCTTGGTGAACAATGTGTCTCATGGTCCTATTATTCCTTCTCGAGGATTACGTCAAGGGGATCCTTTATCCCCTTATCGTTTTCTCATTTGTGCTAAAGGACTAGTTTCATTGTTAAAGAAGGCTGAAAATGATGGATGTTTAAGGGTATTTAGCTGTGTCAGGATTGCCCTCATATCAATAATCTCTTCTTTGCTGATGGTTGCATATTATTTTGTCGAGCTACACTCAAGGATAATATTTAGATTCAGTCTTTGTTGTTGCAGTATGAGGAAGCCTCTGGTCAA
This sequence comes from Carya illinoinensis, assembly GCF_018687715.1. NCBI lineage: Eukaryota > Viridiplantae > Streptophyta > Magnoliopsida > Fagales > Juglandaceae > Carya > Carya illinoinensis. The sequence continues at coordinate 36,096,186 of NC_056752.1, read as the reverse complement.
CAAGTTAATCGAGATAAAACTTCAATATGCTTTAGTAAAAACACAATAGCTGAGATTCGGGATAGCATATTGGGAGTATGGCAGGTGGGAAGAGCTGTCATTCGTGATAAGTATTTAGGATTGCCATATTTTATTGGTCGATCAAAGAAATGAGTTTTCAATGGTATTAAAAATCGAGTGTAAAAGAAATTACAAGGGTAGAAAGAGAAAATACTATCATAGTTCGGGAAGGAGATTTTAATTAAAGTTGTAGCTTAATCTATCTCAGCCTATTCTATGAGTTGTTTCAAATTTCCAACTAGTTTGTGGAAGGAATTTGAGCAATTATTAGCATAATTTTGGTGGGGGTAGAAGTGTGATGAAAAAAATAATACGTTGGATGCGTTGGAATGATTTGTGTAAATCTAAGTTTGATGGGGGAATGAGTTTATGTCGTTTGGAGAATTTTAATCTTGCTTTACTAGCAAAACAATGGTAGAAATTGCTTCAATAGTCATATTCTTTGTTCTATAAGGTATTTAAAGCAAAATATTCTCCCAATTCTTCTTTCCTTGATTCTAGATTGAGTTATAATCCTTCTTATGCTTGCAGAGAAATAAGTCAAGCCAAATGGATCGTGCAACAAGGTTGTTAATGAAAAGTTGGAACTGGTTAGCAAATTAAAATTTGGAAGGATCGTTGGCTTGATTATGTAATATTATTTACTACTGGTGGGGATTTGGATTATGATGCAAGAGTGAGTGACTTAATTAATAGCGAAGCTTTTCAATGGAATAGGTTAAAATTGTCTAGGAATTTCCTAAAAGTGGTACAAGATGCTATCTTGAATGCTATCTTGAAGATACTCAACTTTGGATGATAAGATTGTTTGAGAGGATTAGAAAAATGGAGTGTTTATAGTTAAATCAACTTATAGAAGAGTGTCAAGGACTAAGTCTAATAATGAGGAAGGTGAAAGCTCTATTGCTATTGTTTGGAAGAAAGTTTGGAAGACCATATGGACTATGAATGCCCTGGGTAAAATAAAGTAGTTTGCTTGGTGATTATGCCATGATATCCTTCATACAACTTCTTTACTTTAAAGACGACACTTGGAGATTGAGGAGTGTTGTCCCCTATGTAAGAAGCAGGTTGAAAGTTCCCATCATACTATATTATCTTATGAGCAGATCCAGGACGTATAGGTACGACAATTTCCTAATTCTTTTCATGATTTTCATTCCAGCCCAGATATTATTTTCTTTGCAATTTGGTGTTGCCTGTTAGTCTGGAGTTTGTGGTATAGAAGAAATAGGGCTGGTTTGGATACCCAAACTCATCTCATCTCATTTAATCATTATAATTTTCACAAATTTTCACACAAAATATAATAAACAATTTAACGTTTTCAAATGCCAAAACAAAACTAATATTAAAAAATTATATTATAACAATATTTTATTCAACTTTTAACAAAATATCTCATCTCATCTTAACTATGTAACCAAATGATGCCTTAGCAATCTTCCAACATCAATATATTCCTCCAAATGTTGATGTACAACATGGATTGTATATGCTTCAAAGTTATCATCAAGTACACTCTCACCCTTTACCAGGAGTTAGAGATAGGTATCTTAGTTGGCAACATCCTCCACTTTATAGAGTCAAAGTAAATGTAGATGGAGTTTTGTTTTTTGAGTTGAATAAATCAAATGTGGGTGATGTTCTATGAGATCATTCGGGTTCTGTTTTAATGGTTGTGTGTGATGTTATGCATAATGTGTGTTCTAATGAAACAATTGAAGCTCTGGCTATATTGAAGTTTGTAATTTATATCTCATATGGGTTTTCCTCGACTCATAGTTGAAACTGATTCACAAACCATAGTTAATATGTTGAATGTTGACATGAAGGATTTATCAAAAGAAAGGACTATTCTTGCAGATGTTAAGAGTTTGTCCAATGGTTTTCAAGCTATTAAGTTTTGCTATACTCATGAAGCAAATTCTATGGCACACACCATGCTAGAAGTTGCAAACATGTGGAAGATACTAAATTGTAGTGGTATTCTATCCATGAGATTGTTAGACAGAGTGTCACTGTTAAGATATCTATGTAAATCTACTTGAATATTGTTATATTGGATATATGACTATGTCAAAACGGGAACAACTCTTCTCATATGAAATCTTGATTTCATCTTAACTTTTCAAATTTTAATTTTTAAAATAAACAATTTTATTTTAAAATATTCATTTTATTTTATTTTTATAATTGAGAAGTGGGTTACAAAGAAATTATGTAAAAATAAATGCACCAACTAACATGACTTGATGTGATATATTAGATTCTAGAGTAGTTATAATGTATTACATGAAATCGTGTCAGTTTGTGAGATTACTCTTTGTTAGTAGTGCAATGGTTGGAAAAATTTTATTGTACGGTATGGTATTTATGGGATTTTTGGGAGGAGCTTAAGGAAGTTATCCAGTTTTTTGAGTACATAGTGACCCATCAGTTTCATGAAGGAAATAAACTGGCAAATTTTCTGGCAAGATTGGGGGAGGGAGGAATTAATTGTATATACAGGAATTCCAATGATTTGTCCCGTCAAGCGAGGGGATTGATGAGAACAGATTATTTGGGGCTGTCAAGTCTTACAGAATAAATGGGAGAGTATCTCTACATTGCAATTGGCATTACGTTTATGTTAGTTATTGGCTTTACATTGGTTTTATGTTAGGTCCGTCGTTCTTTTATGTTGGTTTCATTGTTTACGTTGGATGGGCAAATTATTTAATTCTTTAATTAGTTTTGTTGCTGGTTTTTGTATAGATCATTTTGAATTCTTTGGTTAGTCTTGTTTATTTTGTTTATACTTGGGGTGGATTTATTGTTTATTTGTAACTCCCCTAGTATGATATTAAGGATTGATTGGTTGTTTCCAAGATATTCCTCCGCCATAAGTAAGGGCTTTTAATAATTTTGGAGAGAGGTCATTTTTGGACACGTGGCCTCGACTTTTTAAAAAAAAAAAATTTCTTTATAATTATGATTGTCAAATAATTATAATTATACATTTTAAAATTTGAATCTTACAAATCAAATCATGTCAAATGATATGTGGTGTAAAAGTCTTCAAACAAAATTATGCTTATCACTATAATTTTTTAAACATTTAAGTACAAATATATCCATGGAGCAAATATTTTAACAAATAGCTTCAAAGAAAATGATTGGAAAAATTAATATGAGGTCCTTCCCTTCCTAGAAGGGTAAGGTGAATGTCCTTTCTTTCTTTCTTTTGAAAGGTAAGGCGATGGTTAGGGTTTTACTAAAAATAGCATGATAGAGATTACTTCACAGAGTTGAACAGTTAGCTATGGCAGAAGAATTACAACAACTATGAGAAGGATTTACTTTGACAGAGGAAGAGAAAGAAGAAGTATCTTTCACAGTTGAAGAAACAAGAAGGGGAGATGTTAGAGGTCAAAACTACTTAATAATACTTATATTCTTTTGAATTGAAACATCAATAAGGAAGCTTTCAAAACAACTATGACTAAAATTTGGAATCCAGAGGGATGGCTAGTTTTTAAGGAGGTATGGCATAACAGATTTCTTGTAGAATTTCATAAAGTAATGATTATAGAGAGGGTGCTTAATGGTAGACCATGATCCTTTGACAAAAACCTTATTTGTATTCAAGACTTTTCTACTACCATACCTCCTACTGAGCTAGTTTTTACATATGAGCCTTTTTGGATCCAATTACATGGTATGCATTTGGCTGCTATGACCTTAAAAGGTGGGGACCGTATTGGTTCCACAGTAGGGGAAGAATTGACAGTAGATTTAGATGAAGATGGAGTTGGCTGGAGTAAGTCCCTTAGAGTTAGAATCAATCTAGACATCACTAAACCTTTAGCTCGAGGAAGAATGATCAGAATTGATGGAAAGCTAAGGTGGATTGAAATCAAATATGAGAGACTACCTCTTTTCTATTTTCAGTGTGGAGTCATTAAACATCTGGATAGGGGTTGTGCAATGGATAAAGCAATGAAAAATTTAACAGCTAAGTCAAAATCTCAATATGGTCAATGGCTAAGGGCTTCATCAATCAATTCCAATGGTGCTGGAGATAAAAGATTTGGGGGGAATGCTAATAAATCACAGATTAATACTCCTCAAGATATGGGAGAAAGGGAAGCAAGTAGAGAAATCATTATTTAACAGCCTCAACTGTTTTATCAGGAAGATTCTCACTTGATTTAAAATCCAAGCCACACTGATGACATGGAATTCAGTCATATACAGATGTATAACAAGGTGTATGAAGTCCCTCACATGGAGCAAGCATAGCAATCCACTATCATTGACTTAAATAAGAACATGAGAGGAAAGGAAAACGATGCAGGAAAATCAAGTATGGAAGAAGTTATGGTGGGTCCTAGCAGAACCTTGAGGTTATCTTCTAGAGTGCAGCTCAACAGCTGCAAGCCAATTAGTCAACTTGGTCCCACAAAAATATATTTGATTGAAGCTGTTAAAACTGCAACTAATAAAGTTAGTTGGAAGAGCAGAGCAAGAGAGGTAGGTTTGTCAAGAGCAGCTGCAATGAAATCTATGGATATTATATCTTTTGAGTTAACTTGTAGAAAAAGAGAAAAACCAGAGGAAGAAAGCAGTGTTCAGATCACTGCATCCAAAAAACACAAAAGAATGCTCCTTCCTGTTAAGAGCTTAAATCAGGAATCTATGGCAAATGCTGTTAAGCTACCCCACCAACAAAAATGAGGTGCATAAGTTGGAACTATCGAGAGTTTAGGAACCCTCAAATAGTTCAAGAGCTTCACTTCATGGTGAAGCAAAGTGCCTAGTGCCCACACAGTCTTCCTCATTGAGACTAAAAGTAAGAGGGAGAAAATGGGAAAAATAAGAAATAGGTTGCTTTTTGACAGGAGTTTTGTAGTGGATAGCAGAGGCTTCAATGGAGGCCTTGCACTTTTGTGGAGTTCTAATGTACATGTAGAATTGGACTCCTATACTAACTGCCATATTTCAGTATCTGTTATCGATCCAAACAATAGAAAGCGTCACCTACTCACTGTTTTTTATGGGAATTCCAACATCGCAACAAGAGAAGCAAGTTAGCAGTTACTAATAATGTTAAAATTAGCTGATAACAAACCATGGTTATGCATGAGTGATTACAATGAAATCCTACAACAAAATGAAAAAATTGGAGGTGCTTCAAGAACTTATTCTTAGATGGAATCATTAAGACAAGTTCTACAGCAAACCGACTTGAGGGATATCGGATATAGAGGTCCTAAATACACATACACATGGGCTAACAATAGAGATGGAGAAGCATTCACCAACGAAAGGTTAGATTGAGTTTGTGCCAATTCTCAATACAACAGCTTGTATCAAAACATCATTGTTAATACAATAGCAGCTTGTAACTCGGATCATCACTTTCTATTTATAAATATGAATACTTAGCGTTAGTTTTCAAAAAAAAAGACCAGAGTATTTAGATATGAATATTGTTGAGGACAAAAACCAGAATGCCATGATTTAGTTTCAGTAGCTTGGAATGCAAACCTTACTACTGAAAAGACAATTGCAGTAGTGTCACACAATTTGACCAGGTGTAAGGTTAAACTTAGCAACTGGAGTTAAGGTTAGGAATAAAAAAAAAAATAAGAGAGTGGTTGAAGCAAGCATAGCCAGAATGTATCACATACAAGAGAGCAACACAAGATCAGATTTAGAAGAGATAATAGCTTCAAAAAGAGGTGAATATAAAATTAAAGGAAGAGGAAGTCAGATGGAGACAAAGATGGCTTAAATAGGGGGATAAAAATGCAAACTATTTTCACACATGTGCTTCACAAAGGTGCAAATCAAACTATATCAGAAGCATCTGTGGTGAGAATGGCTAGATTCACAACTCTCCTCAAGGGATCATTCAAAAATTTCAAGATTATTTCACTAAGATGTATACTACATCAAATCCTACTGCCCAGACATAATGTTTGCGAACTTTGAATTTATTGATTTTAGAAGAGATGAACAACAGACTTATTAGATCATTTTTTATTTTATTTTTTGAAGTAGAAGAAGCAGTTTTTAGTATAAACCCAATGAGTTCACTAGGTCCGGATGGTTTTTCAGCAGGATCTTTTCAGCAACATTGATAGATACTAGGTAATGACCTTTGTGAAATAGTGATTTTGGCTTTGAACACAAACAATTGGGATAGCACAATTAATGATACATATATTGTTCTAATTCCCAAAATAAAAAAACCCCACACAAGTTTTAGAATTTCGTCCACTCAGCTTGTGTAGTGTTACATACAAGATTATTGCCAAGGTCCTAGCATAAAGATTGAAGACTATTTTGCCTAAAATTATAGCTCTAATTCAAAGTGCTTTTATACATGGGGAGAAATTTCTGACAATGTTATAGTGGCTTAAGAAGCATTACATTCAATGCACTGTAGAGTAAAAGGAATAGATGGCTATATGGCTTTAAAGATGAACATGAGCAAAGCATATGACAAATTGGAATGGAGCTTTATAAAGGCAATAATGGAGAGGTTGAGATTTGATAAAAAATGGATGGATCTCATACTAAGTTGTGTTAATTCAGTATCTTACTCCCTCCTAATTAATGGAATCCCTCAACCAGATTTCTTACCCTCAAGAGGAATTAGATAGGGTGATCCTATATCATTGTATCTATTTATAATATTCTCTAAAGCACTCAGCCAATTACTCTACAAAGCAGAAAGTGAAAATGTAATTTCTGGACTACCTATGGCAAGGAGACAGTTAACAATAAGTCATATATTCTTTGTAGATGATTTCTTGTTATTCTGTCAAGTTTCATCAATACAATGGAGTAGTATGCTTCACTTGATAGGTCTATATGAATCATCTTCTGGTCAAAGAATGAACAAAGAACAATCTGTTATATTCTTCAGTCAGAACACAAAGGATTCTACAAAAAATAGTATTTTCAGTGTTGCAAGAGTGAGATCTACTACTTCCTATGAAACCTATCTAGGATTACCAATTTTGGTAGGCAGGTCCAGAATTAAAGTATTCAAGAATATTTTGGATGATAAGGTGAGAGACAAACTTAGCAATTGGAAACTGAAATTTTTATCAAAGGCTGACAAGAAAGTGTTGCTTAAATCAATGATACCACCAATTCCTACCTACTCTATGGGAGTCTTCAAATTGCCTAAAGGATTGCTGCAAGAACTTAACAAATTTATGAAATGATACCGGTAGGGTTAGATTAATCAAGAAAGGAAGCTTAGCTGGGTTAATTGGCAGTAAGTGGGAAGGTCCAAAGCTACAGGGGGATTGGGGTTTAGAGACTTTGAAAACTTTAGTCTTGCTTTGTTAGCCAAGCAAGGTTGGAGGATTCTTAAAAATCTCAATTCTTTAGCAGCAACTATGTTAAAAAACAAATATTTTTCCAATACCAATTTTTTCAATGCCAAGTTCGGAAGCAACCCCTTGTATATTTGGAGAAGTATCATATTGTTACAAGAAGGGACCTCATGGAGAATTGGGAATGGTAAGTCAGTTAGAATATGGCAGGATAAATGGCTACCACAACCCACTTCATTGAAACCTCAAACTGGTATTAATATCTCAGGGCCAGAAGCAAAAGTTGAGAGTCTTATTGAAGAAGAAACAATGGCATGGGATCTTAAACTAATCCAGCCAACATTTTCACAGCAAGAAGCTGATCTTAAAAGTTAGATCTCCCTTATAAATTGTAACAAAAAATGACATTTTAAGATGGAGATGCACATCCAATGGAATATTCACAGTGAGGAGTGCATATTATCTTCAAGAGGAAATTCAAGATAGGCAAAAGGTTTAGTGCTCTCAAACAACTCAAACTCAAGAAGAATGGACCAAGATTTAGAAGTTACCAATCATACCAGTAACCAAGAATTTTATGTGGAGAGCTTGCCTCAATATTTTACCAACTAAGGCTAATCTATGCAAGAAGAAAATTTTGGAAGATCCAACATGTCCAATCTGCTTAAGGGAACCGGAAACAATTGAGCATATACTATGGGAGTGTCTCTCAACTATAGATATCTTGGGGCAATGTTTAAGGAAAATTTTAAAAATCAAGATATATTACAACAGTTTCAGGAATCTAGTGGAAGACATATTCAGGAAGCCTAACCAAGAGGAATTGACAAAACTTTTTATGATCTTATATAACATGTGGTGGAGAAGGAATCAATATGTATTTAAAAACATTATGATTAATCCCAACTATGTTATACACAGGAACCAACAAATGCTACAAGACTTAGCTTCACCAATACACAAGGCATGCACTCAGCCAACAAGACCTACTACAAGTGGTACCACATGGATGCCACCTCCACAAGGTTTTTGTAAAATCAACTGGGATGTAGTAGTTGACAAACCGCATTGCAAGATTGGAATTGGCATAATGGTGAGAGACGAACAAGGAAATTTCCTGACTACCATGAGGAAGAACCAAGTATCATCTCCTGAGCCACAACTAGAAGAAGCATTAACGAATCTCACAACTATCAGGTTTGGCATTGATTTGGGAATGAGGAAGGTTGTAATGGAAGGTGACTCAAAAAGAGTAGTAGAAGCAACTTAACAACAATTGGAAGATGATTGCAATTTTTGATTGCAATTTTGGTTTGATCATATATGAAATCAGAGCTAGGTTCACTTGTTTTGATGCTTGTAAAATTAAGCATACATATCAAGTTGCAAATGTACTAGCTCATACACTAGGCAATAATGCTTTGTCGATACTAGACTGTATAGTGGCTATGGGGGAACCTTCTGTATGTATTCACTCTATTTTGCACAACAGTTAATGTATGAAATGGTGTTTCTTCAAAAAAAAAAAAAAAAGGAAATTATTGCGGGCAAAATGGTAACTACGAATTATAAAGAAACTTTGAAAAATCTTCAAAAATCCCCATCCCCTGAAGAAAAGGAAAAAGAAAAGAAAGAAAGAAACTAGAGAGAGGGCACAGATGATTAGAACAATCTCAATGGATTAGCTAAAAAAAAATGTCGGAGCTATAGGACAAAATATCGTGCGCATTAGATTATGCAAAGTGTATAAACAATTAATTGATTGTATAAAATATTAATTTATGCTACAATAAATGCAAAATAAAAGTCATTTTTGCTCTTTACTATAGATGAACCAAATATTAAAATAATATTATTTTTATTCCACGCTGTGCATTGCATTTCTTTTCTTGGTTAAATTTTATTAACCATGTATTTAATTAGAGAGTAATGTTACTCATCATCTCAATTCTCGTCATCTTCTTATCATCTTATGATGTGACATTAGATGATTAGAAATTATTTATTATATTTTATTTATGAACCTATCATCTAATACCACATTATGAGATGATGAGAAATGGAATGATGAATATATTTTTTCTTAATTAGAATATCATTACTAATTAATATATAATTGATAGAATAGTAAAATATGATGAAAATAAATAAATTAAAAATATTAATTTATTATTATATAATAAATAAATAGATAATTCAATATAAAAATTATTCGTAAATAAAATAGGCAAATAAATTCACCTCATATTAACTAAAGAAAAAAGCTACATAGTCTGATATTATTTACACAACCTCTACATACTATTTTTTTTTTTAAGTTTTTATTATTTTTTTCTTTTATCAAATATTTAATATATAGATAATGAATATAAGAATTCAATTAGTTTAAGAATAATAAATTTAAAATAAATTAAAAAAATATTAAAAAATGTAGTTTGTATAAGTTGAATATTATTGTTATAAGTAATGTTACGTATGATCAGTTTTATATATTTTTTATATATTTTATTAATATAAGTGACTGCATTAATTTTTTTAATATTTAACTAATTATATCAATAAAATACATAAAAGAATTTAAAAAAATGACTGTATAAAATTTTTCCCTGGCTATTAACTAAAATTTGAATTTGGCTTCGGCCTTGACCAATCCGACGTGAGTTCTATTAGATGCTTAACAGCAAGATCACACGTGGCAAGCAAACGTGTCCTTTCCGGTGGAGCAAAATCCAGAAGCCAACGAACTAGGACGCGAAATCGTCCACATTCATTCTTCTCCAAACCTACACAGCTCCCCCGTTACATCTCTCTCTCTCTCTCTGTTTATAGCCTTAATTCATGTCGTTCTTCCATTTCTTTCATCAGCCACTGCTCTGGTTGCGAGAGAGAGAGAGAGAGAGTGCTCGTGTGTGTGTATAGATATTTGAAGATGATGAGCACGAGAAAAGGTGAGAAGGAAGAGAGTCTTCCTTCATACCATGTTATTCACAAGCTCCCTCCCGGTGATAGCCCTTACGTTCGTGCCAAGCACGTCCAGGTACTGTTTCACCTTTTAGTTTCCATTTATTATTTAATTCCCCTTCTGTTTTCTTTTCTTCTTCTTTTGCTGCTGATTTGCGATGTGCGGCTTTCCTTAATGATCGGACATCTATATGAAGTTTCACGAGGGAATTCATCGGGGATTCTGTAATATAAAATTGCTTAACCCTTCAATATGTGGTCTCAAAATTGCGAATATAATTTTTCTTTTTTACGTTTGATTTATGACTAGGAATTCATTTACTATGTCATTTTGGATTAAAATGGCCAAAATTTTCCAACATGAACGTATATGTTTTTCTTGTCATTTTTTTTTTTTTTTTTTGGCATAGGAGCCTGAGTTCCGTTAATTTTTTTGGACTTGAGCTAAGGTGCAATTGGCAATCGATCTAAATGAGGTACTCATACTGTGCTGGGTTTGTGCAGCTGGTTGAGAAGGATCCAGAATCGGCTATAGTTTTCTTTTGGAAGGCGATAAATGCGGGTGACAGAATAGATAGCGCCCTCAAAGACATGGCAGTGGTTATGAAACAGCAAGATAGAGCAGAAGAAGCCATTGAAGCGATCAGATCTTTCAGGGATCGTTGCTCCAAGCAAGCTCAGGAATCCTTGGACAACGTCCTCATCGATTTGTACAAGGTACTCACGTTACAGTAGCATCATGAATTTACATTCTTTTTTTTCCTTTCAAATTAGTTTGTAAATAGAATAATAATCAGAAGATTAAATTCACCATTTTTTATCTCCGAAGCATATGGTATCAGACTGTTTTATCCAAGATAGTTCTTAATAATGCTCCTATATCATGATGTGGTCCAACCCAATTCGAAGGGGTCCAAGTGTCTGTAACCAAATTCTGCGTTTTTAATTGAATAGGTTTTTTCTTCTTCTTTGTATTTAGCAGAGACATAGTGAAGTTAGAACTGAGAATTTTGTTAAAAATTGTTACTGGATATTTTTAGGATGGGGTGAAAAAAAAAGGAAAAAACTTTCATAAGAAAAAAAGATAGGGTAAAAAGAAGGAATCTACCTGGCCCAAAAAAGGAAAAGAGGGGAACTCAAATCTTACAAGATTCCAAATTTTCTTTTTCCTTGTCCTCTGCTTCAGAACCAAACAGCACATGAAATCCTTGGACCTCTTACGGTTTGCATGAAAAAGAAATTTAAGAGATGAAATTCTCTGACTTACTTCTCCTTTCTTGCAATGATGGTACTTATGACTACTAACCATAAGCATTTTAACAGAAATGTGGGAGAATCGAGGAGCAAATTGAGTTACTAAAGCAGAAGCTTCGGATGATTCACCAAGGAGAGGCCTTTAACGGCAAGGCTACCAAAACAGGTCGCTCTCGTGGAAAGAAGTTCCAAGTCACCATCAAGCAAGAGACCTCCAGGATACTGGTACTAGATTACTTTAATTACCTATTTGCTGTCTCTTATTCTTTCTGGTCGTTTAGCACTCAAGTCTGTGCTAGACTTTGATTTACTGGCGGTTTATTCTTTCATAATTATCAAATAAAGAGATTTGATTTTCATAATAATTAAGTATTATTTACCCTTATCTCATCTTCTATGTAATTTTCCTATAAATAGGACTTAATTCCTTGTGAATATTCAATCACAATTAAGAATATTAAAAATATAGTCTCAAAGTCTATCTCATTCTTATTCTTTTTTCCATTTCAATTTCTGTCATATATTCTATTTTCTATCTGTAAGAGTTTGTCAGAACTGAAATTTTGAGGGAGAATTGTAAGTATGAACCCACCTCGCATTTCCCATCCCCAATTTCATGATTTAGTTGTCAGAACAAACATTTGACACTGGAAGCCTGTGTGACACAGGGAAACTTGGGTTGGGCGTACATGAAACAAGGAAACCATATGGCTGCAGAAGTGGTTTATCAGAAAGCTCAGTTAATCGACCCTGATGCGAACAAGGCCTGCAACCTGTGCCTCTGCCTGATCAAGCAAACTCGATACACCGATGCAAGAATGGTTCTTGAAGATGTACTGCAGGGTAAACTCTCAGGGTCCTCGGATTCTAAGTCAAGAAAACGTGCAGAGGAGTTACTGCAGGAGCTAGAGCAATACCAATCTCAACTATCTTCTTCGAGCCTGTCATCAATATTAAGCATAGAAGATGATTTCAAGGAGGGGGTTGAACAGTTTGTGAACCAACCGGCACCAATCAGATCAAGGAGACTGCCCATCTTTGAAGAGATCTCTCCATTTAGGAATCAGTTAGCTTGTTGATTCTTTTTTTTTCTTTTTAGTTTTTCACTTCTTCGTTTGTGGCAATCTGTGTGCGAGCGTCAGGATGGTGGATAGATATTAGATTCCCTTGGATCAGGAGACGTGAGCCTTTGAAAGTAGCTGTATATTTTTCTTCACCTATCAAGAAATAAAAATAAACCGTGTATTTTTCCTCTAGACCTTTGTGAAGAGACACCTCGCTGTCAAGTGGACCTCACTTCCGTGACTTGTGTCAAATGGCAGTTAACGATTAGCACCTGCCGTTTAGGCTTCCTTTGTACAGTGAGATCAGATAATTTTTAAATAGAAGAAAAATAGTTTAAATTAAAATATTTTATAAAGTTTCTAAATATAAAAGAGTACATTTAAATAAAAATATTATAAATTTATAATATTACTAGAATATAAATTTTTAATATTATTTTTATTTTTAAATTATATATTTTATAATTTGTTTGAAAGTTTAGAAAAGTAATAATTAGATAATGATTAGATGAAAAAAATTAAAAATTTGAAATTGAAAAATGTTTTGATATTTAGATGTTAAGATAAGATAAAATAAAATGAGAGCATCTTGTAATCCAAACGAAGCTTTAGATTTTTGTCACTAGATCCCTTAAGTCTAGTGATTTTTGAATCTAAGAACATTCAAAATAGCTTCTTTATCCTAATTTTTAAAATACATAACTAAAATTTATTTATTTTTCTATTTTATATATTGACTTTAATAATATATCATATATCAGTTTATCTATTTTTTCTATATCATTTAAATATTATAGTTTTTAATATTTTTTATTCATTTTAAATATTTTATCTAACTATCAATAATATTCTTATATTTTTATTTTGTATTTGTAATATTTTTTCATATATAATGTCATATAATTATGTTCTATTTAATATCAATCCAAATTTATAGACTAAATTAAAATATAAATTGATTCAAAAAATAAAAGAAGGTATTATATAATATATTATGTGACAATATTTTCAAGAGAATCAAATATTCTTTGCTGCGGTTAACGTAAAGAAGGGGGAGATTGAAATGAAAACATGCAAGTATCAGCAGCAGAGAAAAGTAGGAGAGAAATTAATTAAAAAATTTTAAAAGTTGTGAACAGTTCACTCCACTTCTAGCCGAAATAATGTTTGAAAATGAAAAATGAGGTTGATATAGAACATCCCTTAGATATCACTTTTAATCAACTTTCTTTATATTTTTTTGTAAAAAAAATTATATTTTATAAAAGAAAAATGCTAGGTAGACCTACCGAAGCAATTGCACCTATGGATTTTTTAATTTTTTTTTCTTTAACTGTTAAGAAATGTATTATTATTTTTATTTATTTTCGTTTTCTTTCTTAACTTTTAAGAAATATTTATTTTAATATTTAAGAAAAAAACATTTTGGGAGTTATCGGTCAATAAATTGGTAAAATTGCTTTTTATAAAAAAAGTTGGGAAGCAGTCAGGCTAATAAATAGAGAAAAGCAGCCCACCTAGGCTTTCCACCACAGCTTCCTGTGATTGCACTATATATGATTATTGTGTATTCCAGAATGAAAAATCTAGTTGCAAGCATAATTGTGCATTAATATGTGCACCAATTTAATATGATTGGTTAAAAAGTAGATTTTATTAAAAACAGTGTTAATTTAATTTTTGAATATGAAAGAATTAGTATTGATACGTAGATTAGTCGCGACTTTACTTATACGTAACAAAACTCATTTCAGAATCAACTATGCCCTTTGCACCACCTTCGCACCTCCTAGCTAGAGCTCGCCCTTTTGCATGACACCAACTTCTCGTGACACAAAGGCACGATAATTTTCTTGCAAATTTTCTTCCATGACTACTGAATCTCCTCCTACATCACCTCCATGCACTCCTCGAACCACACCATCCACTCCTCCAATAAAACCCACAAGTACTTTATTTACAGATTTTACAAACATTCTCAACCCCTATCGACTTGACTATGGGGACAATCCTTCCCTTCCTTTGGTTCCTGACCCTCTTACCACAGACAATTACACAACCTGGTCAAGAGCTATGTGCAGAGCTCTTAGAGCCAAAAATAAACTTGGTTTTATCAATGACACTTTGTTAAAACCACAAACTCCCACTGACCTTCTATCCGATGCATGGGATCGATGCAATGATCTTGTTGTATCATGGATTCAAAACTCAATTAGTCCAACTCTGAAGTCTAGCATTGCACTTGTTGATGATGCTAGACAACTTTGGACTGAACTCAAAGATAGATTTACTCAACAGAATGGCCATCGTATTTTTCAATTAAAGAAGGCCTTGACAGCATTACAACAGGATCATGATTCTGTAAGTCTATATTTTGGCAAACTAAAGACTCTGTGGGATGAACTCACCATTTATGATCCTTTACCTGATTGTACCTATGGTAAGCTCACTGTTCTTTTTGATAGATATCAAAGAGACTGTGTTATTCAGTTTCTCATGGGTCTCAATGACTCTTACCATGTCACCCGAGACCAAATCATGTTATTAGACCCATTGCCTCCTCTCAACAAAATCTTTTCAATGATTCAACAACAAGAAATGCAGAACCTCATGATTTCAAGCTTACCTTCCCCTGATTCTATGGCCCTTGCTGTTAGACAATCATCCCACCTATCTAAACAATCATACAGACCACCCAATCAACAAAAACGTGATAGACCATTTTGCACACATTGCAAAATCCAAGGCCATACTCTTGAAAACTGCTTCAAAGCAGGCAATGCACAACCCCCTCTTTGCACCCATTGTCATTTGACAGGCCATTTGGCAGAAAAATGCTATAAATTACATGGCTACCCACCTGGACACAAACTACATGTTAAGCATAATTTTCTTGGTTTCTCATCTACCAATCTCACTTCAGTTGAGCCAGTAGCTTCTATAGATGAAAAATTGACATTCACAAAGGACCAATATCAGCAATTATTGTCTCTATTGAAGCCAAAGGAAGTTTCCATTGCCAATCACTCGGTTAACAATGTTCATACTGATTGTACTTCATCTTCCCACATGAATGGTATACATTTTTGTCTTACTTCATCTACCCAAGCACACAAAAAATCACAAGCAACATGTTGGATTATTGACACTGGTGCTACAGACCATATGGTTTGTAGCACCTCTTTTTTTTCAACCATTACTTCACAGGTTTTTTTTGTGGTCAGACTTCCCAATGGCAGCACTGCAGATGTTTCTCATATAGGCACTGTTAAAATCACCAACACTTTAGTTCTACACAATGTGCTCTGTGTTCCATCTTTTCATTTCAATTTAATTTTAGCAAAACAACTAACTAATTCTCTTTCTTGTTGCTTCATATTCTTTTCACAAACTTGTTTTATCCAGGACCTTTTGACATGGGCCACGATTGGCATGGGTGAGATGAAGAATGGACTTTACTACTTGGTTAATGCTGCAGTTTCACCAACAGCTCTTCTTCATCAACTTTCTGTTTCTTTACCTAAAAGTTTCTCTGTTTCCAATACTTTCAAGTCTGTTGATTCCATTTTTTATCTTTGGCATTGTAGAATGGGCCACACACCCATTTCAAAACTACATGTAATTCAAGATCCTTCTATCAAAAATCACTTATCTTCAATTTCTAGTAATCAGTCGTGTCTTATCTGTCCACTAGCAAAACATCACAGACTTCCTTTTCCGACTAGCACTCATAAAAGCAAGAAAATTTTTGAGCTCATACATTGTGACATCTGGGGACCTAACTCTATTACAGCTTATGATGGTTTCAAGTACTTCTTAACCATTGTGGATGACTTCTCAAGAAGTACTTGGCTCTATTTGCTCAAGTCTAAATCAGATACTAGACCTTGTATAGAAGCTTTCTGCAGTCTAGTAGAAACTCAATTTCATACTAAAGTTCAAATTCTGAGAAGTGACAATGGACTAGAATTTCAAATGCTAGATTTTTTCAATAAAAAATGAATCATACACCATAAAACTTGTGTGGAAATCCCACAACAAAATGGTATACCTGAGAGAAAGCATCAACATCTCTTGAATATTGCTCGAGCCCTTAAAATTCAATCCAACTTACCACAAAAATACTGGAATGACTGCATTCTTACTACAGCATATATTATCAATAGAGTACCTAGTCCATTACTCTCAAACAAAACTCCTTTCGAGCTCTTGTTTAACACACCTCCTACTTATTCCCACATGAGAATTTTAGGTTGTTTATGTTTTGCATCAACATTATCCCATAACAGAAAAAAGTTTGACCCTCGAGGTAGGAAATGCCTTTTTCTTGGGTATCCTTTTGGCATCAAAGGATATAAACTACTTGACCTTGACACTAATGCAGTTTTTATTTCACGAGATGTCACCTTTTATGAGCATATTTTTCCTTTTCATCTTCAAACCCTTCCTACACCCACTGCTCCTTCACCTCTCCCAGTTTTTAATAACTTTTCTCCCCCTTCCCCTCACATTCTGCCCACTGATTCTCTTCTGACTTCTACACCACTTAGCAACAATTCTATGCCATCTTCTTCATCATCCTCTCCCTTACAACCTTTACCTCCTAAACTCATTCCTCCTACCTCACCTCCAATTTTGTCACCACCTTCAGATCCTTCTCCTCAACCTGTTCTCAGAAGATCAACAAGAACAAGAAGAGCACCACAATATCTTCAAGACTTCCATTGCCAGCACCTTTCTTCTATCTCACCCACTCAATCTATGGTTTCATCATCTTCATGTTCAGGTATACCATTCCCTATATCTTCATCCATTTCTTATAATAACCTATCACATAGTTATTCTTTTTTTTCTTCAACAATTTCTTCACACAATGATCCATCCACTTACAAACAAGCCATAAAAGATGTTCACTGGTGTAAGGCAATGGAAACTGAGATTGCAGCTTTAGAATTAAACAATACATGGGTTCTTACCGAGTTACCCCCTGGAAAAATTCCCATTGATTGTAAATATGTTTACAAAACAAAATACCACTCCAATGGTACTGTTGAGAGAAAAAAGGCTAGGTTGGTTGCTAGAGGTTTCACTCAAAAAGAGGGTATTGACTACCACGAGACTTTTTCACCAATTGTAAAAATGGTCACTGTGAGAACCCTTCTTGCCTTAGCAGCTGTTCATGGATGGCATCTTCAACAGTTTGATGTCAATAATGCATTCCTCCATGGTGATTTCCATGAAGAAATTTACATGAAGAAACTTCCTGGATATAGCAAAGGTTCTCCCACTCAAGTTTGCAAATTGCTCAAAAGTCTCTATGGCCTTAAACGGGCCTCACACCAATGGTATGAAAAATTTTCTCAATCACTCATTCATTTTGGCTTTACTCAATCAAAGGCTGATTATAGCCTTTTTACTTGCACAAATGGTGACACCTTCACAGCCCTTCTAGTCTATGTGGATGACATAGTAGTGGCTAGCAATTCCATTCATTCTATTTCTATTCTCAAAGCTTTTCTCAATCACCATTTTAAGATCAAAGACCTTGGTTCTTTAAGGTATTTTCTAGGCATTGAAGTTGCTAGATCACCTGCTGGCATTCATCTTTGTCAAAGAAAATACAATTTAGACATTCTTGCAGACTCTGGACTTCTTGCTTCCAAACCATTAAAAATTCCCATGGACCAAAATCATAAACTCAGTAGATCTTCTGGTTCCCCCTTAACTGATCCTACAGTTTATAGGCGCCTCATAGGCAAATTGTTATACCTCACTATAACCAGACCAGACATTAGTTACCCTACTCATGTTCTTAGTCAGTTTTTAGACCATCCCACTTCCAGTCACCTTGCTGCTGCCCACAAAATTCTCAAATACATTAAAAATGCCCCTAGTCAAGGTATCCTTCTATCCTCCACATCTCTAATTCAGCTCAAAGGCTATTGCGATTCTGACTGGGCATCATGTCTAGACACAAGAAAATCTGTCACTGGTTATTGTATTTTCTTGGGCCACTCTCTCATTTCATATAAATCAAAGAAACAAACGATTGTATCTCGATCCTCTGCTGAGGCAGAATATCGAGTCATGGCCTCCATTACATCAGAATTCACTTGGCTCAAGCAGCTCCTATCTGATCTGTCCATTGCTCATCCACAAGCTGCTGATTCATATTGTGATAATCAAGCTGCAATTCACATAGCAGCTAACCCCGTTTTTCATGAAAGAACCAAACATATTGAAGTTGACTATCATTTGATCCGAGACAAAATTCTTGAAGGCAGTATAAAAACTGCTCATGTTCCAACTCTCTCACAATTAGCTGATATATTCACCAAGTCTTTGCCATCTCATCTTCTTTATTCACACCTCTCCAAGATGGGAATAGCAAATATCTATTCTCCATCTTGCCGGGGGGGTTATTGGAGCAACAAACACCACAAAATGCCATCACCTTAGAGCAGCAGGATCATGATGATCATATCAGCCGTGGCAACAACATTGTACCAGACTTGCAGCTGCTGCCTCCACATTCAGCACTTATCAACAAAGATTCCATTGTGAATAAATTACTAGAAAGTCCCTCAAATAGATGAAGTGTCATGTACTATTTTGTATTTTCAGAGTTAGTTAGTAAATTGTACAAATATTCCTTTATTTTCCAGTCTGTCAGCTAGCAGTAGCTTTTGCTATATATAGATAGCAGTCTGTAAACTTTATCATCACGATTAAAATATAAGATACCAGAATTCCCTTTTTGTCAAGCTCTACCTTTTTCTTATTCTAACACACACAGCTTCATTTCTATCTATTTCCAAGTCGAGGACGAAGGACTAGTACCAACCACTGTCAAACAAAGGTATCCCTCAACCTCGCTCTCTAGTAACTCGCTCGAGTTTTTTCTAGTAAGTTCCTCAACTTAGACAATTGGATCTTTGAAAAATTCTGCAATAGACATTATTTCTTGCATTGGGTATGGAGAAAAATGGGTGTGCAAACTAGAAAATGTGCTAGGAAAATGTGAGGGTAATACGAGAAAATGGGTTTGAGAATTAGACGGTAATTGCTCTATTCTTTGTTAAATTTGGTCTTGTCTTATTTGGTAATTTGTGAGCTTGATTATGGTATGTTCAGTTGCTTTTAAATACTAATTGTTTGATTTATTTCTATTTATCTCAATAATCTTGTGCAAGGGAAAGATCGGCAACAGTTATTGGATGAAGACAACTGTTTTGTTTTGTTTTAGATTAATTTAATTTTTTTAGCACACTTGGATAAAATTGATTGAAGGTATTTTGATTGGCTGCGTGAAGGTATTTTCTTTCTTTTTTTCTTTTGTATAGAGGAACTTAGTTGGTCAGCGGCTTTAGACTGAGATGGTGGTGGTGGAACTCAGTTCGCTCTTGGGCATTGGACTGAGATGGTGGCACTGGAAGAGAGGGACAGCAAGGAAGAAGAGCTTGTGAAGACAAGAAATGCTCTTATGCGATATCAGTGAGGGCTTTTGATAAGAAGTATTTTTGTGTGGTGAAACTTATTTCTCTTATGGTATATTTTCTTACGTGGCAAGTACTGATTGGAGGGATGCTCTTCTTAGTTAATTAGCCCGATTGTCCTGAAGCGTACCTCTTTATAAAACTCATAGTGAATGCTCTTAAAAAATAAAATTTTTATCATTAAATTCTTGTCAAACCCTAAAATAACTTCAAAGAGAGAGAAACTTTATGTTTTCGTTATGGTCAAGTTTAGATGACAATCACCCTCAAATAAATAGATATAAATATATCTAAGAAAAAGTATTAAGATATAAATGTCTCGTGCATTTATTTTTATAAAAATGATGAAATATGGACACATTTGTAACTCATAAGAAAAATTTACTTTTTAAAAGTAAATTCTATATTTTTTTCAAAAAAAATACAAAAAGTTAAACTTTAAAATTGAATTAAACTTTAAAACTGAATCTAGCATTATTTATATTTTTTCAATCACCCACAATGAAAAATATTATTACTAGTTTATAAAAAAAAAAAAAAAAAAAAAAAAAAAAAAAAAAAAAAAAAACTATTATTACTTGAAGTGTAGATTAACTGGCTACCGATCTCTGCCTCCACACACCACAACAGTGTGTACGTTTGCCTCAGCTGTAAATAATAATAATATCCTTTCCAATTTCGTTATTTAACTTTTGGCTGCCTTGTATTGTACTGTATATGGTCTGGTCTTAGATTAAGGACGCCTCGAAAGTCTCTAGTAAGAAATAGATAAACGCATAAAATGAGTATTATAGTATTTATTCACAAATAAATTAGTTCTAGATTTCTTAGTTAATAAACAACGCATTTTTAAAATTGGGAATAAATAAAGCACATCATCAATCATGGCCATGGGCATCTAGGACTCGAGATCTAAGAAATGAAAAGGGATGGTCCTCATGGTTTTTTGGGTTGGTCTCGGGGCTTCCCCGCTTTGGAGCATCTCATTTAAGACAAGATCTCCCTGTGGCCGACAACAATTTCTGACAAAAGCTTATCGAGATTGGCTCTCACTTATAGCTCTGATCTGTCTCTCTCTGAATATGAGGCCTCACTTCATTTGACCAGGTAGTGGGGGAATTTGAGTTTAAAAAAATCTACACGACCTTCTAATATCTTAATATCTTTTTTTTTTTTTAATTTTTAATATTTTTTTAATATTTTTTTAAAATTTATTCTTTCTAAATTAATTTAATTATTTTATTTATTATTTATATATTAAATATTTAATAAAAAAATAATAAAAATTAAAAAAAAAAATAGAATGTTAGAGTGTTAATAGTTGTGTAGTAAAATCCTTTGAGTTTCTACCACGCAATGATGGAGCCGAAATTAAAAACTTTCCTTTCAAGGTTGTCTGAGAATAAATGTGTCGTACAAATTTGTGGACCAAATTGATCAAACATCACATCATCGATTCAATTCAATTCATGCCTTACACAAATTACTGAGGATGAAAAAAAATAAAAATAAAACCTGATCAAGGATAAACGCAATCATCATTAATCAACTAGAAAAAGTTTCAGAAACGTGATTAATATTAGAAAGGCAGATATCAAAATAGAAATTTTTTGGCTCAACATCCCAAAATGGCATCAGTTTTATACGACGAATGCAACAGCCAAGGCTATGGAATTCCATGGCAACCATTATATCAAAGAGAGAGAGATTTATTAGAGGTGCTTATGGGCGCAATGAGATGATAACAAATGAGGTTCACAAATCTGCATATTGTCGCTCGCTATAATTAACAGTTTCCAACGATGATGAAAATCAACCTAAATTTCTACAATTTGTCGCAAATTCTATAAATTAAGGGTCTCCTCATTCAAGCAATTGGTCCCTGGATTTTGCATTTTTAAATAAAGTGCCTCGGTTTTTAAACTGAATCTAATACCTTCTTTGCTTCGGAATAACCTTAACATACTTAAGGATATAGTAATGGGGACCACCGCTATCATCTCCAAGAGGATGGAGTGCGTGTTTCCTCCAAGAATATTAAAGGACCTCAAGCAACAAAGGAAAAGAAATTGTATGATGAACAACGGTGGGAAAGATTCATAGCATTTCAAAAAGATATACTAACATGCAGGTAAGTATTTCACCAGTACATCTTTAGACTTCAATAAACCAAAAATTCATAACATCGAACATACAGAAAATTTATCTACTTGCAGAAGTAGAAGAATATCACTATACAGCCAATCCAAAAGACAAATGCTTCTCAATCCTAAGAGGCTAGCAGAAGGGGATAGGTATAACCTAATACATCAAAAACCCAAGAGCAAGGATCTGCAAGGTGGAAAGGAATCTACCAAGACAATCGGAATCGGCATGCTGGTGAGGAAGTGTCCAGGAAGCTCCAAGACAATTTAACAATTGAAGCCACGGCAAACAGACAAGACAATGATTAGAATCAAGGCAATGATAATACCCAACACAATCAATTTTATCTTCATATTTTGGAGCCACATCTTCCTTCTCATCTGAGTTCCCTGTTGCCTAAAATCTTGGGCCTGGAATGCAGAATCCATATCAATTCATCAAATTATATACTCAGCTGTACTAATCTTAACTGCTTAGGAAGAAACAAAGAATAATCCCAATTGTTAGGATCAGGTCATGCAACATAGAGAAGAAAATATGCAACACTGGAAATAAACAAAGAATGAATACTAAAGTGAATACAGATCCAACAAGAGCCTATCTGACCTAGAAAATACTCGCCTACGAGTATGTAGCTTGTAATAACATTACTCAAATATTGCATGGATCAATCTGTTGATTTCAGAGGACAAAGAGTTGCACACAAACCCAAGATTTGAAGGGTTTTCTGCAGTCAATTCATCTTGCAACAAAATTTCCTAGGACTTACCTGCGAGCGAAGGTTCTCAGTTTTATCCACCAGCAGCTCGATCTTCTCGCCGCGGTCAAGAACCTGCACAACATATAAATCTTCTTAGTCAGCACACGAAGTTTTTTTTTTTTAATAGAAAGTTAAAATGGAAAAGAAGATATACACCCTGCCAATTCTTAACATCAGTGCCTGATATTATACACAAATAAGCAATAACATTCTTTAACAAAAGAGGTGCAATTCAGTCAACTTTAACTTCCAGTTAGATCATAAAATTCCAAGAGCAACCATCAGTGCCACCATACCTTCTCAATATTTTCCATCATAACGCCCTTGACTTCAGAAACCTGAGCCTTCACTTTCGCAAGCTTGCTTATCTCTTCAGGGTGATCAGCACAGTACTGCATGTGCTCCTTCAGTTTGGGTCTACAATATTGTACAAAGTGTCAACATACTTTTGGAACAAACAAAGCTAGATCTTTAAGACATGAAAGAAAGGATAATAGATACCCAAACTCTTTATTCAGGCTGTTGGCAACAGCAGTCGCAGCTTTCCCTCCACCATATCTCTTGTTGAAATCTTCCTTAACTCGCTCCAATAAGGCAATGGGAATCTGTCTGCCAGCAGATTCAACAGCAACTATACAATAGGCTGCAACATCCAAAATAAAGTGGCAGGGTAAGAAACCAAATTTTCATACATGATGTTTGGGGATTACTAGCAAACCGATAAGAGCAGTTAAAGCATTCAAGCACAGCTGGGAGTCGAACAATCTAACCTCCATCCCAGAATGGGGATTGCCTAAAATACACTTCAGAATGTCATCAATGCATCATGTCATACATGTAACATGAATGCCTGCATTTGAAAAATACGTTTGAGGTATACAGACAGGATAATTGACCTCTTTCAGGTTAAAGAAGGGATAATTGATTTGATATGGTCAGTGAAATGTGATCATATTTAAATTCTCATTGTCATGATGGCAAAAGATGGTACACTTTCATCCCATATATATATATATATATATATCTGGAAACCCAAGCAGCTACTCATGTTTCTTCCTTTTCTTAACAAGTTTAAGAAGCAAGATAAAAGAGGTAAAAAATTAATACATCGCTAGAGATCAAGTTTTGAGGGAATGAAGAACCAGGGTTTAAGATATTCAAACTAAACACATTCTTGTGGTGTGCCGGCATTCAATCATGCAATCTATCTAACCCTGACAAATATCAACTGCATTCCATATCAATCGGCTAGCAGAATTCATATTTGGCAATGTATACCGCAGCAACCTGAAGTCCATGTCACATTTCCGTAGATAATACAAATTATCAGAGAAACATTCACACTGAAGGTACATTTTAGTTGTTGAGAAATGCAGGAAAGTAAGACAAAATTACTTTATTTTAACTCAACCCCCTAGGCTCAAATTGCAATCATCTTACCCTCCTTTTGGAATCCTAACCACCAGAACGGGAAAATAATACAAATCTGAAACTCCACTTTTCCTCCACTTTCTCAAAGGCCAAGTAACGAATAACTTTATACCTAGACGCGAATGTTTCTCTACATCCAAAGCATCTATCGAAAGATCCAAACAACCATGTCTCCGAATCATACTTCATTCAAAACAACATCGATATATAACAAATCGAGAATAATTCAGCCTAATCTACACACTCATGATAAGAATACGTACATATGAACACACTCACACACATATACGTATACACATGTATCTGCATAAATACATATACAAGTAATTGAAGTAAACATGTCTATATATTTCCGATTCCGGAAAAATCGTAAGGCCAAATACACAGATCCTGAGGGAATAAGTCGGAAAAATAAACGAATCTAAGAAAAGAAGATCTAGAACAGAATTGGGTGCCGATGGGAAAAATGACGAGATAAAGAGATTAAACATATGTGGCATACTAAAGCCGTTGTCGACGAGGTAATTGAAGGTGTGGCCGTCGCAATTGTAGGTGAACTTGTTGTTGGAAGCAGGGAGCTTCTGGAGGCATTGGGAGGCGATGCTGGTGAAATTTCCGGTAAACTCTGTGTACTCGGCAAGGATCACCGTGCCCCGAGCCACGAAGCTGTAGATCAGAGATTGCTGCCCCATCTGACAGAACCAAAAACCCTATATCAACCCTAGATGACCCTCCAACCACCAAATCGCCGCAAGGATTCAGGTACGAGAGAGAGAGAGAGGCGATCGGATCGGCAAAAGAAACGCTGGATTTTGCATTGTTAGAAATGTAACTTGTTTATATTCAGAAGGGAGAGGTAAACTTGTTACCTTTTGAAATGGTGAAATGGTATAGGAGGCAACGCTGTCGGAAAAATCTATCGAGACAGTTAAAAGTTAATATAATATATATATATATATATTATGAACGGTATAACAGTCCTCTCTATATCTGTACTGGTAATTTTTACGGTTGATTAGAACGATAATAATTATTATATCAATGGTTTTAAAATATTGTACTTTTAAATTTTAAATTATTTTAATTATATTTTTGTTTGAATTTTATTTTAATTTTAGAAAAAAATTTGGCGGTCTTATAAAAGGCACGTGTTTTCTGTTATGCAGGGTGAACGGAATTTCATGACTAAAGTCATCTTAATAAATTATCTCATCTCATCTACTTTAATTTAATTATTATAATTTTTTAATTTTTTTATATAAAATATAATTTTTTTTAAATTTTAAAATAAAAATAATATTAAAAAATTATATTTTAATAATATTTTATTCAACTTTCAACTCATCTCTTTACATATTATTTTAGAAAGAGATGAAATTGGCGGACTTTTGTGTTTGCTTAAACCAATTTTTGGAGACCAAGAAAAAATAAAAATAATGCTACTCTATTTTTCTATTTTGTTCAATTATTTTGATTGCTTATGTATTTAATTTAATTTTAAATTAATTTATTAAGTAAAGGAGTGATTAATAGTATATTTGTATTATTTTTATATTTTAAAAAATTATTTAAAAATGTTAAAAAATATGAATGAAAAATAGAGAAAATTAAAAAGATAAATTTTACTTAAAAGGCATGGCCAACAGGCCAAGGCCCTGGCGAGAAACTCTACTCGGTAGACAGTTTAAAATTCCTACACCGCACACGTGACGTGGCAAATTCGATCTGAGCTCCACATCACGGTTTTGAGCTTTCTCGAGCCGATTTGATTTCCTCCCCTGAAACATGTGATTTCCTCCACTGAAACAGGCGACGATTTCCTCCACTGAACGTCTGAAACATCCTCTCCTCATGCCCAGCCGATTTCATCCACAAAAAAAGCTTTCCTCTCCTCATATATATATATATATATATATATATATATATCTCTCTCTCTCTCTCTCTCTCTCTCTCTCTCTCTCTCTCTCTCTCTCTCTCTTCTCTATGATTCTAGGGCAAATTCGTCCCTTGCGAACTCAAGTCGACGTTGAATAGAGACCATGCTTGCATCCAAATCTGTGGCCACACCAACGGTAAGTCTCCACAAACATAACCTGGTTTTTGGTTCTCCTGTACTGTTACGAGGTAAACTAGTTTCTATGATTTAAATTGATTTTTTGTGGGTGAGGCGTGATTGAAGTCTGTGGTTGTGTATAGGTTTTGTATGGAGGTTGTTTTCTATAAATTTTTGCATGAATTCTTGAATTTTTCTTGTTGCCCATCAGCTGTTTGATATTGGACCTGAGATATAACCCCTCATAATTTTCAGTACGTATGCTTCTTTCTAAGAAGTGCTTATTTATGCCAAATTTAGTGAATCTACTTTGATCCTTCAATATTCTTTATATATGATCACTCTACGTATCCATGTTGCTTCTGCATTACTTATGTCTAGAGAAAATCTTGAAAATCATATTAATGTGAAGAACATTTTAGTCGAAATGGGAATTTATTTTCATGTACAGGTAATTGTTTGTTGCAAAAAGGAATCCATCTTTCATTTGATTGCTGAAAAACTGTGAAGACACAAGTATATACCTGAAGCGTTACAGCTGCTGTGACGCCCCCAAATTCCGTTTGGGATCGGACGGACATTTGAAGCGTCGAGACATGCGACACAAGGTTACCTGCTCCCGTTCATGACATATAAGATGCAATATTCCTAACATGCATATAACATTATTCAATATTCGCAGCGGATAATTTTTTTCTTTAGTAATACTATGCACCAAATTAAAAATATCCCAAATGCTTAAAACATACTTCATATATAAAGACCCATTGAATAGATCACAACACTAGTCCAAAATGGTTATGATCCAAAAAGTACTAGAGATGCAACTCTATTGTACAAGTAGTAATTTACGTTAACTACTATATTAACATTGACGTCGCACCGTCGCTTAGTCAACTGTGTCTAGTTGATCAGCTCCTGATTCTCCTTCAGGTCCTATAACAAAATCTACCATTCGGGGGGAATTGTAGTTGGGACTACCAAAGTGAGATTTGATTACAAATCTCAGTAAATTAACAAAAAACTTTCACACAAGCTAATGATGCATGGATGACAGTAAAAACTTAAATGTATAATCAAATTCATAAGTAATTAAAGCATAACTTGACGTACAATATAGCATAATTGACATAACTTAAATTGAAACATGAACTGAACTTGACTTGACATGAACTTGATCTGAAACTTTACTTAACATGAAAAATACATACTCCACAGTTGCTGTGACCCCATGTATTCTACGTGTAAATACATACTCCACAGTTGTTGTGGCCCCATGTATTCTACGTGTAAATACATACTCCACAGTTGTTGTAGCCCCATGTATTTTACGAAAACTTATTATTTAACTGCTTAAATACATACTCCACAGTTGTTGTGGCCCCATGTATTCTACGTGTCACAATTGTTGTGTCTCACGTAGTGTATGCGTCACAATTGCTGTGACCCCATACATAAGTAATCAAGATGAAACGTGACTAGAATACGAAATGACTGAAGCCCTGACGTAACATAACGTGATTTGAACATAACTTGAAATACATGACTAACTTGAGATAGAAATATTTCGTAACATGGCATAACATATAATAGACAACATATTTAACATGACATACTTGTAACAGTAAATATTACATGACTTGACATTCATGTAATAGATGGTATACTTAGCATGACGTACTTGTAAGGTACAGTAATACATGACAGAATATATTATGTAACAGATAAAAATTGATGACAGAATAAATTCTGTATAATAGACAATTACGTGATAACTTGACATGGCATGACATATATGATAACACACATACATAAACTGTAGTTCCTTTACTTAGCACACATACACAGTAGACTACTAGTAAGTTAAAAACTAACTTACCTCGATCTCCGCGTTTCTTATAAAACTTTAAGCGCGATCGCGAGGAACTGTAATTAGTGATTATAAAAGTTAGCACTAAATCACTAATAAATTGAAATATATAAAATACTAACTTAAAAAGTAAAATTTCCATTTTACTCTCTGCATGTAGAAAAATGACCGTTTTACCCATAACTTAAGGATTTTGCATACTAACTCCAGATGTCACCAAAATTTACATACCTCATATAAATTTTATACTCAATTCAAATATCAATTTATAAAAATTTAAAACTAATCACAACTATTAAAACTCTATAGGGCCGAAATTCTCATATGCTATTTCCATTGATTTTTGTTTTCTAACTTGTTTTGATCAACCTTTTGATTTATGACTTATAAATATATGATCTTCAAACCAAACCATCACATGGTTTAAAAAGATGTCCTAAAACATATATAAGCTTCTAATTCAAGATTACATGGTTAAAAATTAACCAAAACATAAATTTAGTTAAGAATATCCACACTTTGGCTTATCTGAATATTTCTTTGCATAAAATTTCATATCTTTGAAACTAATATCAAATATTTTCAAAATAATAATATAACATGTATATAAGATGCTTAGAATCCTCTAATAAAATTATCAAAGTCATTAAAATAGGTTTAGACCACCAAAGAGTTAAACTTTCTCAAAACAGAAACTGTTTTTCTTCTTCCAGTTTCTAAGTTTCTAAATCTAAGAAAATCTTTCATCAAAACCTTTAATCATGCAAAAATCCTCAACCAATAGTCATATATACATGTTAACAATACTCCATAAAAATTTTGGACCAATATCTATCCATTAGTTTGGTCAAAAACTCCAAACTATAACATATTCTCCAATTTATCTTTCAGAATGACCTTTCTATAGTTTATATAATATTTGACTGACCAAATAATTTTCAAATAGGATAAATAAGATATCCATGTAAACTAGACTAAAAAAGGAACAACTTATATGAAGGAGACTTTATGATAAAATACTTACAAAAGTTTCGAAATGGGCATGCAAAAGAACTCCTAAAAGCTGTTCGATAGAGAGAGTGTTTGATATTCTTTTAATAGAAAGTATAAATGAAAATAATTTCGTGGGGAGAGGTGGCTGGAGATACTTATGGATGAGATATGGAAGAGATGAGTCTGGAGTGAGAGTTAAGTGTAGGACTCTCTTACCTGAAGTGAGAGTTAAGTGTAGGACTCTCTTACCTGGAGTGAGAGTGGAGTGTAGAACTCTCTTACCTAATAATATCTACAAAAATCAATTCAAGATATTTTTACCCAATAATATACACAAAATTACCTTAAAATATTTTTATCTAATAATATCCACAAAATTAGCTTAAGATATTTTTATCCAATAATATCTACAGTTTTGAACATACGTTTTGTCCGAAAATATGAAAAAATGTTATTGCGCCATAAGATCTTAAATAACCCTCCGAGTCTAATGGCACAAACCATAATACATTTTAACACTTCTAACTATCTCCAATAATCAAAAACACACTTCTGATACTATAGTAAATAATAACACTAACTATGTAGTTAGACAAAAACCTATACGATTAATGGATTCGTGAAAACTTATGGGGTCTTCAAGAGGTTCCTAAAGTTAATAGAAATTTCATAATTGAATTTCTAACGGGCTGTTACAGCTACTGTTTCAACAGCAAATTATAATAGCCAAGTTTTTCTTTCTTTTCCCATGTCTTGTCAGCAAATGTAGATGTCTATGTTCGTGTATGGATGTATATTTGTAAATTTGCAATTTTTTTATGGATAATTTCCCAAAGCTTCTGTGGCAGTGTTAATGATACTCTGTTCTGTAGGATGAGTACACAGATTGTTTTGGTGCTCTTGAAGTGGTCGATAAGGTGCATTATGGGATATACTCATATATGACTCAATTAGTACTGATATTTCCTTCAATATTCATTTACCCATTTTCTTCTTGAATTATTATTATTATTATTTTAAATTTATAAACTACTTATGATGCAGGGTGTGATTGCAATTTGTGGAGTATGAGAGTGAGAGTTACGAGAAGCTTGTAAAATCCATTGAAGCTCATACAAGCGAATCAATCCATGGATGTATAACTGCTGGGTTGTTGCAGCAGGCCTAAGGCAGTTGAAGAAATCCTAAAAATATATATGAAACCTGGTTGGAAGAAGGGCATGAAAAATAGATATGAAACCTGCTTGTCATCATGTAGTCATACTCAAAAAGATAATTTTGAGTCTGATCATCATGGATATGTGTGAGATTAATCATTTATTGATTAATGTCTTTGCTTTGTTTTCATCATGGATGTGTGTGATTAATCATTTCTACATGTAAATTTGCATGAACCAAATTCGATTTTACCACATTGTCGTTTTGAAAGCCTTTTGCTGCTAAGTGTTGTAATTGTACTACTAGATATATATATAAAAAAAAAATTGTACTACTAGTTTTGGTTTGATTCGGATAAATTGTATGTAAATTTATATGTTGTATGGAGTAGATCATTTTTTAATGGTCCCCCCATGTTTTGGTTATAATGTACAAAATGGGTATATGTAGATTCATTAAATTAACTTGTGTAATGAAAAGTTCAGTAATGAAAACAACTTTTACACATGGTTTGATCTCTATTGAAAACTATTTTAAGAGCCCTCGTAAATAACTAAAGTACATGCTCATCACTACTGTGTACATCAATCTCATGAATGAAACACACCTAGATCCTTTTGCAATCTTGCCAAATTCCCTCATCATATACAGGTGAAATAAACTTACAGTATTCATCTACACACTAAAAACTTGTGGTCTTGTCTCTCTCAATATAGACAGAGATCAGTGCATACTTAGCAACCACATACCAAACTAAAGTTATACATGAACTAAATATATAGCAAATGAAAATTTTGGTCTTGTCTTCGCTTCCAATCTTGTCAAACTCCTCCATTTGAAGTTTGCACCACAAATCCATTTAAAATACTGGGTGGAATGTTTACCAAAGTTCAAGACTAGATCTGAAAAATGGCATAAACAAACAGATCAGATATTGAAAGCCATAATAAGGAAAATCTGTCTAAAATAAACTAGCAAAGGAACACGAAAAGGAGTAATGATGAAACTTAAATAGTCAAAATACTCAATTATTACACCAATCTGCACGTAACTAACATCCATAATTGATCTAGAAAAAATTCAAGCAAAGTACTCCAAACAATTACGAAAGTACAGTAAATTTTAGTAAGAGAAAGGAAAGAAACAGACCTCCTCATGTAGCTCATGATCAAAGACACAGATAACCAATGTACACATGGATGATGCTACCAGAAACCCTTTGCATGTGGACCACTCGGCTGATGCTACCAAAAATCCTCTCCAAGAAGTACAAAAATTAAACATAGCATCTCCACAAAGATATAGCCTCTCCATAAAATACAAAAATTCTTAAAACAACATAATCTCCACAAACTGCACCACATGGCATATTGACATCGCATCTCCACAAACATAATCTCCACAAAATCTTCATGGAGTTGCAAAGTATCAAGATGGTCACACATTTGAAAGACAAGCTTACAATGGTTAATAATAGCAAACCAATTACAGTTCTCCATGAAAATTAAAGATTTCAAAGTGCAATCCAAAGTCAAAGATTTCAAAGTCCTCCATGAAATATGGGGTTCAACAATTACAATTTCTTTTAAAAAATTTATTTTCAGATTTATTTCCAACGAGAAAATTAATGTGCTTTCAACTCAACACCCACATCATAGCTATTTTTTTCAAAAATAAAAATAAGAAATTCTCACATCATGTGGTGGGAAGAGTCACCACTCAAGCTCAATATCTTCATATTTATTATTCTTGATATTATCACCTCTCTTTTTAAATTTTGTGAAGGTGATTGGAACAAAAAATATTATATGATGTTTTAGAATGTAAAAGACTATGATCATCTCTAAATATAAGTTCATATTGAAAACTTAATTATCAAGTTCAAAAACAAGGGAGTGAACAAAAAAATAACATTAATTGAATTCAAGACATGCAACTCATCACTAATCTTATCCTATGGCATATTAAGTCATCAATGATTCTCTCTAAAACTCACAACATATACTGCCCATGCAGGACTGACGTTTGACCGATTTGACAAAGGCTGGAAAATATATTGATTCACCAAGATGTTGAGGAAACCTCCATCAGCTATATATATGATCCATGAGAAAGAGATTGGATTTATACTTGTCTATCTAAAATAGGACGTCAAAAGCCATTACTATGGGTGGGGCCGTTGCACCTGTATGATTAATGTTAGACTTTTTGCTCATTTGGTTAGTCCCACATGGGTGGGAAATGGTAAGGAGCAAGCTCTCAAGGCTTATAAATAAGAGGCTTAGTCTCTTAGTTTAAGTGCACCAGTCAAATGCTTAGCTAGTAGCTTTTGACTCTAGTTAAATTCCTCTGTTGTCCATTTTTATAAAATGGGAAGAGGTGTGAGTTAAAGTTTTGCTAGTGGGGAAAGCTTTATGGGTGTGTTTGGGTGAGGAGAGAAATTATGTGATTGTAATAATTTTTTACATAGTGTATTTTCTTCTCTGGGTCTGGTGGTTTTTCTCCTGTTTTGGAGTTTCCACGTAAATTTCTTGTGTTGTTATTATTTTTCTATTTTTCTTGTTACTCCTGCAAAGGGTAGATCCTAAGGGGGTGAATTTGGGAGGTCCAAATTCCCAACAATTGGTATCAGAGCCACTAGGCACTTTTTGTGGGGTGAAGCTTTGGTGTGGTAGTGTGGATATGTACAGTCTAAGGAGGTTCTGTCTAGGAGATTGGAAATTTTAAGTGTGTCCATTGTGACCCTCCAATCTTTCTTGGGAACTGACTTAGTGAGGTACTATTCATTTCTACGGTAAATTCATCAAAACAATATTAGGAAGTAGGGCTTCAAATCTTGTCAGATTTGAGGTGGAGAAATTGGTTTACACAAGGTGTGGAAGGGCAGATCAACCCCTGAAGTCAGTAGTGATTCTAGCGACTGGTGAAACGGCTAGTACAAGGAGCGGATTCAGCAAGTGGCTCCAAGTCAGTAAATGGAGATACTGGTATTGATGCTAATGTTGTGTCTCTCTCCATGAAAAAGGAGACATGTACATCCTTATGGCATGTTGCTAATTCTCAAAGTTGCCATGATAGAGGATGTGCTAATATTAGCAGGTCCACAAGTTTGCACACGAGCATTGGTTTGGCATTAATGCAGGGTGTGTGGTGGAAATTCATGTCGATGGCTGATGAACTTCCAGGAGAGCCAAACGTGGAAGTTACACCATAATTTTCAGCAAGATTGTTTTTCAACATGGGCCGAAGTGAAATGCTTGGAATTGGTTTATTCTAAGTGGGTATGCTTTTATGGTGAAGCATGATAGCGGAAGCTATGAAGATCTTCATTGAGGTGGAGCTTGGCTGTGGGACCAGTCAAAGTCGTAAGGTGGAGATTGTTAGACTTTTTGCTCCTTTGGTTAGTCCCACATGGGTGGAAAATGGTAAGGAGCAAGCTCTCAAGGCTTATAAATAAGAGGCTTAGTCTCTTAGTTTAAGTGCACCAGTCAAATGCTTAGCTAGTAGCTTTTGACTCTAGTTAAATTCCTCTGTTGTCCATTTTTATAAAATGGGAAGAGGTGTGAGTTAAAGTTTTGCTAGTGGGGAAAGATTTGTGGGTGTGTTTGGGGTGAGGAGAGAAATGATGTGATTGTAATAATTTTTTACATAGTGTATTTTCTTCTCTGGGTCTGGTGGTTTTTCTCCTATTTTGGAGTTTCCACGTAAATTTCTTGTGTTGTTATTATTTCTCTATTTTTCTTGTTACTCCTGCAAAGGGTAGATCCTAGGGGGGTGAATTTGGGAGGTCCAAATTCCCAACAATTAAGACCAGCAGCAGCATTGCACCCATAAATGATCAACAGGATGATCGATACAGGTGTGATGCTACCTTATCAAATAAAGATCAATTGTTCTCTCTCGCTCATTGCACCCATAAATGTTCTCTCGCTCCCTCTAACTTGAATCCTTGTGTGTCAATGAGATCACTTAAATTTCAGTACACTCGTCTAAATTAGTATCAATCATTTCAGTACATAGAGAGTCAAGAAATCATACTCCATAATAAAATACTTTCTAACCTTCCATTCCGTTCAAAAAGAACATTAAAAGCCGATTACAGCAAACAAAATTTCTCCAAGAGTCATGGGTGAGAACAAATCGCAGGACCAAACAATGCTCTAAATCACTCATTGAAAACCAAAATTAGCATCAAAGTTGAAATCTTTCTCATTTCATTCCCAGAAGTTCATTGAAACCCAAATGGAGGGTTTAAAGAACAGAGCCAAGAAAACACTACAAAGGAAAAAAATGAAAACCCAAATAACGCTAGCATTTTTAGACAAGAATGTAGCCCTACATCACATTGGTCAACCAAAACACAAGAAAAGACCAACTCAAAGGCACATAACAAAAAGAAGTAGTAGAAGTAAAAATTATGTTTCCAAGTTTTCCCAATAACATTTTTCTAGGGGACCAAATAGAAGCGACATTAACAGTAGGGAAAGTGTTGTTGGAGAAGACAGAGTGGAAGGCGAACTGGGCAGAGGGAGGGGCGTCGCGGGTTCTGGGTAGGGGAGGGGTGAACGCACGGGCCTTCTTGAAGAATTGAAATGCTTCTTCAACTCAAAACGTGCATTTTACCAGGTAAGACAAAATCAGAGGGCGGCGCGGCGGAGCACAATCGAAGGGTGCTGGCGCCCGCCGAGGGTAGGGGGGCTGGAGAAAATTTCGAATGTGGGGGGCTGGCGAAAATTTCAAATGGGGAGCTCGAGAAAATTTTAAATAAGAAAAACGCACGGTAGGCTGTTTTTGAAACGGCTTAAGAGTTGTTTGATTTTAGTTAGCAGAAAAAATAAACAAAAAGAAAACAAATTACATGTCACGTGTGCGGTGTGGGCAGCCGTATAGAAGAACTCAGCCCTGGCAGCATTCAATAAATAAGAGAATAAATAATGTTAAAATAAAAGAAAAATATAGTTGCAAGTATAATTGTGTATTAATCTGTGTATTAATGTGATGTGATTGGTCAAAAAGTAGATTTTATTGAAAACAGTATTAGTTTAAATTTTAAGTATGAATAAATCAATATTAATACACAGATTAATGCGCGACTATGTTTATATGTAGTAAAACTCTAAAATAAAACCATCAAAAATATAAATAAGAAACAAAAATGTTAAAAAAATTAAAAGAATGAAAGATAGAAAAAAAGGACAAATAAGTCAGATACGTAATAAAGAGATATATATTTTAAAGTTAAAATATTTTAAAGTTAATAATGATATTGTCTTACAATTATTTTTAAAAATTTATTTTACAATCAATTAATTTAATAGAGACATCCAATTTAAAAATACGAAAATTTTTAATTTGAGTTTAAAATCTAACATAATTGCTCGATTTGTTCTTCATTTAAAACAAAATTATAAAAAGTACAATATTGTTAGCGAGTATATAGGAGGGCAATTTGGGCAAACTGGGGGAACTCTTTGCCGCTCCATACGCTTTTACTTTCCCGCCCAAAACAATCCCTCGTCTCCCTCGGTCGCTGGTCGCTTCTCTCACTACTGTCAGTCAGAGCGCCGCTGTCCACCGATGGATATGGACATGGACATTCCCCTTCCAGAAGAGCTTGAATTGCTCGAATCCAACTCCCAATTTTACGACGACTATCTAGACCTCGAACCGCCGGAGCCCTATCCAGAAGAAGACGAACACCAGCCTCAACCCCAACTATCACTACCAACGCTGTCTTTAGATCCGCCCCTATTATTCGAGATCCACTCCAACGGCCAAAAGCGCCCGCGGTCGGACGGTGCCGACGCCTCGACCGCTGAAAATGTGGGCCTGTCGGACGAGAAGCGGTCCAGAGTTGACGACGTGGGGTCGGATTCTGACGAGGAGTGGCTCCGGTACTCGCCGCCGCATAGGGAGACCAATCCTGACGCTGAGGAACAAGGGCGTGTCACAGAGGAGAAGATCGTGTCGAGGTACGCATCCCATATCGACGGTGATTGTATTCCGGTGACTTCACCGAGCGGCGATAGGGTTTATGCGAAAATATGCAGGGTGGTGGGCGAGGAGAGGTCTAAGAAATTGGATATGAAAGAGCAGTCGGGTGGTATACTACTTTTACTTTGATATTCATTTTCTAATTAATCCTTTTGATTCTCTAGAAGATGTTGAGACAAAGTTGAAGGTAGAATTTTGAATGTTAGCAATCTTTCCAATGTATTACCAACTCGATGTCTTTGCATCTGTTCCATCAAAAGAGAGAACTGGAAACTTGAGAAATAGGATGCAGGATTTGTATGTGCTAGTTGGTTATTACTTGCACCGGGGAAACGAGTAGGCAGGGGTGGAACTGGCCTATAAGTAGACTGGGAATATCCACTGGAGATTTTTGTCTTCACTCGTAATTGTTAACTTGATGGTGACATAGATGTCACTTACAAAACCCTTCAACATAAGCTAGTGGAAGACTTGAAAGGAAAAGTGTAAAACAAATTGGGGTGTGGTGCATGGAACCGGGGTTTACTCTGCAAGGGTGGTTCCCTTGGAGAGGTTCCCCGACATAAAAAAAAAAAAGGTGTAAAACAAATTGGGGAAATGACATTGTAAAAGTACCAAATGGCTTGTTTTTTTGAAAGTGCATCTACTTTTATAGGCACCATAGAAAAAGAATGAAAAAGGTTGTAAAAAGGGATCGAGAAATCTTCTTGTCTACTGTGAGATGTAAAGAAAATCACCCTGAGAATACAAGATTTGATTAATGACAAAAATTTGGTGCAAGTATGTGAAATTTGTTGAGAAAACAAAAGAAAACTTGAAATCTGAATAAATAAATAATTATAAAACAAAGAATGCCTGAGGTACAGGAGACTTGATAACAAAACAAAAATATTTCAAATCTATGAAATTGGTGTGCAGAAAGTTGTCTTGGGGCTGAAAAAACAAGAAAGTTGTGTCTTTGGGGGGGGGGGGGGGGGGGCGGGGGGGGGGGGGATTATCTTATTTTGAGGTCACCTTCAGAAAACTAAGTACTTGGTAAAGTGATTTAAAAAACTTTGGGAGGGCCCCAGCCATCTCTGTTGTTCTACCCCTGCATGTGGGAGAGTTCTATTGAATCTGAATGGCATGGAAAAGAAAATACAATGCGGATGTAAGTGGCGACAAAATTTTGATTTAGATTTCTTATCAAAGCATGCTGAAAACTTAGTTACATTTGTAGATCTGATTAAAAAAAGTAGTAATTTGAAACTTATTAGGATGATAGATATTAATTTTGATTCTTTTGGGGCTTCTAGATTGAGGCATGTGACATGGGACTCCTATGATTCAAGTTTTCAACCTCTATAGGTTATACTGTTTTTCAGATTTTCCTTTTGATAAGCAAACGGGAATGTTATTAATGAAAATGACAATCGTAGCATACACAAGCTGTACACAAAAGAGGCCTACAACAATTCATGTAAATGAAAATTTTAGCTTCTAACCATTTGAATTGCTTCAAATTCTATTCTTCAAATAACTCCTGTATAGGGGTGGATCAATGATTCGAGATTGGCATGAGAAAAGTTATGAATCGTAAATAAGACTTCAAAATAGGAACTGCTGTTAAAGTTTTGGTAGTTTTGACCCGAATGGAGGATTTGCCTAAAGGTGGTTCTTCCATACAAGGAGTTATGTGGCTAAAAGAAAGTTCTTGCATGGGATTTGTTGTGAGGGATGACGAGAGTGTTTGCAATCCATATCATCAATAGTTTTGATTGGCATTGCATGTGCATTTTGGCATGAAATTAGCCAGCCCACATTAAAATCTAGTTGTCTTGCATGGGGATTCCTGTTTTATTGTTGTAAGTGGTTCTTCTCCTAGTCCCCAATTCCAGCAAACTGGTATCAGAGTATGGTGCTTATTACAACAACGTAGCATTAATTTTTAATGTGTGACTATACGAATTGTTGATGGCTCCTCGAGTAGGTGATAGTTACTCCATGTTAGTTCGAACTAGATTTATGTAAAAACTCTCATGGTACTGAGATAACATGATTGTGCAGGTTTGCTAATGATTTCCATAGTAGAAGCAGGGGTCTCTTAGGTTAGTTCTTGTAAGGGTTCTAATGGTTAGCATTGCACGCACAAATTATGTAATCTAATTTTTTAGGTTAACCGTCTCAACATATTGTGTTGAGTCCTCACAAAGAAACTTATGATAATGTTAACTTCAATTCTTAATAATCTAAATCTAAAGTGTAGCAAAACTGTGGACCACTTTTTACTTCATTGCAAAGTGGCAAGGACTTTATGGGATGAGATTTTTAACAAAATTGGAATTGCATGGGTGATGCATAGAAGGGTGGTGGATCTCTTTGCTTGTTGGATAACTCCTGAAGGCATTCCCCACACCAAGGCTGTGTGGAACATGATTCCCCTATGTCTCATGTGGTGTATTTGGCTTGAAAGGAACGGCTGGAGTTTTAAAAGATCGGAACGATCTTTGGAAGACCTTAGATGTTTCTTTTTCCATTCCTTATGCCTTTGGGCCTCGGCTATTGTTCTCAATGGGGCCAATTTTCATATTTTTGTATCCATCTCTAGCTCTTAATTGTATCTTGGCGTTCTCAGTTGTCTTGTGTACCTGCTGGGCTATGCCTAGTTCTTTCCTTAATAAAACTTTTACCTATAAAAAAATCTAAATCTAAAAAATGAGTCCATTGTGTGATAGATTACTATACGATTCTTTGTAGTTTCCGTGGAAGAGCAAGTGACTGCTCATTAATACAATGTGTTTGTTAGTCAGTCGCTCCTATAGTTGAGTGAAGACATTCTCATGTTAGCTCCACCTAGTGTTGGACGAAGGCTTTGGATGGTGAGCATTGGGCTTGATGCTGATGCAGCTTAAACTTTTGGGTTAAGGTAGCGTTTCATCATGTTATATTGAGCTTTCACATGGATACCATAAGGTTTCAATTCTTGCCACTCCAAAATTCCAAAACTAACTCTAGGTATGGTCTTCATTCATTTCATCGGACTAAGACTTGCTTAGTGGGAAATGTGGCGACATTGAGTTTTTAAGTATGGTACATGGGGTATATTAGTTTTTGGGAGCCTTTGAGGCCTCGTCCATAAAACCTGCCAAGTGACTGATGGTTTATTGAACAGTAAAGTAAACTATATGGCTACTTGTGGTGTGTGTATTGCACTTTCAATTTCTATCATATAAAGGTGGTGTATTGAGCGATGTATATCATGTGCATTATGCTGTCATATATCTATGATATTTCCCTTTTCGCATGCTCTAGTAATGGAAACCTGTATTTTCAGATAAATATGCGGATTTTAAGCATATCCTCACTTATGTGGGCATGTCTAGATTGATACTACACTTGCTCATGGGGAAGTAAAAGCTTAAGAGTTTATCTGCCAGAACCCTATCCATTCTTCTTACATATCTTTGGTACACTTGTGATATCATCATGAAACATGTCACCTTTTATCTGATCAAAAAAAAAAAAAAATATCACCTTTTATAGGATCGGGGTGAATTTGCAGTACCATTCAGTTTTCTTGGATTGATTATGGTTTCATGGTTTTTAATGGTTTGAGGTCTAACCAATTTGCAGGTCTTATTTTGGAACCTGTCAATATTTTATTGCAAAGAGTTGAGCAAGAGGCTTTTACTAAGGTAAACATCATAGTCTATAATTTATTCTCAGTTGAGGTGCCAAAGCAAGGCCCATGGTTTTGAAAGATTAGAGTCCTCTAGGTCAGTGGTGAAATTAAATTCTCAACTATTGATCTAAATCTTCTGTAATTCCTTCCTAATTTAGCATTTAGGTTTTTTACTTATTGAAAAAAAAGCTTGTACTTGTTTTTTGTTTTGGGGGTAGAACTTTCCGAAACCTAGGAACTGCTAGGGATGGTAGAACTTAGACGCTTTACGGTGGAATCAAAAACCTTCATTTTCTCGAAGGTTGGTGGCAATGGTTTTCGCATCACAGAGAGGAACAGACGCCTGACCATATTCCTCCTCTTAAATGGCTCGGCAGCTTCGTGGGTGGTATCTATGGTGG
Source organism: Carya illinoinensis (assembly GCF_018687715.1). Classification (NCBI taxonomy): domain Eukaryota; kingdom Viridiplantae; phylum Streptophyta; class Magnoliopsida; order Fagales; family Juglandaceae; genus Carya; species Carya illinoinensis. Next base: position 36,055,548 of record NC_056752.1, on the reverse strand, counting down.
GAGAAGCCATCAAAACCAGGTGGGGAAATGATTTCTTCAAAAAACAGAGGGTGGGTAATGGGATTCTTACTCTGCAGCTTCTCAGAAACTCTAGAGGCAGCTACTTACTCTTGGAGGAATTTAACAATGGTAGGAGAAGGGGTTCTCTAATCATTCCGGAAGGCATAAAGGGTAGTGGTTGGGAGGGCTTTGCTTATAACCTCAAAAAGGCGGCTGAGCACACGGTGGTGCAACCAGAAAGAGTCCAGCGACGGGATGACAAGTCTGTCCATGCCTTGAAATCGTACGCCATGGCTGTAGGATCTGAGGCAGGGTGTAGTTCTGCCATGGACATGAAGGATGAAGCTTCTGGTCTTTTCTCTGTGGACGTGGGGACATTTTCTGACAGTGGTAAAAAGTTGGGAGAGGTTGAAGGCGTGTTTTGGGCTGTCAAAGCACAACTTTCTGGTGTATTAGAAGAAGTTTCCTCATTAATGCAAAAGGTTGATATGGGACTGAGCATGGTGATGGGACTGAACAAGATGATCACGTCTTCCACTGCTGCATCCATGCGGGTTCCCGAAGTCTCTATTATGGGAAGGGACGTGCTTGGTTTAAAAGAGGGGACGTTGGTCTCCATTGGGTCAAAGGATGGGGATGGACTTGGGTTAAAAACACGGGCTGCTTCTAAAGCCCATGACCCACGGCCCACAAGCTCACGGGCAGGAGTTAGTGTAAACATGGATGGGGCTCTGAGCCTCCCCATGGGCCAGCCCATCCAAGAAGCAAGCCCGAACCCACGGGCTGAGGACACGCGGGTGGAGAACCCATCCACCGGCGCATCACGGGTCCTACGGGTTACCAATCAGTCGGCTAACTGTGACCCGCCGGTACAGTCTTTGCCGGCGATTTCCCCGACCACCTTGCCGGCGCAGAAACAGCCGACGAACACGGTGGTTAACTCGGTCCTGCCGGCGTCCTCCCCAAAGGCATCAACTGAGCCTTTTTCCGATGTCAATCAGTTGGCTAACTGTGACCCGCCGGCACAGGCTTTGCCGGCGACTTCCCCGACCACCCTTCCGGCGCAGAAACAGCCGACAAACACGGTGGTTACCTCGGTTTTACCGGGGTCTTCCCCAGAGGCGTCGGCTGAGCCCTTTTCCCCTGTACAGGCCACGCGTTTGGACTCCATCAGTGGTTCTCAGGCCACCGCTCCTTCCCCACGGTCACAGAAGGGGCCGACGGTCTCCGGCGACCACTCGGCTCCTATTCTGACTTCCACCCTTGCCGTTGACAGTTCTAAAGGGATGAAACTCTCTCTTCCACTGGGGCCAAACGTGGGTGATGCTTCCGGTACTTCTCAACATTCTTTGGGTTTCTCTAAGTCACTCTCAAGGATCCTGGAAACTGAGTTGGAAGTGGCTGACAACTCCTCGGTGGATGGGAGTACTTCGGATGAAGGGTCACTATACGGTTCTGATCTCCAGCTGGTATGTAAGGAATTTGGGGCAGACGCACTAGCAACCGATCTGTATGTACCTGGGGATACGCCAAGTCCTTTACGCTCATTGCCACCAACAGAACCTTCGGCTGATCCACAAGTAGATTGGATTTTTCAGAAGATTAAGGATATGAGCCATTGTTTAGGGATGTCTTGCGTGGGCTATGAGGATCAGTTGCAAGCTCTTCTCATCGCAATAAAATCAGGCCAACCTTTACTTGCTAGATCAGCAATGAAGAAGGATAGGGAACTCAAGAGACTTGCTTGCTCCATTAACTATGATGCACGAGAGGGTAGCGCGTGCAGAGGACGGCACAAGGATAGGGTGAATCTTGGCGAACCATGAAGCCCAAGATTCTTTCTTGGAATGTTCGTGGCTTAAATGACCCGAACAAGCGCCTCAAAGTGAAGAACCTATTACGGGATTGGAAAGCGGATATTATCTGCTTTCAGGAGACAAAATTAAAATTTATTGACAGGCACATAATAAGAAACTTGTGGAATTGCCCTTATGCAGGATGGACCACTCTTGTTTCTAAGGGTGCTTCAGGGGGTATCATATTAATGTGGGATAAGCGAGTAGTCAATCTCGTGGAGGACTTTGTCGGGGAATTTTCGTTAGCATGCTCTTTCTCGAATGTGGATGATGACTTTGTTTGGGGTTTTGCAGGAGTTTATGGGCCAAATGATGATAATAGCAGAAAACTTCTCTGGGATGAGTTAGCTGGCCTATGCTGTTGGTGGGATATTCCGTGGTGTATCGGGGGCGATTTCAACATCACTCGGTTTCCGAGCGAGCGGTCGGGGGTTTCTAACTTGGGTTCAGCTATGGCTGACTTCTCAGCCCTTCTCTTTGACCTAAACTTGGTGGATCTCCCTTTGGCAGGGGGAGATTTCACTTGGTCAAACGAAAGAGCTTGGTCGAGATTGGATAGGTTTGTTGTCTCTCCTTCCTGGGAGACTCACTTTCCCAACTTGTGTCAGAAGCGGCTTCCTCGGCTTTGCTCGGATCATTTCCCCATATTACTAGATTGTGGAGGTCTTCAGGAGGGACGAAGATACTTTAAGTTCGAGAACATGTGGTTAAAGGTTGACGGATTTGTTGAAAAAATCCATTCGTGGTGGGCCTCTTATCTCTTCACAGGCTCTCCTAGTTTCGTCTTAGCAGGAAAGCTTAAAGCATTAAAGAACGACCTCAGAAAATGGAATTTGGAAGTCTTTGGGCACATCAAAGACCAGCGGGACAAACTCTTTACGGAGTTACAGCAGCTGGATGAGAGAGAAGTAGATATGACGTCATCTCTTGAGGACAGGACTAGAAGACTTGTAGTACTTTCAGAGCTGGAAAAAATCACACTCATGGAGGAAATCTCGTGGAGGCAAAAATCACGGGCCCTTTGGTTAAAGGAAGGGGATAGAAGCACAAAGTTTTTCCATAGGGTCGCTAACTCCCATAGAAGGAACAACGCTATAGAGGTACTTCATGAGGATGGCAGGGTTATATCGGGTCGAGATGAAATTAAGAACCATGTTGTCCGCTCCTTTGAGACGCTTCTGACAGAGCAGTACCTTTGGAGACCCAAGACGGACGGCCTAGCTTTTGACTCCATTGACCACACTACCGCCGCATGGTTGGAGAGGCCCTTTGCAGAAAATGAGGTGTTTGGTGTGATAAAAGGTATGAACAAAGATAAAGCCCCAGGACCGGATGGCTTTCCAATGGCTTTTTTTCACACTTGTTGGGAAGTTGTTAAAGAGGACATCATGAAGGTTTTCTTGGAATTTCACTCTTTTATGAATTTTGAGAAGAGCCTTAATGCCTCCTTCATTGCTCTTATTCCCAAGAGAGCAAGATCGGTGGAAGTAAATGATTTTCGCCCTATAAGTTTGATAAGTGGAGTTTACAAGATCATCTCTAAAGTCCTAGCGAAGCGGTTGAGCGAAGTCATGGGGAAGATTATCTTGAAGTCACAAAACGCCTTTGTAAAAGGAAGGCAAATTTTAGACTCGGTCCTCATTGCCAATGAATGCCTAGAGAGTAGAGTCAGAACCGGCACTCCAGGTATCTTGTGTAAACTGGATATGGAAAAGGCCTTTGATCATGTGAACTGGGATTTTTTGTTGTATATTCTTAGTAGGCATGGTTTTGGGACAAGATGGTGTCAGTGGATCAAGCACTGTATTACAACAGCCAGATTTTCTGTTTTGATCAACGGCACTCCCGAAGGCTTCTTCAACAGCTCTCGGGGTTTGAGACAAGGGGACCCTTTATCCCCACTCTTATTCATCCTTGTCATGGACGTACTGAGTAGAATGTTGGACAGGGCAGTGGTTTCAGGCTTCATCTCGGGTTATTCGGTGGGCGGTTCAACACGTGGAAGCATGGTGGTTTCTCATCTCCTCTTCGCCGATGATACGCTGATTTTTTGTGATCCGGATCTGGATCAGATCCGCTCCCTCAGAGCACTTCTTCTTTGCTTCGAAGCTGTATCTGGTCTCAAGGTGAATTTATCTAAGTCGGAAGTAGTCCCCGTTGGCTCGGTTAACAATTTAGGGGAAGTGGCTGCCATCTTGGAATGCAAAGTCGCAACATTACCAATGAAGTATCTCGGACTCCCTTTGGGAGCCCCCCATAATTCTAAGGTAATGTGGGAAGGAATCGTGGAGAAAGTTGAAGGCAAACTCGCGGGATGGAAGAGAATCTACTTGTCAAAGGGCGGGAGAATCACACTTATTAAGAGTACGCTATCCAATCTTCCAACGTATTTCCTCTCACTTTTTCCAGTGCCTGCAGGGGTTTCGAATAGACTGGAAAAGATCTTTCGTGACTTTCTATGGGGAGGCTTAGAGAATACAAAGAAGTTCCATTTGATCAAATGGGAAAAAGTATGCACCCCATTATCTTGTGGAGGTTTGGGCCTACGAAATTTGAGAACCTTCAACAAGGCACTCCTTGGGAAATGGTTATGGCGCTTTCATCTTGAGGGAGACGCTCTTTGGAAAAACATCTTAGAAATCAAATATGGGTGTGCATGGGGAGGTTGGTGCTCAAATGAAGTCAGAGGGGCCTATGGTGTGGGAGTTTGGAAATATATCCGGAAGGGCTGGGATGAGTTTCTTGGCAACTGCAGGTTCGAGGTGGGAAGAGGCACGCGGACAAAATTTTGGCATGACCGTTGGTGTGGAGACGTGATCTTGAAAAATGCTTTTCCCTCTCTTTATAGGATCGCGTTGGATCAAGGTTCTTCAGTGGCTGATTATATGTGCATTAATTCTGACTCCATCACTTGGTCTGTGAGTTTCACCAGAGCTGTACAAGATTGGGAGATGGGGGACATCACTGAGTTCTATAGAGTGCTATACTCGCTGAAGCTAAGGGCAGGAAGGGAGGACAAATTACTTTGGACTAGCACAGGGAACAAGAAATTCTCGGTCCGCTCATACCATAAAGCCTTGTCGACACACTCTTCCAATACCTTCCCCTGGAAGAGCATTTGGAGGAGCAATGTTCCCCTCAAAGTCGCTTTTTTTGGTTGGGTGGCCTCCCATGGTAAAATCTTAACAATCGACAAACTAAGAAAGCGTGGATTTTACGTAATGGACTGGTGCTACATGTGCAAACGCAACGGCGAATCGGCGGATCATCTTCTCCTTCATTGTGAAGTAGTTAAGGCTTTATGGGATGCAATCTTCTTGAGGCTTGACATTGCATGGGTCATGCCCAAGAGGGTGATAGACCTATTGTCTTGTTGGCAAGGGATTAGGGGCAATCGCCAGATCGCTGCTGTATGGAAGATGATACCTTTGTGCCTAATGTGGTGCACATGGAATGAAAGAAATGGCCGCTGTTTTGAGGATAAGGAGCGTTCCCCGGACAGCTTTAGGGACTTTTTCTTTCATACTTTGTTACTTTGGGCCCACTCTATTGTATGGAATGGCACGGGATTTAATGACTTGTATGCTACTATCCGTAGCACGTAGTTTTTGTAACTAGGCTTTTCTTGTATACTCCCTGTGTACTCGGGCTTTGCCTATTTACAAGGATCAATAAATTTTCTTTTTACCTATCAAAAAAAAAAAAAAAAAGCTTGTAGACAAGTAGTTACAAACTCCATAGCATTCCAATGAACTGGGATTTGTAACGAAACTTAATGGTATGCCAATTCTCTCTCCTTCCCTAGCTTTTGTTTGGTTAGAAAATGTAAAGCTGGGTTTGTATGAAAGACAGAATTTTGGCTCAGGCGTACTTCATATTTGTAAAAACTCTAGTTTTGGAACCATATTTAACAAGGCTACCAAGTTTAACAGATTTCCAGATTTTCTACAATCTGTGTCATGACTTCGCAAAATCAGGTTAGAAACAATTCCGCATTGTTCATAGGGGTGACATGTCATCTTATCATCTAACATGAGAGATGCATGCAACCTTATTTATGAGGGACTGACAGAGCAAGTTCACTACATCCTAGCAGCTTGATAGCACCTTACTAGTCAATGGGGGTCTATAAGAACCAAATGTTTTTGGAGACATGGATCCTTAAGGGCAAAGTTTTGATCATGAAGTAACGACTTTCAGGGAGGAAAAAAGTCCTCTGAAGTTCTATCTGATCTGTCTAGATTTCCCTATAAGCTAAAGTGAAGATTAAACTAATAATTCCTTGTGGCATGAGATGTTAAATGAGCTGTTACTATCTTGGATTATGAGATTTTCTGTTCATAATACCTTATGCATTAGGAGGTTTCTTGTAACTTCTTGTTGTGCCACTGAAGGCTTTGCAAGCAAGCTCTGAAGGCCAGACTGATATAACTCTTCCTGAAAGACCTGTGGTGCATGAACAACTTTGGGTAGATAAATATGCTCCAAGTTCATTTCCTGAGCTTCTCAGTGATGAACAGACAAATCGAGAGGTAAATATATCACATGTAATTTTTCTGAAAGCTTACTAAAAGTAAAATTTTCTGGAAAAGGATTTATTTTATAAGTCTGATGTTTCCTTTGACTATTTTCCTCATTGCTTAACTCTTGATAGTTTTCCTACTTCAGGTCCTCTTGTGGTTGAAACAGTGGGATTCTTATGTTTTTGGATCTGAAATTAGGAGTACATCAGATGAGGTTTTGTCTGCTTTGAGAAGACATTCTTCTATTGCTCAACATCAAAAGCATCTTAATTCAAATTTTCTGAGGAAGAACAGAGGACCGAAATGGCACAATGAAAGATTTAGAAATTCAAACCATTTGGAGAATGAGAGTAGCAATTTGCAAGGCCTTCAAGACTCATGGAATAAGAAGTCAAGGCTAACTGGCCTGCCAGAACAGAAGGTAGAAATGAAAAGGGTTTGAATTATTTTTTGTCCTGGCAGATATATTTCATTTTCTTTCTCCTTCGTTCTTAAAGAATTGCAGAAAATCCTATAAATATGCATTTCTTTTAAAGATGTCAATTGGAAAACGGTTAAACTATTGTTATATTTAACTTTTTCTGGCCTTTTCTCCAAAAAAAAAAAAAAAAAAAAAAACCCAAAAAAACTCTAGAAATTCAAGGGAAGTTCCCCCCAGTCTGATGACCCCTAGAAATTATTGGCACCTAAGAGGATTTGAACCTTAGACTTGAAGGTACACTTGTGGGAAACTCCTTGCCGAGGTCCTGTGCATCCTCGAGATTAGTCAGGACTTTCTTCTCGGACACCCGGTGCCAATTTAAAAAAAATTTGTTTGGCCTTTTCTCATGAAGTATTTTGGGATTGCCTGGTAGACATGTTTGCGTCTCTGTGATTCTCGTGTATGCTCTTTATGAGAAACTACCTAAGGCCAAAATGGCTTTACCCATACTTATAAAAAAAAAAAAATTTATGAAAAGAAATAAAATGGGTTTTTACTAACAAATATACGATAGTGGAGAACCTTAATTGTCTTGTCAATCTGCACTCAAATATATTTGGACAATGTGCTACAGCCTACAAAGTAACCTCCTGATCTATCAATTTTTTCCGGTGAAGCTGAAGTATTGAAGTATTCCACATGTAGCCATCTAATAAGAAGTCTTTGGGCCTTGATTGAATTGCTCAGTACAAACTGTTTATTGGTGCATGTGGTTGAAATTTTGAGTTCTGATATGGGTTTGATAGACATTTTTTCCCCTTCAATTGAAGAGCTACTAATACTCTTTTAACTCGACGACTTAAATTTACATCTTTTTTTCCCATCATACTTAATTTTAATGTTAGAAGCTTTGGGATATTCATGTGTGATGAAATACCCTGCTTGTATGTAGTAAACTCATTCTAAAGGAAATATATTTGCTTTTGGACTTTTTGAAATTACGCTGTAGGGTGATATATTTGCCTTTTGGAGTCTTTGAAATTATGTTGTAGAGTGATCTCTCTACCCATTAACTTATCATGGATGCTGTTGGGTGTGCTATTAAATCAATTCCTGTTTGGTTTTTGGCCTAGCCTAACATAAAATGAGGTTGAGGTCTTGGAATAAAAGGATTTACATGGAAAGAAAAAAGTGCTTTTCTTTGATTGGAAAAGAGGAGGGGCCTTTACGGCTTTGTCCAAACTCCACTGGACGAGAGTATGCTCTCTTACATTAGAAGCATTTAAAGTATTTTTTTCTTTAAGAGAAGCATTTTAAGTATTAGTTGTAAATAAGTGTGTTTTTTCGTTGATAAGTTGCATAGTTGGTTTAGAGAGCGAAATATAGCTTTTGAATCTTCTATCACACTAATGGTAGGTTGGTGACTGGTAAGAATTTCAGAATGTAGCCTTGCTGCTGTGGGTGATTTTAGGAAATAATTTGAGGAATTTTCTAGTGGGCTATTTTTGAACATTGAAAAGAGGCAACCATCAGATTTTGGCTTGATTGTAATCATGACTGGGATCCTCATTCTCTTTTATGGACCTTTTTACTACAACTTATCCAGAAGCGATGATGCCAAATATGGCAGTGAAAATGCCATTTAGATCAGCTCTTTTTTTTTGGGTGTTGGGGGGGGGGGGGGGGGTGAATTGGACATTAGTACTTTGTTTTGTTATGTAAGAATTGAGATTATTCAGTGAGGTAGCTTGTGAAATCTAAAGATGCAGAGATTAGGTTCATAATTGGTTTATTTCTCACTCTTTTGCAGACTCTGTAAGGAAGATTATAAGGAAGACTTAGGGATCATTGGCACTTGAAAGATCTTAAAATTCTTTGAATAGTAGAGAAATGGTTTGAGTTAAGATGTTTTATTGGGTTTTGGGAAAAGAAAGGAAAAAATTGAATAAAAATATTATAAAGTTAAAAATTGTTTGAATATATTTTTTTTGAAGTTTGAAAAATTTGTATTGATTTTTGTGTTTTTTTTTGAAATTTATAAATGTTGTATGATTAGGTAATGATTAGATGAAAAAGTTGAAGATTTGAAATTGAAAAGTGTATATTTCCTACGTAGTTAGGGCATTCTTTGTACTTCATATGGCTTTGCCTATTCTTTTATTAATACACTTTGATTACTTATCGAAAAAAGTCTTGTGTTAGAGTGATGTTGGGAAGGAAATTGTGACAAGTTTTTGGGAAATTTTGAGAATTTCTCTTCTCATCTCATTTACCAAACGTACCCTTAGAAAGAAGATACGAATTGATGCTTTTTTCAAATTCCAAGAACACTGCCTATTTTTGTATGGACCGTGACACAAGTGTTGTGAGATTTAACTTTTCATCGACCCCTGAAAAAAACTTTATTACTTTATGAAGTGTTAACTGTTCTCGACCTATAATTTACAGTTGATTGACTTTTTATTTGTGGCAGATATGCTAGTGTAGAAGCTTCACTTATTTTTAATGTTCATTCAACAAGCAGAAGAACAAAGTATAACTAAGGAGTTACAAGGTGAACGGGAGATGGGTTTCTCTTTAATGGACATGCTTGACATGCTTGTATGACAAGAGACATGTCGGACACATGTCAAACCCACACTTGCCTCTACACTTGAGTTATACTCCAACTAATGGCCATTGTACTTCTTATCTCTGCTATTAGTACTAACATCCATTTATTTTTGCTGGATTTTTCAGCTCTTGATCAGTAGGGCTTGGAGGCAGGTAACCGTTAGCTGACCTGCCTGCCAAAACCGCCCAGTCTGCTCGGCAATGGGCTGGTGGATTAGACTAAAAAAATTGATAAACATGCGGGGGCGGTTGGGTCCACCAAAAATTATATATATAATATAATGTTAAAAACCCTAATATTCTATCCTCTCTCACCCCTCATTTTCTTCCTCCAGCCTCACCCTCCTCCCTTGTCACAAATCAAACACGCCTTTCTTGTTTCTCCTCCTCTTCTTTCCATCTTCTCTCCATTCCTACTGCACAGCTCTTGCTTACCCATGGTGCAGTGGGTCTCTTTGCTCAATGCAGTAGATCTCCATGTGCACTGAAATGGGATCTGGATTTTTGGTTTATTTTTTGTGCAGATTGCTGTGATTTGATTTTTTGGTTCATTTTTTGGATTCTGGAATGGTTTGGAAGGCTGCAACAAGGTCTGGATGTCTGGATTTTTGAAGGTCATGTGCAAAGAGGATGCCAGATGGGTTTGATTGTTGGGGGGCTAGGTGGTGTGTGCTGTTTTATCTGCCTGTTTGGCGGGAACGGTCAGGCTGGGTTTCAGGTGGGGGCCAGGATGGGCTGAACAATGCCTAACCCGCAGGCCAGGGTGGGTGGTGGGGGAGTATTTGTTTAGGGAGGAGTAGCTCTGTTTAGGTATTATTTGTTGTATCTCCAATTTGATCTAGGACAATTTTTAGATGCTCTCGGGATTATTTAGCATTTTTCAATCAATTTAATGCCATGAATGAGATTTTGCTTTTTTAAATAGGTGATGCCATGAATGTCTTATATTTTTCTTCGATCAATAAATAAGAACTTTATTGATTATAGCCATGAATGTTTTTTTTTAAAGGTAATCAAGAATTTTATTCATAAGAAAAGGAAGCTTAGCCCAAGTACACAAGAAGAATACATGAGAAGTACCTAACTAGGGTTTACAACTGAAAGTAGAAAATCATGGACATTTAGTCATTAAAATCAATGACCCACACCCATAAGAACAAAGTTTTAAAGAAGAGAACTTAGCTCATCCATAGTCTTGTGATCTTCAAAGCTGCAATAATTTCTCTCGCCAAATACACCAACACATACATATAGGGGCTATCTTCCACATTGCTGCCACTTGAGGTTTGCCTTGGATTCCACTCCTACTTGCTGGAAAATCCACCAGCCTACAAGGCATGGCCCATGATAATCCTATTCCTGCAAAAAAATCACCCCACATGGTCGTGGCCACTTCACAGTGTAGAAGTAGGTGATCTACTGCTTCCCGATTTACATGCAACACCATTACATTACATTTCCTCATATTGTCAGTAGTAAGAATCTTGTCTAGGGAGGCTGTCCAAACATAAAAAGCTCGTTTTGAGGAGCTTTCCTCTTCCATATTATAATCTATCGAAAATTGATCATGCCTTGGCTAGTTAGACCTTGGTAGAACGATCTAAATGTGAATCTACCTTTCTTGGAAGGGCTCCAACTGATCTTATCTATGGTGCCCTTAGTCACCTAGCGGAATATAGTAAGGCAAAGAACTCAGTGATAACCTCCAACTCCCAATCTTGTGCTAGACTAATGAAATCTACATTCCATTGAGGGGAACCATGATAGGAGACCAAGATATAAGCTACTAAAGCATCCTTCGTCCGTACAAGCTCAAAAACATCAGGAAATGTTTCTTTGAGGCTTTGTTCATCGCACCATTTGTTGTGCCAAAATTTGGCTCGAGAACCGTCACCTACTTCAATATGTGAATGGCTTAGGAAAGTCTCCCATTCTTTTCTAATGTGTTTCTACAAACCCACCCCATATGGTTCATGTACCACATTCGAGCACCATCCTCCCCAAACTTTGAATCTATTACTAACTTCCATAGGGCCCACTTTTCTTGTTGGTGCCGCCACAACCATTTACCCAATAGAGGCCGTGAATGCTTTATCTTTACAACACCCATGTTATGATAAGTTTGGTTTGGTTTTCTTTTGTATCTATACATGCAGATTGTTACAAGGTGCTAGTTGATTAGTAACTTTCTTGTCAATTCTTGTGCTTGCATTTATTGTCCTGATTTCTTTCACCCTCATTTATTTGTTCATATGCAGTAGCATAAGAACTTTTTGAATATTCCAAAAGCTGTCAACTTTATGTATTGAAAGCCAAGTAGCATCTGAATATATGACCATTGCAGATTCTCTTACTTTGTGGCCCCCCCGGACTTGGAAAGACTACGCTTGCACATATAGCTGCTAAGCATTGTGGGTATCATGCAGTGGAGGTTTTGTTCTTACCTTTTACTCTTGCATATGTACATATTTAAGAGAACTTAGGCCAATTCATCCGTTGTCTGAATATGTTGAGACAAGTACCTTCATCTGCTTGCCATAAGTAACATCATCTGCCTCGCTGTGGTGAATTTAACATCTTTTGCTTTGTTACATTAATGGTTATTTTGTAACTGTGGTTAAATAAAATATTTAGATTTTATAATTGATAGTTCCTTCTATGCATATAAGATTTTATTGTTTTAAGTGGCTCATTTCGCCCTCAGCGTTATTGTGTAAGATGGAATCCAATTGTTAGGTCTAAAGCTTTGTTGGGAAAATACTCTTTCTGCTCTCCAAGTAACAGATGTCTTACACTTCGCATTTCAAGCCACTAAAACTAGCACATTGCACTCTCCAACTATAAAAGAACTGACAACTAGGAGAGTCGTTCAATTATGACTGTTAAGGTGGATTGGGGACAATAGGTGGCGTGGCACAATTTTGACGGCCAGCTTTTAACATAGTTATGTTGCATCTACTTATTAAAAAAAAAAACCATAGTTATATTGCATCTTTTTGGTAGTTCAGTGGTTTGGGGTGTTAGTTTTTGTATCCTGGGAGTAAAGTGTAAAACACCTGTTTGTTGGATGGTGGGAAGTGTCTATTCCCCAAAATTTATTTGCCTAATATTTTTTCATTCAAATTATTGTCTTTATATTTTTCATTTCTTTTAGGTTTCAGGGTACAATTTGTTAGTTTTGATATTCTGGGATGCAGTGTAATGCACCTATTAGTTGGAGGGTGGAAATTGTATTTTATGTATACTTTATTTGTCTTATATTTTTCATTCAAACCATTTTTTTAAATATTTGTAATTAATTAAGGATCTTGTATTTTAGAGGTTCATTTTGCAACCTCTGTAGCTTTCTTTAAGTTTTCTAACGTTATGGTAGAAGTTTTGTGCCATGTAGGTTAATGCTAGTGACGATCGGTCATCATCAACAATGGAAGCTAAAATTCTTGATGTGGTCCAGATGAACTCTGTTATGGCTGACTCAAGGCCGAAGTGTTTGGTTAGTCTTTATTTGGCAATATTTCTACATTTTGGTTCTGTTAGTATGAGTTCTGATGAGATAATTGTCTGTGTTTTCTGTAGGTGATTGATGAAATAGATGGAGCTCTCAGTGATGGCAAGGGTGCTGTGGAGGTTCTTTTAAAGATGGTAATTTATATGGGTTTCTATTGTTAGAGATAAGTTCTTCTAAAACGTGTGTATTAGGAGTCTAGGACCATGCATTTACTTGTTTAGTCATACGTAATTAATCTTATTCAATTTATCTTTTTTGAGAAACTTGTTTGTTTTTGTTTCTTTATTGCATACTATGGGTATTACTGTTTCTTCATGCTTCATTTACCATTACCAGCATAGCTAGGAACATAAATGGTTTTTCCGTTGCTTGACCACCACATCCTGGTATTATACTAAGTCTGCCATGAGTAAATCGTACAATACTGTTACTACCAAAACAATATTCTAATGATGTAATTGTTTAAGTGAGGAAATCCCTATAATACTTTATTAGCTTATACTCTCAGGCTGTCAAGTTTCGGCTGGTGGGAATCTGTGAATTTAAGAAGTCCCATCCATCAATTTTGATTCAAGTTCCTTTCTAAAATTGCTTTTCTCTTCTTTTATAGCTCATTTCTGGTGTTATGATCTTTGAGATTAGTAAAATCAGGGGTTGAATGAAGGATCTGAAACTGCATAGGCTGCGTAGCTGTCATCAGTTAATACACTTACGCATAGTTGAATATCTTTTCATCTTCTTTGGTTCAACTGGATCTTTCTCTTGTCTTGTAATTAGTCTTTTCAGTTCTAATGGGCATGGAACCAAAACCCTTACATATTAGGTTATGCTGGTTCATCTACATGTCTTACTCTATAATTCTGTTCTATAATCTAATTAAGTTTTGTCCACGTAGGTGTCTGCTGAAAAGAAGTCTGATATGGGGAAGGAAAATGTTGCTAAGGAAGAACAATCAGGAAAGAAATCCTCAAAGAAGGGACATAAAACAGCATCACTATCAAGACCTGTGAGTTTGCGCGATGGTTATACATAATTTATTAAATTTTTGTTCCAGATATCATTATCATGGGCTGTCTTTGTAGGTAATTTGCATATGTAATGACCTATATGCGCCTGCCTTAAGAACATTGCGTCAGGTAGCAAAGTAAGTTTCTTTTGCTATTAATTATTTATGCACAATAAATTTGGTTAAATAAGAAAGCTGTAATACTAAAGTATAATGCTTCCTTCTACTTCCTCTGATAAATTTGATTATTATCAAAACAATGGTGCATTTTAAGAGCAAAACTGACTTTCTTTTACCCTTTTTTTTGGGTGTTGGGGGGGGGGGGGGGGATGAACTGGCAATCTGACATGGCTGCAGATTAATACTTTGTTGTGCATGGACAAATGTTACATAGTTACATCTCAGGATTTTTATAATTGTACAGATAGCAGCTCATGAATTTTCTCAATTATTAAGCTTATTTAAGTTATCAAATTTAGCACATAAAAATTAATAAAGATTTTATTTAATGCTACAAACAGGAAGTCAAGACTTCAATCCTACCAAGTGTGGAGTATTGTCTCTTCCATGCACGATGGAACTGTTGTTATTCAAACCTTCAGCTGTGAATTTGTGGATATAATGCGTACCATATAAACAACAAAAAAGAAAAAAGGGTCCGGGGGGGGGGGGGGATAATCACTTTTGTTCTTTTGTGTCCCTTTCTACTTTGCCTTCTTAATCCTGTTCTTTTTTTTTTTTTTGGTCTATGAACATTAAAGCCAATATCTTTTTTTGATAAGCAAGAAGATATTTTATTGATATTGAAATAGTCACAACCCAAGTACACATGAGGTATACATGTGATTATACCCAGTCAGGAACTAGAAACGGATACAAGGAAATCAAGAAAGTGGAGACCATTACAGTCTATATTTTATAAAATAATTGCACATCAGGCACAAATCTCTTCGTTAGGATTCTGTTACTTGTATTATTTGTTGTTTTAAGCAAGCCTTGGGTCTTAGACTGTCTAGGCTGAATGGAAATAATAGGGTATAAAGCTTTGGTGGTGCCGATTGGTTTGGTTTTGTCCTATAGATTGGAGGTTTATTCCTGGTTGGCAGGAAATTTAGTTACATGGAAGAGTAAGAAGCATAAGGAAGTAGCAAGAATTGGTGCAGAAGCCATGAATAGGGAGATGACTCACCTCTTAACGTGGCTGTTCAAATTTTCTTCAGGAGATTTGTGATAATTAAGCCCCAATTTATGTTGTCACCAATTTTATATTTCATGACAGAGCCATTTTAACTAGAAATCTCTACATCATTTGTGAAGTCTGAACATCAACTTTTAGATATTTTTACAAAGTCTTTGGGTCATAATCAGTTAGAACTTATCTTTTTTTTATTGACGCCGGGTGTCCGAGTCTACTCCAAGAACTAAGTCTCAATTAATTCTGGGGGTGCACAGACTCTCGACTTATTTTTCATAGTTGGGCGTATGTGATACATATATTCCCCGTTTAAGGGGGAGTGAGAATATAAGGTGGATGGCGTTATTGTAATAAAGTAGAGGCTAAAGAGTCTATTGTAACAATTTTGTAATTCTCTGTAATTGAACCATGCGAGGATGGGAAGTAACCTCTTGCTCGGTAAACCTTTTGCTCGGTAAACCTTATTCTCAACAACAAGCAAAGTTCTCAATTGTAGTTTCCTATTGTGTCCTTAGTTTCCAATTAGAGCAAGGCATGGTTGGATGTGCTCCATTATATTCCTAGTT
Source organism: Carya illinoinensis (assembly GCF_018687715.1). Taxonomy (NCBI): domain Eukaryota; kingdom Viridiplantae; phylum Streptophyta; class Magnoliopsida; order Fagales; family Juglandaceae; genus Carya; species Carya illinoinensis. Next base: position 36,039,860 of record NC_056752.1, on the reverse strand, counting down.
TTTTCATAGGGGTTAAATGTTGTTGAGATTTGATTCTGGTTGTGGTTGATTGAAAAATGGAGATAATGCTTTAAATTGGTATGAATTCATTCAAGGGCTCTCTGTCTCTCATTTTAATAATATCAGTAACAATATCAACTAGTTTTAAGTGATTCCCTTGTTAGGCTTTTAAGGCTTTTGCATGTTTCTGTACATCTTTGTTGTGCTGTTTGTGGATAATGTATTGTTCAATTTATACACAATAATTTTTTATCATATACATCCAGAATTCTTGTGCAATTATGTTTATTTGCTTGACAATACATGCTTGTCTTCTTACAGGGTTCATGTATTTGTTCGTCCAACAGCTAGCCGTGTGGTAAGCAGGTGACAATCTACCTAAGTTATGATTTAATGTGATACGGTAATATAATTCTATCGATTATTGTTTACCGTGCTTGAATCCTAACTCATTGGGATTGGATACACGAATCATGTTTTACCATACAACCCCATCCAATGCCATTCTATTTCATTTTTGACAATCATGTCTTGCCCTTTTCTCATTACTTTTACCCATGTTATTTTTTTACTTGATTGGTGCTAGCGTGACTTTTGTACATATATGATATACCTTGATTTCCTATTCAATCTCTCTTGTTGTTACCTATTTATCTTAACTATGTGTTAGAGTTGAGTTGACTTTTTGCAATTCTAATGATTTATTTTTGGATAAGATAAGTTCAATTCTAATGATTTTGTCCCTTGGTTATATATCATTCTATATTTAGTTCACTGAACAATAGTTGCTCTTTCTAAACAGGAAGGGGAAAAACTGACATTTTGTCTACTTTTTCTTGGTATATATTTTGTAGCAGTAACTACATAGTTGAATATCGTATATGAACTACATTACTTCACTTATTGACCCCTGGTTCGTTAGATTTCTTTTCATTTAGATTGGGTGAAAAACTATTTTGCATGTTAGACCTTGTTAGTACCTGTATATCTTTTTTTTGATGAATAAACAAGTTTTATTAATCAAAAACGGATGGCAAAAGCCAGTATTACAAAGAGGCAAGATGCCCTAACTAGGTAGGCACAATAGAGACAAGGAACTCTTGAAGAGCCATGCCATTGAAGTCAACGGCTATAGCCCAACTACAAAGAGTTCTAAAAAATAAAACTTTAAGCTCCTCTAACGATCTCGCCTGAACTTCGAAAGTCCTTTCGTTGCGCTCCTGCCACAAACACCACATAATGCAGAGGGGGATCATCATCCAAATAGCTTTAATAGGTTGCCGACCTCAGCTTGCTCAACAAGCCAAGGCTGTCTCCACGGTTTTTGGCATGACCCAAGCCATATCTAGTCGACCAAAGACTTCATTCCAGAGACTCCTAGCTATATCACAATGCAAAAGAAGGTGATCCACCGACTCTCCGGCTCTTTTGCACATACAACACCAGTTTACGATAATAATCCTCCTTTTCCTCAAATTGTCGGTGGTAAGTATCTTATCTAAGGAGGCCGTCCAGAAAAAAAAATGACACTTTGGGAGGGGCCTTATGACGCCATATCTTTCTCCAAGGAAACTGAAAATTAGGCTCTTGAGTGAGGGCCTTATAAAATGATCGCACGGTAAAAATACCTTTACCTGCAGGAATCCACCATAGAGCATCCTCTTGTTGTCTTTTTGGTCTAACGGAGTAGATAAGGCTGTAAAAATCTGCAAAACTGCTCATTTCCCAGTCTTGTGCCCTCCTACTAAAATTGACATTCCAAAGAAGTTGACCCTCCGCTGCCTCCATGACTTCTGCTTCCAAAACGTCCTTAGCACTTGCCAACTGGAAGAGCAAAGGGAACCAATCTTTCAAAGCCTTGTCTCCGCACCAGACATCGCTCCAGAATTTTACTCTAGAACTCGTTCCCAATTGGAGTTTAGTGAAGCGGCTGAACGCCCCCCACCCTCTTCTTATGTGTTTCCATAAACCTACTCCATAGGCCCCTCTTGCTTCTCTGGTACACCAATCCCCCCATAGACCCCTATATTTCTTCTCAATCAACAGTTTCCACAAAGAATCTGGTTCCCTGGAATATCTCCATAGCCATTTGCTTAGCAAAGCACGATTGAAGACCCTTAGTTTTCTGACTCCCAAACCTCCCCCCGAGATAGGACGGCAAATCTGCTCCCACTTAACCAGGTGAAACTTGAACTCATCCCCCAAACCCCCCTATAGAAAATCTCGCTGGAGCTTCTCAATGCGGGCCGCCACACTTGCTGGTAAGGGAAAAAGAGATAAAAAATAAGTGGGTAAATTAGAGAGTGTACTCTTTATCAATGTAATCCTTCCACCTTTCGACAAATACATTCTCTTCCACCCCGCCAAATGCCACTCGAATTTCTCGATAACTATATCCCAAATCGAAGGGGAAGTAGTACGTGTATATCTGATAACTATTCTGATTCTGTTTAACAAATGTCGTATTTGTTCTCTTCTTTGATTCTGAACATTTTCTCATATGTGGTTATTACAGGCTCAAATATATTTGTAACAAGGAGGGAATGAAAACAAGTTCCATTGCACTCACTGCACTTGCAGAATATACAGGTGAGTCATATCTCCTCGTATTATCCTATTTGATTCCCCAAGATATTCATATTGCCAATGGTACAAAATCAATTTTCAAAGTCATATTGGTTGGTGTACTGTTTGTTGTCTTGTTAGATACCCTTATTGCATTTCAAAGTTCTATGCCTATTCCCTCCAGCCTTCTTGTTTTCATTCTTTTTTGTTTTCTAACAGAGTGCGATATACGCTCATGCTTGAATACTCTTCAATTCCTCAACAAGAAGAACGAAACACTCAGTGTGGTAAGAATTTGATGTGATTTCGCTCCTCTGAACTAATTTTCAAATCGGAGTGTTTGCTAGACTCTGCAATCTTAAATAAATCCTAAGATTTACATTCTTCTTTGGGTGGTTGTGCGGATTGGAGAAATAAGTTGCTTGTGCAGGAGGTAATTATCCTTCTAGGATTACCTCATTTGGATACTTGAAAAAGGAAGTCAAAGTTTTCTGCTGCACTGTTATTGTGCTTAGTTTGTGAAGTGTTATGCTGGTGTTGGGTCTAATACCAAGCACTTCAGTTTAGGAAAACAAGTATTGATAATTATTAAATATGGTACTTTTCACTGAAGCCATGTTCTTGTGGAAGAGAGAATATTTGGACTGAACAAGGATTCATCGATCAGACTCTGGTTGATTTTCATATCTATACCTCCTGACATTTTGTGTCGAGCATCTCACTAGCTGCCCCCATATTTTATACCCTTCAAAAGTCTCAGTTTGGAGTTTTATTCTCAATGTTTGTGCTTTTTTTTTTTCCTTGTTGTTGGGGCAGGGGCTTTAAAACTTTGCTTAATATTGAGACTTATATATTTGGTATTTTCATTAGCGTAAGAACATTTTGGTTGAGCAATTAATGCTGGTTAACTTATTAGCATGCTTTACTGGCTCTCAGTTGGAGATCGGTTCTCAAGTAGTTGGCCGGAAGGACATGTCAAGAAGTGCATTTGATATCTGGAAGGAGGTAATCCAGAAGTAAATTCCATAACGTGTTTCTAGCTACTTGCAGTTCATTCCAACCATTTTTTTTACCGTGGATTCTATTATGTTTAGGTTTTTCAAAGGAGACAAATGAAGCGGGAAATAAAATCTAATAATAGTTCCAGCCGTAAGTGCAATGAGTTTGACCTTTTGCACTCCCTCATATCTAACCGGTATGTAGCTACTTCCTGTCCACATCATTTTGTCCCTCTTATATTTTAAAACATACCCTTTTGCTTAAGTGTCATTGACCATGCAGTGGTGACTATGATTTGATATTTGATGGGATCCATGAAAACGTTTTGCATCTCCATTATCATGATCCACTGATGCAAAAGACTGTAAGCTTACGTCAGTTATAGATATTTACTTGATATGTCTATTGAATATTAGGCTTTTACTGAATGTTTTATAAGAAGGCATATGACTTTTGTACTCATGTTATGTGAAGGTGAAGTGCTTAAATAGCCTTGGTGTTTCTGATATGATGCACCAATATATCTTGCACACGCAGCATATGGCTCTTCTTGGTAACTACATTCACGACCTATCATTGTTACCTTCCACTATTGAGTATAATTTCAATGAGTATAATTTCAATTAGATTATTACTGAATTTTGTCTTTTCTGCAGTTTATCTTCCCCCTAGTGTAATCTCTGTGCATCATCTAGTAGCCCAACTTCAAAAACCTAGCATCGAATGGCCCAAGTCGTATCAAAGGTATCTATATCTCTGAACAGCTTTATGTAAAGCATTGCCTTTACCATTTCTTACTAATACATCTTTACAATTCTTTAGATACCGAACGATGTGGTTGGAAAAGATGGAGACTGTAAGGTCTTGGCACTACAAAATTCCACCTTATATTTCAAGGCACATGTCAATTAAGTCTTTTGTTGAAGACTTGATTTCTCCATTATTGCATATTCTGTCACCACCAACTCTAAGACCGGTAATGTACTTGTATTTTGTTTACTCTTCCTTTCTTTTGGTTATTCCATTTATTTTCCTTTCTTCTTAACCCTGACTGCACCTAATGTTTGCAATTAGTTTTCACTTCTAGAGACCTAATGCTTACTCTATGGTTGTGTCTCTGGTTCGGACCAGACCAGACTGCTTTGGTTCGGTCCGGTTGTCCTTATCTGGTCCGGATCGATCGAAACCAGTTGTTTTTCTTGGTCCAAAGGAAATATCTTACACCCCTGCATATTGCCATGGTTTCTCATGTGGTCTGATATCACTCTCAGGTGGCATTGCAGTTACTGTCAGAAAGAGAAAAGAATGATCTGGCTCAGCTGGTTAGCACCATGGTTTCCTACGCAATAACATATAAGAACGTCAAATCTGATCCTCTGCCCATTAAACCGAGACATGAATCAGCTTTGGAAGCCTCATCACTTTCTTTTGATCCTTCGATTGATGACTTCGTTGGCTTCAAGGTTTGAGTTGGATACTGTTTATTGTACACAAGAAAAGGGGTTAGAATTCATTTCATTTGATATATTTATTAATCTTATAATCTGATTTGAACATCTTTTTCTAACAATCGAAACAGGACTATAATTCTGGTCACTGTGTGCTAGCTTTAGCCATGAAGCAGGTTTTGTTACATGAGGTGAGTCGTATATTATTGAAGGTTATTTGAATTGTTCATTAATATTTTAAATCATCTCTGTTATATGTACTGGTTCCATGAAACAGCTTAATTATGTTAAAAAAATCTCCCTTGACTTGGAGAATAAGGAACTATTATGGCCCTTAAGATTTAAGAATGATCGTTTACTTATAAAAACAAAAAAGATTTAAGAATGATCGTCGAAAACTTTGATGTGGGAACACCCTTGGCTTGGAGAACAAGGAACTATCATGGTCCATAAGATTTAAGAATGAAGATCATTGAACTTTGATATGTTGGGATTTGTTCCCAGCAATTAAAGGACCATAAACTTTGAGATAGCTTCCATCGTCTTTAAGATAACTTTTTCATAAAGGTGTTGCATTTGACTGCAATGGTATCTTTAGGTCCAATTTGGAGGTGAGGTTTATGTACCAGAATTCCCCATTCCCACCCTTTCCTCTCAGAATTTCAAATTAGTGTTCTAGCATTAAACCATGTAGCCTACTGGACATGTATCGGCAAGGAAACTTGTTTAGCGTATTTTATGAACACTCAGTACTTTGCCAGGCACACTCTGTCAGTGCCCTCTTTGAATGACATACTGAAGGCATGAATTTCAAGGCTAGGGAATTGTTTGAGTTATAACTGTCACGCCCCAATGGAAGGCTCAAGCCACATGACCTATACTTCAAAAAGACTAGTCAATGATACAATTCGAGCCTCATTGGAACATTATAAAGAGTAAGAACTTATCATTTCCAAGCAATGTGAGATTCTGTACAACACCTACCCTTATCACATATCAAAATGGGCCATTTGTAACGCTTCAATGGAAGGTCTTTACTTCAAAAAGACCATTCAATGATACAATTGAAGCCCTATTGATATATATAAAGAGCAAGAACCTCTCATTCCCAAGCAATGTGAGATTCCATACACCACCTACCATTATCACTTATCAGAATGGTATTACATAACCAATCTCAAGAAGTTTGAGCTTTCAAGCCTGTGCCTAGGTGCATCTTTGATTAGCCTCATCTTAAGGTGTTCCTTGGGATTTGAACAAATTCAAAGACTCCAAGAACCAGTGTGAGGCTATATTGGTTTGCACCATTTTTGGAGTCCTCGTGACAGTTTTAACAGCTGTTCTCTAATCTCTGGAATAATTAGTTAACTATTTGAAACACTAGTTCACCTCAATAAAGGTGTTGCCCTTTGATATGAACCTAAATAAAATTTGCTATACTTCTAGCTGCTTGCAAACTGAATCTGATGTCATGTAATGAAATTTTTATGTTTTCAGGTTGAAAAGCAAAAGATCTTGCAAGTAAGCATCAGAAGATCCATGCACACAACAGATGGATGCACCAAGGAAAGGTTGGATTTTGTAAACATGGAAACCAGCAGAGCTCCAACTACCAACACTAATGATGTGCCAGTAAATGCTGAGAAAAACATTGGAAATGAAAAGATTATGTTAAATATTGGGCTCTGCAATCCAAGTACTTCCAAAATTTCGTCAAACTTGGCTTCCAGTGAAAATAATTCAGCTGGTTTGAAACTGAAATCCCATGGAGATCAGAAAAAGCCTTTTCGTGGTTCCTCTAGTTTCTTTGACAGGTAGGCCTATGCTTTTTATTATTAATTCTAAGCTATACTTCTATAAAAAAAATCTATGCTATAAGTTGACAGGTAGACCTGTGTTGCTTTGTTTTACCGGTACTATAAGCTAATAATTTCTGTTTTAGTTTTTATTATTTTACTTTTCTATTATAATCACTACTACTAAAATTTACTGAGTAATTAAGTGAAAAATCTGATTCCAGCCATTTTCTGTCATTTCAGCCATTTAAAGCTGATTAGCAGTAGCTACCTTTTACAACAATGATTAATTCGATAAACCTATGTTTTGCTATGAAAGCATTAGCGTCTTTTATTCTTAGTAATAGTTTGGACGCTTCTTTTCATGACAAGTAAATTATCTTTATTATGTTTATGTTTTCTTTGTTGTTTGTCATGGGATTGACTCGTTAACAATAACACTTGGCACTTAGCTGATTTCGTCTGGAGAACACAGTTTGATAAGGCTGCTTTTAATAATTTTGGTGAGAAAGCCTGTGTTGAGCGGGCCCATCACTTAAAAATTTTATAGCTCTAGCTCTCCTACTGTAATTTTTTAGGTTCATTCCCTTGGCTGTTTTGATCTTTAGATCGAATGTATACATATTACTTGATGGTTAGAATGCAAATTCTTTTGTTGTTTTCAACTACTTTACGAAATTGATTTCATGAAAAGAATAGTTCTGTTGTATCTAGCATTTGAAAGGGATCAATGGTTGGGTGTTGGCAAATAATGGATGACAATTAGAATATGCACTAATTACCTCCAACATATCCTAAAACCAGGTTTAAGAAGTTGAGTAGTAAAGGATCTCAGACTACTGATATGGCTGTGAAGAAAGAAGTGACTTTGGAGAGAGATTTGCGTCCACTGCTATTTAAATTTAACGAGGTACATGATTTACTTGTACTTGAATTACTTTGTTAAATGCAAATTATGCACATAATGTCAAGGAATACCCTGTTGTGGGTTTTTTCACATATGTTGGACCAAAACTAGGTGACCGCTGGTTAAACTAAAAGAGGCACGACACTCTTTTGAATTGATCTAGTGTGCATTTAGACATAGTGTCAATTTAATTGCCTCACTTCATTTCAATTGTTTGATTTCTCTTTTTATCACTTCTAGTTGCATGTTGTAGTTTTTTTCTTAATTAGGAATTTTCATATACCTCCTTCGAGGTCTGTCAAAAATGTATAAGAAGCCATTTCTTGTCCTTTAACAAATGGTCCTCTCCATGCATCGTTGAAATGTGAAATTTCTTTTGTTTGATAAAAATTTAAAATCAACCCAATTTGCATTATTTATAAATATATTAAGAAAAGGGGAAAAATATATTCCACCCTTTACTTAACAGACATTTTACAATTTGCAACCCAAATTATCCAAACTGATATATTGCACCTCAAACTAACAAAAAGTGAAACCCTCCATTAAGAAGACCATAAAAAACTGGTACTTGAATTCTCTATTGATAACTAAAAAAATCTTCTTCAATTTTGGATAAAATAGGTAATTTGACACAAATGGTCGGATCTTAATGATGGGTGAACTTTACTAGGCATAGTTTGTTGTGTGAAGTGTAACTTGCATGTTAGTTGAAGCGTGGAAAGATCAATGGTGCTTAGTTGTGATGTGGGTTCTGACTTCTGAAAATTAAGCTAAGATGGGCATGATTGAGGGGATTAATGGGATTGAGGTTAGTGAATCTGATCATGGCTAGTGAAAGATAGAGAGCGTATAAGTGTAGAATGCGAGGGATATATCATTCCAAATGCAAATATTGAACTTTGTAGTGATCATGCAGCCTATAGGCACGATATTCATCTATGTTACTGAGTTTTATTAAGTAAAGGATATTCTTTAGTTACCATCTGCTGCTCCTCACAACCATGTCATCTTAAGGGCTTTTGCAGCCAAAACTATGCAAAGCAAGTACACGTCATGTCATCCTTTATGCTAGCAAGTACTTGTTTCTTTGAGTACCATTGATCTATTGATTTCACATGTTAGGAGCTCCTACATTTGACTTCCTTTGAGGGAAGTCTGGATTTCTGGAACCCGTTTCTGTTCACAATTAACATTTAAGTAATGATAGATTAGGAAAAACAAAACAATGAAGTAATGATAATCTGAAGGGGATGCTCTCTATCAAATCTTTCTTTCCTATTTTCCTGCAGGGTTTCACAAATGCTGTTAAAAGGCCAGTTCGAATTCGTGACTTTCTTCTGTGATGAATCTCAATTCTTGTAAGCGATATGAAATCATTCTTTTCTTGCTTGTTAATAATATATGTATATATATCAGCTTCATTCCGTTGACTGGATGCCAAAATTTTCCGTAATGTTCACAATGGAATTCAATACACAAGGTTTCTCCTCTATTAATGTGACTAGTTGCACACCCTGAGTGGTAATAAATTGTTGATTTTTTTATTTTATTTTTAATTTCCTTTCTATTTTTCAATATTGTTCATGTTCTGATACTGGAGTTGTCTAGAAATGACCCTATTTGAATACTAATTGTAATTAATTAAAAATAGAGCAAATAAAAAGAAGGATTATAGAAGGGAAATGATTTGTACTTTTTTAGAGTAAGCCTTGTACTCCTTCAAAAAAAATTAGCAAATATGGGATTAAAAAAAAAATCAATTTAATCGTGTGTTTTTTCAAAGGGAGTGCGGCACTTGCATATGTACTGTATCTAATATCATTAATTAATCTACATTATGTTTCAACTGTTTTTGAACTTAAAGTGGCCAAATTTATAAGCATTTAAGATGGGAATGGATAGTTAGGCTTAACAGGAGTATAGCTCATCAGAAATTATATGGGTTATAGGTTCGGTTTTACCATCTGCACTGGTTACAGATAAATTCCCTTGGAGTCTATGTAAACCAGAACTCTGCTGGGAATGTTGCGGGGGTGATTGTAAGGTCCCCAGCCCCTAACTTCGAGACCTTGAAAAATGTATATATAATAAAGAGTAATGCTATACACTAAACCACCATTTCAGTCCATTACATTCATTGGTAGCTGAAAAGTTGGGCTGCTCGAGTCTGCAAAGTCAATCAGCATACTTGTTACCTATGTCCAAGAAGTGCATGGTTAGAAGCAGATTTAATTCATAACGGAGCTTTGGCGGGTGTAATAATCCTGGACGGACTGTTTGTATGGATGGAAAGTGAGAGAAAATAAAAGGAAAATTGGTCGAATTCTAGGTTTAGTTCAAAGAAAATAGAGAGATTAGAATTCTTTGCATTAAACTTCTGAGTTCTGATTGATTGTTCTCTGCATACATCAACTAAGCATTTTTATGCATGTACATGTGTCATGGGTCTAAATGGACCATGGGCCTTACAACTCCACTCACAAAACCCATACAAGATGAGGCCCATTTATAAGAGGTTATTTTCGTTTTTGCACGCGTGCTCGTCCTTCGGCATACCCTTTGGTCCATCTGTGACTTTCAGCTCCCGTCTCTTACCTTTTGAGGTGTTCACATTTGCATGTTGCATCTCTTGGTTGCTCTATGTTATGCCCAATTAACATATCCTGTCAATAGTCTTTATTAAAGCATCATCTGTTCACCAAACGGCTAAATTAGCCAAAAATAGAATGTCATTCTATTGTTCCCATTCCCTATGCTTGGCAAGCACTTATTTTGTCACTTCTGTACAACTGAACCTTGCCAACCGTGGACATGTCAGCCCTTCGTTCATCCCCAAGAGTTAAAAGAGCTTAGAGAATTGAAAAAACCCAACTTGAATTTTAGAAAATAAGATCTAGAAAAAAGTCATTTTTCAATCTAATGATGAAACTAAAATACAAAGTCTGCTCATATTCTGAAAAAACAAACTTATAAAAAGAAAAAAAAAAAAGAAACGGAGAGAATCTAAGGTATTTTCATGGGTTAATTTGTAATCATCTTATCCCGGTTGTTATATATTAACACTTCCGCCAGAGGTATTGCGACTATCATCTGGGGGACTAATGGCAATCCAAAGCAAGGAGACTGTAATTGAAACCAGCCCCGACCACACGTATACAATCGTGGGCACTCTTCCTCTCCTCCCCATCAACCCTTTGGCAAAAGGGTACATGTGAGCCAACACCCAGAAGCTGAAGAATACTCCTCCCAGGAGCTTACTCCATTGTGGTATCACACTGTACAAGGTCTTGGAGAACCCAATAACGACAGCAATTATGTTGATCACTATGATTGTTAGTGGCATTATGAAGAGACTTGTCCACTTGACGATATAGAGATCTGCATATATGTCATCTTCATCTTCGCCGGCGGACTTGGAGGTTAACTTGAAAGAGATTTCGATACCTGCTATTACTTTTAGGAGGCCTTGGAGCACGGCAACAAGGTGAGCACTCGTGCCACCGATGACCCAAAATTGTTCATTTCGCCACCATTCCTCGAGCCCAACACCGGACCACTTCACTTCCAGGAGGGAGATGAGAGTGAGACAAAGAGTAATGACAAGGAGATAGGAAAGGAAAGCAATATTTAGACTTTGAACGATGAAGTGTCCCGAGAAGAGAGACAGTGCAGGGAGGAAGCAGTATATAACTAAGAAGACGGAGGTGAAAGGGTAGATGCCAACGTTGAGGTATGCAATGCGCTGTAGGAACTTGAGGCGCTTGGTTCCAAAAAGTGGATTGTTTCGAGAGAAGAATATTTCCACCGAACCAGTGGCCCATCGTAGGACCTGGTGTAGACGATCAGTAAGGTTGATAGGTGCCGTGCCTCGAAAGGCATCGCGCTTCGTGATGCAGTACACAGAACGCCACCCACGGTTGTGCATCCTGTAACCAGTCAACACATCCTCCGTCACTGATCCATAAATCCAACCTATCCTGTCTCCCCATTCGGTATTGTCCTCGTACCTGCACTTCACACCAAAGCTCAATAGTTATTAACCATTTAGTCATTGATGAGTCTTCTACAACTATCTCAAACTTTTAATTTTAGTGAGCTTGGTTCTTGACAATGTAAAAAGTTAATCTTCTTAGTCCATTCTATCTTGTTTATTTCTCATGATCCAAGTGCGTTTACAGATATTGTGTTTGCATAAAATGACAATGGAATTATATGTTTTACGAACAAAACGTGCTTAGCTTTCCAACATCACATGCTGTTGGTTTGCAAAGGTACCAGAGTCTTAAATTAGCCTATTTGAAACTTGCTTTCATGTGCCTCTTTAAGATTTGGGAACATTAGACTGATAGCTACATGAAGTGCTCACAAAAGCAAAAATATTAATTCAAGAAGATTTTGAAATGGGAGAACAATTACCAGCAGGAGATGACAGCAACTGCCTCAGCAACAGTGGGTGCATCAAGTGGTGGACGAGCCAGGAGCAACGCCCCTGGAGGACGACCATTCTTTACAGAAATGTGATCGGCAAGTGGTCGACCTTGGTACTCGGCAATGGCTATGGACTCTGTGAACATAGTTGAGTTTCCAAATTTCTTTGGCAGGTTCAAGTCAGGGTGTGATGCGAGGGGCTGCATCTCTGAGTCATCCAAGTCCTCCGATTGAGATTGTGAATGCATGACAACATTTGGAGCTTGGGATTTTACTTGCCCAAATACACCTGAGTACTCGTTTGCCCTTGGTGGGTGGAACCCATATAGTGCATGTCGTCGGAACATAGTACCAGTTCCCACATACACTGGGCCCTGTAGACCATCTAAAGCTCGCATATTTCCTATATATTTGGGTAATATTGGAAACTTTGAGTTGTGAAAATATAAATTAAAAAGTATGAAATTAGAATTTGGAATCAATTTTTATTTTTTATTTTTGTAAGGATTACCATCAAAGAAGACAGTGTTATGGTTCGCATATCGGTCAGACGGATCAATTCCTTCAAATCTTTGTGGAAACTGTATGTAGCATATCCTGTCACCACCACGGTCCATCATAAAGCACATTCCTTCCTTTATAGCTTGAGAATTATATATATAATGGTCACAATCCAAATTGAGTATGAATGGCCCGTTGGACAATATTGCAGAAGCTCGAACCATGGCATTCATGGCTCCAGCCTTCTTGTTGTGGTCAAACCCTGGCCTCTTCTCTCTCGAGACATACGCAAACATTGGCAGCCGAATGTCAACCCCGGTGAAGTCCAATCGTTTCTC